>NC_030810.1:97074494-97409586 GCF_001704415.2 Capra hircus | reverse complement strand
CCATCTGTCTATTTCCAGCTCAGCTTTTAGGTCTCAGCTTACTATCACTTCCTCAGACTACTCCTCCTGAATTGCCTCCCTACCCCACCCTCCAAAACTAAATTTTCTCACTTTTTCTGTCTTAGAATCATTCTTTTCCTCAAAGTATTTATACAGTTTCTAATTGCAACCCTATATTATATGTTGATTTGCTTTAATGTCTACCTTTCTCCCTAGAGTATAAACTCCATGAGGACTGGAACTGTGTCAGTTTTGTTTACCATCTTATATTTAGCATTTCCACCTAGTCTCTTGAGCAGTAGATACTAAATATTTGTTGAATGAATGAATTTTATCATGCCAAGTACTAGTCCATCCTAAAGGAGATCAGTCCTGGGTGTTCTTTGGAAGGAATGATGCTAAAGCTGAAACTCCAGTACTTTGGCCACCTCATGCAAAGAGTTGACTCATTGGAAAAGACTCTGATGCTGGGAGGGGGAGGAGGAGAAGGGGGCAGGAGGAGAAGGGGACAGAGGATGAGATGGCTGGATGGCATCACCTACTCGATGGACATGAGTTTGAGTGAACTCTGGGAGTTGGTGATGGACAGGGAGGCCTGGTGTGCTGCGATTCATGGGGTCACAAAGAGTCAGACACGACTGAGCGACTGAACTGAACCGAAATACAGTAAGTACTTTACATATGTCACCTCATTTTATTGTCGCATCAGTCCTGATTCAACCCGTATTATCAGACAAGGAAACTGAAACTTAGAAAGACTGAGTAATAGTACTCAAGATCTTACAGGAAAATAAGTGTCAGAGCTAGAATTTGAAAGCACATTTATCTGACTCTACGTAGGACTTCTTAATTATCATGCTTTAGCATTAGTCACTCAGTTGTGTCTGACCCCTTGTGACCCCGTGGACTGTAGCCCTCCAGGCTCCTCTGTCCTTGAGATTCTCCAGGCAAGAATACTGACGTGGGTAGCCATTCACTTCTCCAGGGGGTCTTCCTGACCTGGGGATTAAACCCATGTCTCCTGCATTGCAGGCAGACTCTTTACCGTCTGAGCCCCCAGGAAAGCCTGTCATGTTAGAGTGCTTCCTAGTTGACAAACCTACACCCTCCCTCCACACCTGCCTTCACACTTACACCTTCTTGCTGGTGTCTATGCTTCCTTCTGAGTCCTCCTCCCAGGATCTCTCCCAAGCTGGACCCTGGCACCTGGTGGGGAACTGATCTTGGAGGAGACTGGGCGGTCCTGGCAGCTTTCCCTTTCTAACATATATTTCTGAAAAGCTCTCAGAAAACCTGAGAGGCAGGCAAACTGTGATGCTGATCAGTGTTCAGATTGCTCTCCTCTGCTTTCCATCTGCTCTTCTCATCTCCTGCCTTCTCCCCATGGCTTTGGGATCCTCCTCATTGAGGTGCCCCATGCAGGTCCCCTCTCTCTGCCCACAGGTGCCCTCTGCATATTTTAGTCCCTTTCCTTGACAAAAATGTACCTGTCCTGGAAAATGTTCTTAATAGAATGGTAAGTGAAAATAATAAAGTATGATAAAATATGGTATAAGTAGTTGCAATGTGTGGAGTTTAATTAAAGGCAGATATTTAGGCAAATCACTATACACCCCTCAATGCATATGTTGAAGTTATACCCCTGCACCTCAGAATGTGACCTTTTTTGCAAGAATGGTCATCATGAAAGTAATTACTGGAGTTGAAGTGAGGTCATATTGGAGTAGGGTGGGTCCCTATTCCACTATAACCGCTGTTACTGTAGAAACAACACAATGTGGAGAGACAAACACACACTTGGGAAGAAGGCCATGTGAAGATGAAGGCAGAGACTGACAGCAGAAGCTAAGGAACAGCAGAAAGTGCAGAAAATGATCAGAAGCCAGGACAAAGGCCTAGAACAGAGTCTCCCTCCTGATTCCAGCAGGAACCAACCCTGCCAACACCTTCACCTTAGATTTCTCGCCTCCAGGACCACGAGAGAATACATTACTGTTGTTCAAGCCTTTCAATTTGTGGTAGCCTTAGTAAACTAATAGAGAGTATAATCCCGATTTTGTTAAACAAAGCAAACTCATGTATTTTAGGGATTCTCCTTCTCTGTCTCTCACACACGCACACAAATAAATAAAAGAAAATATATACTAAAGTTCAGTTCAGTTCAGTTCAGTCACTCAGTCGTGTCTGACTCTTTGTGACCCCGTGAATTGCAGCACGCCAGGCCTCTCTGTCCATCACCAACTCCCGGAATTCACTCAGACTCATGTCCATCGAGTCGGTGAAGCCATCCAGCCATCTCCTCTGTCGTCCTCTTCTCCTCCTGCCCCCAATACCTCCCAGCATCAGGGTGTTTTCCAATGAGTCAACTCTTCTCATGAGGTGGCCAAAGTATTGGAGTTTTAGCTTCAGCATCAGTCCTTCCAATGAACACCCAGGACTGATCTCCTTTAGGATGGACTGGTTGGATTTCCTTGCAGTCCAAGGGACTCGCAAGAGTCTTTTCCAACACTAATGGCAGTTATTTGGGGAAGGTAGATGATGAGTAATTTTGCTTTGTACTTTCCCCTGCACCTTTAGGGATTTTCTCAATTCTCTTATATCTCTACAATACTATGTATTATTACATAGACAAATCGTCTAGCTTCCATAGCTTCATCTGTAATTTGAGAAAAGCCCTATCAATCTTCTAGGATTGTTGTAAGAATTAAGTGTCCAACACACTGTAGGTCCGTTGGTGTCCCTAGACTAGGGACAGCAACTCCAAAGAAGTAAAGCAAGGCATGATAGCCTGTGGTTCTTGTGTTCATGATTAGGGGACTGCTCAGTTCTTACCAAGAGGCTTTGCCAAGGCTACTAAGCAGGAGACATGGATGCTGCTAAGCGCTGGTCTCTGTGTGTGATAAGGGTGGGTGTGGGGAGCTAACTGGATGCCTTGGGCCTGAGAGGGTTAGCAAAGGAAAGCAAGAGAAGGGACTTCCCTGGTGGTCCAGTGGTTAGGAATCCATCTGCCAGTGTAGGGGACATGGGTTCCGTCCTTGGTCCAGGAAGATTCCATGTGGTGCAGGGTAACGAAGCCCGTGCACCACAACTGCTGGAGCCGGCCCACCCTAGAGTCTACGCTCTGCAGCAAGAGAAGCCAGCCCAGTGAGAAGCCGCACCCTGCAACTAGAGAGTAGCCCCCGCTCTCCACAGCCAGAGAAAGCCCATGCAGGAAGGGAGACCCAGTGCGGCCAAAAGTAAATAAATTTCAAAACATCATTCTATTTAAAAAAAAAAAAAAAAGAGCAAGAGAAGGTGGAAGGCTGATTGAAGTAAGATTGATTTAAACGAGGATAACAGTCTACTTGGGGTAACATGTCTCAGATCCCCATGGGATCCCTATCCCATGGGGCAATGAAAAAGAAAGAGGGACCAGGATAAAGTAGAAAACGTTGTCAGGAAACCAAACAATTCCCTCCAATAGAAAGAATGTTCTGCCTCCTCATTTCTTCTCTGAAAACACTCTGGGAATGGTGTCGGCAACGCAACTTACAGCTTTCCACAGCCCATGGGAAGTTGTTCTTTCCCAAGGATGGTCGTTCTCCAAATGTCCCCTTTCTATCAGATCTGTGATAAGACATTCTTTTCTGGAGACTGTTCAGATTGATGTTACTAAAACCTTTAGCTTTGCCTCTGAATTATCTGAAGGCTTCCTTGGTGGCTCAGATGGTAAAGAATCTGCCTGCAATGCAGAAGACCAGGCAGGGTTCAATCTCCAGGTTGGGAAGATCCCCTGGAGGAGGGCATGGCAACCCACTCCAGTATTCTTGCCTGGAGAATTCCTTGGACAGAGGAGCCTGGTAGGCTATAGTCCATGAGGTCTCAAAGAGTCTGACATGACTGAGCCACTAAAACTTTCACTTTCTTTCACTTGACTTATATGAGCAGAGAGAGTGAGTTGTCTTCAATCTTCAATTTAGCCATTTATGAATTCAAATTAATCACTGGTCTCCAAAAATTGAGGGGTTTTTGCTTCTTTGTACTCAAGCCGCGTCTTTGCTATTCTGATTCAAAATCCCAGCAATTTAGGGAAAACTTGGTTCCCCACAAATGATGTTCACAATTCATGCCTTTACGGGAGGTCACTGGTGGCTTTTGTCCACTCCTCTGGCCAAAACCTACATATCTTCTTTCACTTTATATTTGTAAGATTGTGTAGCAACACGGGAAACCAGTTATAATACTAGTGAAAAAACAACACAAACATTGCATTTAATGATGATTATGGCAATGTAAAAATAAATATACAAACAAAAAATACACACACACACACGGAAAATAAACCTGGAAGAAAACCAAATAGTTAATAGTGGTTATGTTAGGGTATGAGGATTGTGGATTTTTTTCTCATTCTTTATTTACCCAAAATTTTTAATGTAATGGAAAAATGCTTTTATAATTAAGAAACAGACTTATTAAGATAAGGTAGGAGGCAAAAGGAATAACAAAGTTTGATAAAATAAAACAGAAAAGCTAGTTATAGATAAGGCACTCTGAAAGTAAATATACATAGCTCCCAGCTCAGAGTGTGTGAACCGATGGAGAAATATGGCCACAGAACTCTTATGGAAGACATCTTGCCTACTCTGAGAATGACCAACAGGAAGAACAACACAAGATTTCAGACCTTCTGGGCAACTGAGAAGAGCCCGAAAGCTAGGAGTCCAGGCCTGTTAGAGGTTGGGGGCTATAGAGCCACTATGAAGAAGTGACTGAATGTGGGGGTTTCCGGGAAGTGCTTCAAGCATGACATGTGAGGCGCTGATACTGTTTATTTTTAGAAGTCCTGTTGAGAGGAGTGTCTCTCACCCTCACTAAATAACTATGCTCCTTGGAACTATGGACATCTTTCTGCTGCAGCAGCAATAGGATCAAAGCACGTGTTTAGAAAGAGAAGTGAAAAACACCAGATGTGAGCAAAACCACAAGGGGAATTTCAGACAGGCAGAGTGCACCGGATTACCCAATTTGGAATGTGGCCTGGGCCCCGGGACGGGCAGACCCTCTGAGGACCTGGGTGGAGGGCCAGAGATTATGGATCCTGATTTAAGCCAACTGCCGCTAACTTGACCTGTGACCATGCTCCAGCCATTGACCTCCTCCAAACCACTTTCACCATCTGTGAAATGGAAGGACTGGCTCATTTCCTGACAGGAACAGCTGGTAGAAACCATACAAAAGCTAGAGGTAATAACGAGGCATCAGCTTGTGATCCCGAAGGCTGCTGGCAAATTGTATTAGAATATATAAATACCACAGTGTATACACACTTACAGTATGTATGGGAAGAATGTGTATAAAAAGTGGGATTAATGACTGGGTCACATCAGTTCAAAAAGTAAATAATCTACATGTTGACAATTGCAGGAGGTGTGAAATGATATTTTTTTTCCTCTCACTCATAGTTCTTTAGGTCTCCTGGGATCACCCAAGATGTAGACTGAATAATGTGAGATTTGGATACTTCTTAAGCTTCAAATTCCAGCTTTCTTTACCATCTAGTTGTATGTAGCCATGGGTAACTTACTCCATAGGTTGATACCTTTATTTTCCTTTCTATGAAATGGGACTGAAACTAGTATCTACCAACTAGACTTGCTGTGAAGATTAAATAGAGTAGTATACCTGAAGAGTTTAGAGAAGTTCTGGGTAGATATGTTAGTTATTATTATCTTCCAAAACCTTCAGTGTGGACTTTAAAGTTCTATGCATTTCTTTGTTCTCAGTTTTCTCATCCAAATATTTCCAGCATTATTGTTCTGTTCAAGAATATTTCCTCTCTTATTCATCTATGTGGGATACTGCTCCCTCCAGACTTAAAACCAGTCTTACTCACCCTCCACCAAAGCCATTAATTTATTCCTATTCTTGCCAGCTTTGTAGGAACTGGGGTCAATTCCTACATTGACTCCACAATCCGAAATCTATGAAGCATCACTCCACCCCCTGTTCTCCCTCCCTGGGCGTCTACATAACAAGATGCTATCTTAACCAGAGGTGTCCTGTTAAAGATAAAAAAAATATGGTTTTCTTCTCTTTAGGAAAAGTTGTCGGTCACAGTGTAGAATAGGAAATCACCTTGGAATCACTAAACATGGCTGTCTTTAGAAGGATAGGGCAAGGAGAGAAGGACTCATGGGTTTAATAAAATCCTCTGTCCAACCCTCTGGTGATAAGTTGTCACTGGAGAGGAAGAGGGACGTGGTACTGGGTTCCAGAGGGCAGACGTTGGAACTCATCCTGGATCATATATCTGGGAAGTGGCTGCATAGGAGACCAGGAAAAAGGAAAAAACAACCTGAACAGTGAGAGTTACAATATTTGGGTGACATAATGGAGGAGAATATTGAGGGATCACTTTCTCCAAAGTATCAGCGTGAATGAACCCTACTTTGGCAGCCCTGGAGCAGCAGAAAGTGCTGGACACAGACACCACGACCCTTCCCTGGATAACGATTGTTGCAGTCTCACCTGCACTAGCATCATTCCTTTTCAGGAGCACTTGATCTTCCACCAGCACCAAGTTTTGGTTTTGCGATCATTGTTACTGTCCTTATCATTGCCACCTTCGAATCTCTTCGCCTTGCGTCATCCCTCCACCATATCGTCACTGCACTGTCATAGGACTCCCTAAAAACAATTTAATTTCATAGAAATGTCTGAGCCCTTATTTTATGATTAAATTCTAGGAAACACAAAGATGAGCAAAATAGTCACTGCTCTTAAGGAACTTCTGTCACATGATTTAGATAGATTTAAATTGCTGGTTAACATCTAATCCAGTGATGGCCTTGTGGCAGCGGTGGTGGTGGTAGTTTAGTTGCTAAGTCATGTCCAACCCTTGTGACCCCATGGACTGTAGGCCACCAGGCTCCTCTGCCCATGGAATTCCCTAGGCAAGAATACTGGAGTGGGTTGCCATTTCCTTCTCCAGGGGATCTTCCCAACCCAAGGACAGAACCTGTGTCTCCTGCGTTGCAGGCAGGTTCTTTACCACTGAGCCACCAGGAAAGTCCCCAGGGATGGCCTCGGTCCCCCTAATTGTCTTTCCTATTCCCTTTCCTTGTCCAGTTCATTTCTTAAACACATAGTTATTGAGTATATACTGTATGTTAGGCACTGGGCTAGACTTAGGAATCAACAACAAATACACATCATCTTACCTTTAAAAAGCACAACTAAAATGTGAAAGAACTAGGCTTGATAATATCCCTGGCTCACTACAAAAGGACTAGGAAACACTTAATTTACCTGTCTCTCCTCCTGTAGAGTGAGTGCACTCCACTATTCTTTGCTCTCTCAGCCATCATGCAGTGAAGATGCAGTTGAACCATGTGTCTCTCCTCCTGTAGAGTGAAGTGCACTCCAGTGTACTTTATTCTCCCAGCCTCCATGCAGTGAAGTTACAGCTGAAACATGTGAAGTTCTTCTTCAAGTCCAGCTTCCGAGGCACTTGAGAAAAGGAGGGTTAAGGACAGATCTCCTTGCAGTGGCAAGAAGCTGGGACCTCTGCTTCTGTGCTCCACACCAGTATACTCGGGAATCAAGTACCCTTCATATTACTCACTGATTCTTTATGTGTTAGAATCTTTTAAATATTATAGATAAATAAGAAATAGCTTCAATTTCTTAATAAACGCTTCAATAATTGACGCTTCAATAAAAAGTCTATTATACAAATATTAAGCTACAAGGAAGGGAAGGTCTTCCAAGGAAATGCTTTTCTTGTTGGGAGAAGCATTTAAGATAAAGGTAAGTATCAAATTTCCATTGACAGTGATAAAATTACTTTTTATAATATTAAAGTACACAGCTGACCAAATAGCTGCAGTAAATCTCAGGTCCTCTACCCACTCAGGATAAGATCTCAAGGCATGAAGGAATGACCTGCTGTGACAAACTCAGACAACTATTGATTAACTGTGATCTCAGAACAGCATCATATTAGAATGGGAAGGAGCATTACAGATTGTGAGGACTTCTCTGGTAGCTAAGATGGTAAAGAATCTGCTTGCAGTGCAGGAGACCCGGGTTCAATCCATGGGTCAGGAAGATCCCCTGGAGAAGAGAATGGCTACCCACTCCAGCATTCTTACCTGGAGAATTCCATGGACAGAGGAGCCTGGCAGGCTACCATCCATGGCGTTGCAAAGAGTTGGACATGACTGAGCGACTATCACACAAATTATAAATTGTATCAGATTGTCAGCACAAGCATAAAATTTGCCATCAGATGGTCCTAGATTCAATTTTCATCTCAGAGTCTCTTTGCCACCTGGGCCTGGGCCGATTTACTTAGCTTCTCTGCCCCTTTATTTTCTCATTTGCATAATGCAGATCAGAATTTTTATCCATCAGGGTTTTGTTTTTTTTTAAAAGGACTGCTGCTGCTGCTGCTAAGTCACTTCAGTTATGTCCGGCTCTGTGCTACCCCATAGACGGCAGCCCACCAGGCTCCTCTGTCCCTGGATTCTCCAGGCAAGAATACTGGAGTGGGTTGCCATTTCCTTCTCCAATGCATGCATGCATGCTAATTCACTTCAGTCATGTCTGACTCTGAGTGACCCTATGGACAGCAGCCCACCAGGCTCCTCTGTCCACAGGATTTTCTAGGCAAGAATACTGGTGTGGGTTGCCATTTCCTTCTCCCTTTAAAGGACTAAAGTAACATAATTGAAGGCACTTGGCAAAGAGGAGGCACTCTGTCAATGTTCTCTTCTTTATATTTAACAGCTAAGGAACCAAAACCTGAAGAATTGATCTAATTTGCCTGAAGACCCATGATTAACCAATGTCATCCCTGGACTATAAGCCCCAGGCTTCCCAATGCCTAGTCCAGCTGTCTTTATCATTTCCATAAGGGGACTTGAAACAAAGATAATTGGAAACACATTTATCTCTGGATTTCTAAAGCTTGAGAGGTGAAATAGAATGAGAGAAGGAGGCTGAAGTGGGGTGAAAGGTGTAAAAAGCAGGTTTACTTCCCCGGTTTTTCATGACTTTCCTGAGTTTACATTACTTGAGCACATACCCACTGATGGTGGAGGGAAGTGGTGGAGCGTAGCCAACGTGAGATGAAAGACTGCATGACATCAGTCCACAAAGTAAATCATCTGCATGTTCCCAGCGCAGGGAGGTGTGACACGGCGTCCTTTTTCTTCTCTCACACATAGCTCTTTAGGTCTCCTCAGGCCACCTCGGACCGAGGCTAGTTTTCCAGAAGGTCCTACATGAACCATTTCTTCAGAGTTCTGAGTTTGCTAGTGTGTGGACTTGGCAGAGAAGAGCAAACTAAAGAGCTTATGCATACAAAATCACTTGTGACTTGAAAATTATTTCAGTGTGCGGCTGGTGCTCCACGTGGTGGAGCAGAAAGAGCCCTAGGCCAGAGACGGGATGTCTGACTGCTTTCCCAGCCCTGCTGCTAACTAGCTGGGGGGTGGGTGGGGGGGTGCCCAGAAGAGGAAGTTAACCTCTCTACGCATCTGCATTGTAACCTATAAAATGCCACCAGAAACGCTCACTACATTTTATTTCCCTTTATCCTCACAAGAATTCCCTGAGGTAAACAGTATTCTTCCCATATTAGAGGTAAAGAAATAGAGGTTTGGAGAATTGTGACTTGCCCAATGTCATTCAGTGAGTAAATGGCAGAATCTGATAGAAACTGGACTTGGGGAACTTCCTGGTGGTCCAGTGATTAAGATTTTGCCATCCAATGCAGGAGGTGTGGGTTTGATCCCTGATTGGAGAGCTGATATCGCATATGCCTCATGGCCAAAAAAATAACCCAAAACATAAAACAGAAGCACCTTTGTAACAGATTCAATAAAGGACTTTAAAAATGATCCATATGAAAAAAATCGTTGAAAAGAAGAAATTAGGCTTGAACCCAGAAGGTACTCTTAACCTCCAAGATAGACTACCTATATTTTGAGGGGAGAAATGAATGTTAAAACTTTAAAGCACTTAAAGCAATTGAAACGAACGTTTATTACAATCAAGGGGTTGCAGTCCCAAGGAGTTGCCTGTACTCAAGTCATTTTCAGCTCATTGACTTTCTCATTCATTGCTTTTCATGTGGATCTGTGAGTATCAAACCACAGTTATCCTCTTTCACCTCATTTGTTTTTGGTGTCAGTTCTCCTCCCACACTGGCGGCTCTCAGGAGGAGCCAGCACCATGTCTTACCAAGTGAGGGAATGTAAGTGTAGGAAGCCGTGCTCACATACTCACAAGCAGGCTCACAAATGTCTACACTCATCAACACACGTGCATGCACACACATGTGTATGCTTATTAGTTTGTTATGCACATGCACCATCGGCTTCAGAACTTGGCAATTTAAGAATCTGCCATTATTATGACCGTGTATATCACGTATAAATAATTTCCCAGAATTGGGCTTTGAAGTGAAAAATGCCGTGATAAAGTGATAGAAAGTAGAGGAATGCGTGCTAAGAAGAATACCAAGAAACTTTGACTCTTCTGGTGTCAGCCCCAACTTCGAATTCTGCTGTAAGCTTATGGATTTCTCCCAGCTCATTCAGCCCCCTGAAAGACTCCTACCCTTGGTGGGCAGTAGGTTTAACACAACATCAGTCTCTTCATGAACTAATTCTGAGCTTTCGCTCTCTTGTCTACAGATTTGTTCTGGGCAGTGGTGGTCATCAGACTGTGAACTTCAGAGGTTCGGGTCACATCTGTGGAATTCTCCCTCCAGTGGTTTGGCACTACGTGCAGTTAGCTCTTTGGTGATGACAACACTTCATTCCTGCTACTGCTTTTGGTTTGGTTTGCTTAGGAGGCAGACACAAAAGATGTCGATCCTCATTTAATTATTAACATGTATAGCCCAGCACTGTCATGGCATTTAACAAGTGAATTTGTTCATTGCATATGCAAACACCATGGTAATATTGTGTCATTTTTGCATTAACCCTTAATGGCTTCCCTGGTGGCTCAGACAGTGAGCAAGTCTGCCTGCAATGCAGGAGACCTGGGTTTGATCCCTGGGTCGGGAAGATCCCCTGGAGAAGGGAAAGGCAACCCACTCTAGTATTCTTGCCTGGAGAATTCCATGGACAGAGGAACCTGGCAGGCTACAGTCCATGGGGTCGCAGAGCCAGGCACGACTGAGTGACTGACACAGGTTAATGGTTACAAAGCACGTCCATGATTAGTGTCACATTCAGACTCCCCTTTGAGAGGTAGAAAGGGATAAAGACAATACTATCTACTCCATGAGGATTAAGTCTGTGAGGATTAAATGCAATAAACCACTTAGCATTGGGGCCTGGCACAGAGTAAACACTATTAAACATTTCTAGTAGCACATTGCTGGCCCATATCACTGATGAGGAACCACAGCTCAGAGAGGCTAAGTTCAGGTTGTCTGGTTAAGTGGTGGAGTTCAGTTAAGAATCTGTCTCCAGACTCCAAGGCCATTTTAGGAAATTATCGGTTGACACTGCAATCATGGAAGGAAAAAAGCCCAGCCTCAGAGGAAGAGCATGCAGGACAGTTTTATGGTGGGTGAGTAGGCAGAAGTGTTTAGAGATGAAGCACTGCTCAAGGGGGAGTCGAGCACCAGCCATGTACCACAGTGGCTGCGCTGTTCAGTTTTGGTTCGGCAAATGCTGCCTTCCCGCAGTGCCTGCACGTATCTTGTCCTCTTTCCCTTCTGCTTCCTTCTCACCAGCCCCTTCACCTGACCTGAGTCGTGCTCCAGGCTTCCAGGCTCAACACAAACAGATCTTTGTGGCAGCTTTCCTGCACACCTACTCATATAGGCCCCCACAGCGTGTATGCTGTGAGTATGTGTGAGTATGTGTGCTGTGGGCTAAGCTGTTTCAGTGGTGCCCAACTCTTTGCAACCCCATGGACTGTAGCCTGCCAGGCTCCTCTGTCCATGGGATTCTCCAGGCAACAGGAGCGAGTAGCCATTCCCTTCTCCAGGGGAGCTTCCCGACCCAGGGATCGAACCCAGGCCTCCTGTGTCTCCTGCATTGCAGGCAGATTCTTTACTGCTGAGCTACAGGGGAAGCCCCTTGTGAGACTACTTGTCTGATATTCTCCCCAGCTGGAATTGAAGCAATGAGAAATTATCAGCTTTATCCCACTTGCTGGCTGGCGTATCCGCAGCACCCTTATGGCGTCCGGCACATTTGTTAAATGCGGACTAGCTGCTGGCCAATAGAAAGATGGAGAGGAAGAAGATTAAGAAAGAAGTGAGAAGATGCCAGCACGAACTTAAAACGTTTTACCATTTTGCCGCAGATCTGCTCTGGGTAGTGCTGCTGGAGGTGTGAGGCAATGTCTAGCAGGCAACTAGGAGGAATTGAAGGAGGACTCCAACACACGGGAAAGGCATGGAGAAGTGAGGCAAAGTCAAGAGTGACACACACAGGGAAGGGCCCGTCTTAGGCCACAGCTTCTACAGACAGCTGAAAGGGGGCTGAGAAGGAACCATTTCTCAGCCTCTTGTTGGTTGCCTTTTGCTAGAAAGAATCAGGATGCCTGCTCTCCACAGATGACTGACTACAGAACACGAAGGGGAAGAGGGAGGGAAGGAGTTTCCACTGGGGTGCTATATTTCTGACCCTGCCTGTTGACAGCAAACAGTGGCGGTGGTGGGACTTTTGGCAGGAAGCATCCCCCTCTGGGGTCTGGGGGCGTCAGGATGGTGCCAAGAAGTGGAGCAACGCTGGCACCCCAGAGCCCCAGCTTTTTCCCTCTGCACCCTCGTGGAGGAGACTCCACGATCTCTCCTGCCTCCTCCTGGCTTAGGGCAGCGGAGGGAGGACACGAGCCTGGTCTCCAGCGGGGGCCATTTCGTTTACATTCCCACCCCTGGGCCCTGGGAAGCCCCGAGTTCCCACACTCACTGAGGCAGGAAGGTCGCCACGGACACCTCATCTGTCCAGGTCGCTGACTGACTACAGATAAGCAGCAGCTGCTGCGTCCACACTGGGGTCACCTCCCAGATTGCCCACCCTGGAACCAGGCGGACAAGGGCCCAATCTCTGCCCGCCAGTGGGGCACCCACAGGGCTTCCAGCCGAGGCCCAGTGACTGCAGTGGGGGCTCCCTGCAGAGCTCACTTTAGCAGAGCTGCCAGACGTGACCGAGGAAAGACAAAGCCTTAGAGACACCGGCCCACAGCTGTCAAGCACTTGACAGTTTCACAGCGCTCTGCTGCAGGCTCTTTCTCACATCACTCTGACCACCGCCCGTGAAGATCTCAGAGCAGGTGTTTCTGTGTCCATTTTGCAGATGAGTAAACAGCTTCAGGATGTTTGATAGATTTGCCCCAAGTTCTCACAGCTAGGCAGTGCTGAAAGCTGTTTTTGCACTGCCTAGTTGGTGGGTCTTTCCATTACTACATGCAAACAGAAAAAACCAAGTGGACAATTTCCAGTTTTTATCCCTGCAAGAGCATTCTTTCTCCCTCCCAGGTTTAACCTGTCTTCTACTCAGGCCTGGGCTTTAATGAAAAACCCTTCAGGCTTGGAGTCTGAGTCATGATTCCTCTTCTGGTCAGCCAAGTGACTTAGCAGCTGTGCGATTCTGGAGCTGATTTTCCTGAATATTTGCTTCCATGCGTTTAAAATGGAGGTGATGTTCCTCAAGTTGTGGGGCTTGTGATAAGGGTTAAGAATAACAATAAATATCTACTGAGTATTTTCCATTCCCTTGGCCCAGTTCTAAACCCTCGTGTGCACTGATTTATTGAATTCTCACAGCAACCCTGTGTGGAAGAGCGCTCAGTCATTCAGTAGTGTCTGACTCTCTGCAGCCCCATGGACTATAGCCTGCCAGACGCCTCTGTCCATGGGATTTCCCAGGCAAGAATACTGGAGCGGGTTAACATTTCCTCTTCAGGGGATCTTCCCAACACAGGGATGCAACCCTCATCTCTTGAGTCTCCTGCATTGGTAGGTGGATTCTTTACCACTAATGCCACCTGGGAAGCCCCTACAATAACCCTAGTTTGATTCACATGTGCTGTTCTTTTACTTCACAGATGAGGAAACAATGGGAGAGAAATACCCCAGGTCACACAGCAAATAGCAGAGCCAGGCTGTTTGACACCAAAGCCAAGTGCTTAATCTCCATGTTGTACTCACTATGCAAATTATGTTTAATACCTACAATAGGTAATCAGTAGCTGTTACTAGGAACCGGGGTGGGTAGGGCCTGATTTATAAGCAAAGTGAAGAGTTAAATACCTGAACTAATTAGGTAAACCAAAGGCTGGGCCACTTCAGCTCAATTTGCCATGGCTTCTCATTTCCCACTGTCTGTGTCATTCCTTCAGAGCAGGAAGACACTTCAGGGACATTTTGCACTGTCTGGACACATTTTTGTTTGTCACAATTCTGGGAGTGCTCCTGGCATCTAATGGGTAAGGCTGGGGATGCTGCTCAGCTTCCTACAATACATGTGGCGTCCTTGCATCAAAGAATTATCTGGCCTCGGTGTTATTATACTAAGGTTTAGAAATTGCTGTAATATTGAATATTTAGTGTCAAGACTACTGTGAGCACAAATTTGTCACATAGAAGGGCAAAGTAATGTCCTGTTTAAAATATGCTGACACAGTTCAATGTATGCAGTATTTGTTATTACAATTGTCGTTGTCACCTTCATTGTTGCCAAGCAAAGACGTATGCCCTGGAAATGATCAGCCCATTTGGGGCTTGCGGTAGAGTTAGAAAACTGAAGATGCTTTTCTGTCAAATTATGTTATCATCCTCCAAATTGTTGACATTTCTTCTAATGTGTTTAAATAGTTCATAAATAAACTCACATTTATGTTAAATAAATAAACATGTTAAATAAAACGTTTATATAAACTCACATTAAACTACATGCCACTTCTTTCAGCACGTAGTTCTATGAATCCCAAATAGCTCTCAGTTCAATCAGCTCTTCTTATGTCCCCCTCCCCATTACGTATACACCAAACAGGTTTGTGTGTTTTTTTTTTTTTAAAAAAAACCTCCTTTCTGACTTTGATTTATTTAGTTTTACTTGAAGGATAATTGCTTTACAATATTGTGTTGTTTTCTGCCGAACAGCAACATGAGTCAGCCACAGGTATACCTCTGTCCCCTCCCTCTTGAGCATCCCTCCCATCTCCCACCCCAGCCCACCCTCTAGGTTGTCACAGAGCCTCGGTTTGAGTTCCCTGAGTCATACAGGAAATTTCCATTGGCTATCTATTTTACATATGGTAGTATATATGCTTCCACGCTACTCTCTCCATTCATCTCACCCTGTCCCTCCTCTCCCCGGCCCTTGTACCTCAGTCTGTTCTCTATGTCTGCATCTCCATTGCTGCCCTATAAGTAGGTTTTTCAGTACCATCTTTCTAGATTCCATATACGTGTGTTATTATAGGATATTTGTTTTTATGTTTCTGACTTACTTCACTCTGTATAATATGCTCTAGGTTCATCCACCTCATTAGAACTAATTCAAATGTGTTTTGTCTTATGGCTGAGTAGTATTCCATTTTACATATGTACCACAGCTTCTTTATCCATTCATCTGTTAATGGACATTTGGGTTGGTGTCCATGTCCTAGCTATTGTAAATAGTGCTACAATGAATTTTGGGGTATATGTGTCTTTTTAAAGTTTAGTTACCTCAGGGTATATGCCTAGAAGTGGTGTTGCTGGGCCCTATGGCAGTTCTGTACTCAATATGTCAGCAAACTGGAAAATTCAGCAGTGGCCACAGGGCTGGAAAAAGTCAGTTTTCATTCCAATCCCAAAGAAGGGCAATGCCAAAGAATGTTCAAACTACCACACAATTTCACTCACTTCACATGCCAGCAAATAATGCTCAAAATTCTCCAACCTAGGCTTCAATAATATGTGAACTGAGAAATTCCAGATGTTCAAGCTAGATTTAGAAAAGGCAGAGGAACCAGAGTTCAAATTGCCAACATCCATTGGATCATAGAAAAAGCAAGAGAATTCTAGAAAAACATCTACTTCTGCTTCACTGACTATGCTAAAGCTTTTGACTGTGTGGATCACAACAAATTGTGGAAAATTCTTCAAGAGATGGGAATACCAGACCACATTACCTGCCTCCTGAGAAACCTGTATGCAGGTCAAGGAGCAATAGTTAGAGCCAGAAATGGATCAACAGACTGGTTCAAAATTAGGAAAGGAGTCACCCTGCTTATTTAACTTATATGTAGAGTACATCATTCAAAATGCTGGGCTGGATGAAGCACAAACTAGAATCAAGATTGCCAGGAGAAATATCAATAATCTCACATACGCAAATGACATCACCTTTATGGCAGAAAGTGAAGAGAAACTAAAGAGCCTCTTATGGATGCAAAAGAGAAGAGTGAAAAAGCTGGCTTTAAACTCAACATTCAAAAAATGAAGATCATGGCATCTGATCCCATCATTTCATGGCAAATAAATGGGGAAACGATGGAAACAGTCACAGACTTTCTTTTCTTGGGCTCCAAAATCACTGCAGATGATGACTTCAGTCATGAAATTAAAAGATACTTGCTCATTGGAAGAAAAGCTATGACAAACCAAGACAGTGTTTTAAAAAGAGGAGATGTTACTTTGCCAACAAAGACCCATATAGCTATGTTTTTTCTAGTAGTCATGTACGGATATAAGAGTTGGGCCATAAAGGAGGCTGAGCACTGAAGAATTGATGCTTTTGAACTGGAGAAGACTCTTGAGAGTCCCTTGGACTGCAAGGAGATCAAACCAGTCAATTCTAAAGGAAATCAATCTTGAATGTTCATTAGAAGGACTGATGCTGAAGCTGAAACTCCAATACTCTGGCCACCTGATGGGAAGAGCTGACTCATTAGAAAAGACCCTGATGCTGGGAAAGACTGAAGACAGGAGAAGAAGGGGATGACGGAGGATGAGATGGTTGGATGGCATCACCAACTCAATGGACGTGAGTTTGAGCAAGCTCCAGGAGATGGTGAAGGACAGGGAAGCCTGGCTGCAGTCCATGGGGTCTCAAAGAGTTGGACATGACTGAGCAACTGAACAACAACAACAGAAATGGTAGTTTTATTCCTAGTTTTTTAAGGACTCTCCATACTCTCTTCCATAGTGGCTGTATCAGTTTACATTCCCACCAATGGTGCAAGAGCATTTTGTTTCTTCTACACCCTCTCCAGCACTTGTTGTGAAACAGATTTTTTAAAGTCTGATTTTGTTGGCCTCTTTTGGAAAGTTCTACTAACTACTAACATCTTTGAAACAGTAAAGATTTGCTTTGTCCAACAGAACTTTGATCGGAAGAAGAACCTTCATGTGTGAAGTATCTGTGATACTTGGCAGGACATCCAGCTTTCTTATGTTGCTGGAGAACACTATGCCTCACATCACTATGACTTGATTTCCATCTAATTGTGCATTAGCTTCAAATATTCAATAAATAATCTGGAAAGGAGTTGTATCAATCACTTTAGGCTAGGTTATGGTATAATAACAAATGATCCCAGTAGTCTAACAATGCAAAAAATGATTTCTTGTTCATGTTGTATGTTCATCATGAACTGGTTGCTGCCTTGTTTCATCTTTTTCATTCATCATTTAGGCTGCAGGAACAGGCCCTATTTGGGACATGGTGATGTCATAACAGGAGGAAAGAGCAATGGTGGAAAATGATAATTCTTGTAGCTCCTGCTCAGAATTGGCATATATTCCATATGTTAACATTCCACTGGGCAATGCAAGTCAATAGCCAAGCCAGATGTCAATGGGGGCAGAGATGTATATTCTTCCCTATAGGCGCCACAGGCAGGGGCACTGAACATTCTGAACAATAGCATAATGTACTACAGGACTCTGTCTTTGCCACTGAAGTCATGAACTTCCTCACAGTTAGGGACTTGGCCTTGAATCACTACCTTTTCAAGAGATTTTTAGCAAGAAATGGAAGAAGAATATAAAGTGAAAGAGTTGAAGAGACCAAAATGTCAGACTCTAATGACTGATTTGTAGAGGAGCTTTGTGGATGGCAAATTATAAGGAAAAGGCAAGAATCAAGAATGGCTTCTAGGACTCTAGGAGTGATAAGTGATAACGCCAACTATTGAGATAGAGAATGGAGAAGGAGAGGAGGTTTAAAAGAAGAAAGGGCAGGTTTTATTTTGTGTTTGTTTCTGCTTTGTTTGTTTGGATAGAGAAGACAACTTTATAGCTTCTTAGAGCTGTCCCCTGAAAATCCACTTTGTTGGTTCTATCGCACTCTTCTCTTTTTTTAGGGAGCTGCAAATTTTATTTTTGACCCAATAAACATAAGGTGTCTTTGGAACATGCATATAAAAACAAGCAGGAGACAGGTTAACTATGAATGTGCTCCCAAAAGAGTACTGAGCTAGAAACAAAGATTTGAAATTCAATTACATATAAGTAGTAATAAGTAATAGCTATCATGATTATACTTATTGAGCATTTACTATGTCAGGCACTGTGAGAAGTAATTTACATACATTTTCTGACTTAATGTTCATCATATCTCTAGTCTGTGTGGCTTGTCTTCACTGAGTAGATAAGGATAAGGACATGAAATTTAAAGAAGCTTAAATAAGCAAACAAAACTTCGCCAAAGTCTCACAGCTAGGAATCTGTAAAAAACACCCAAGAACTTTATCTCTATAACCCACATTTCAACCGATTATGCTCTTAGTTGGAACCATGACAGCAAATGAGAACATCCAGGCACTATAGAAAGAGAGAAAAGATAAGAACAGTGGGTCAAGGGTAGGACACTGAAGAATATGAATATTCAAGGATCGGGGGAAGATCCCTTAGAGAAGGAACAAGTAGGAGGAAACCAGAAGAGTACGTCTGAGTAGCCAAGTGCGTAGAGTGACATTGAAAAGCGAGTGTCTTTAATAGGGGCAGCATACTTGAAGAGCAGGGCTGGGAAAGGTCCTTGGGTGTTGACAGTTAGGCCTAGTTCCTGACAATATCTCTCGAGAAGCATCTATAACCAGCCATGTTCTCCACCGAGAACCCCAGGAGTAAAATACGAACCATAGGTGGCTGGTCATGTGCTGACTTTTTGAAACACCAGGATATTGCTGGTTCATTCTCTTTGAGCTCTGCTTCCAGAGACTGCCTTGACTTTTTGACCTATTTGAGTAGGTCTTTCTTTCTGGGCCTTGGTTACCTGGCTCTTGGACTCTGTACCTGTGTGTACGTGTCAGAGGTTCTGGCCTATTCTCTCAGTTTAGGAAACCCAGACTTACACCACATGCCTGCTGTGGTTACTACATACTCCTAACTCCCAACCTGAGCGAATAGGTTTGGACACAGTCCCTCAATCCACAAGGCTGTGTCTTCTGCTGCTGCTGCTGCTGCTGCTAAGTTGCTTCAGTCGTGTCTGATTCTGTGCGACCCCATAGACGGAAGCCCACCAGGCTCGCCCGTCCCCGGGATTCTCCAGGCAAGAACACTGGAGTGTGTTGCCATTTCCTTCTCCAATACTTGAAAGTGAAAAGTGAAAGTGAAGTTGCTCAGTCGTGTCCGACTCTTAGCGACCCCATGGACTGCAGCCTACCAGGCTCCTCCATCCATGGGATTTTCCAGGCAAGAGTACTGGAGTGGGGTGCCATTGGCTTTTCCGGTGCGTTCTGCTAATTTTCTGCAACTCAGCTTCCGGAATTGAAATGAGGAATGTGGTTTCACGTGGTGGCTGCGGTGGCTTCTCGGTTTTTATTGTTCTTTAGTCACTAAGTTGTGTCCTACTCTTTGTGACCCATGGACTGCAGCCCTCCAAGCTCCTCTGTCCATGGGATTTTCCAGGCAAGAAGAGTAGAGTGGGTTACCATTTCCTTCTCCAGCTCAGGTCTTCCTGACCCAGGGATTAAACCTGCGTCTCCTGCATTGGCAGGCAGATTCTTTATCATCTGAAGCCATGGAAGCCCTATCTGCTCAGTTGCTGCTGCTACTGCTGCTGCTAAGTCACTTCAGTCGTGTCCAACTCTGTTGTGTCCAACTCTGTCGTGTCCAACTCTGTGCGACCCCATAGACAGCAGCCTATGAGGCTCCCCCATCCCTGGGATTCTCCAGGCAAGAACACTGGAGTGGGTTGCCATTTCCTTCTCCAATGCATGAAAGTGAAAAGTGAAAGTGAAGTCACTCAGTCGTGTCCGACCCTCAGTGACCCCCCGCCCCCCCCATGGACTGCAGCCTACCAGGCTCCTCCGTCCATGGGATTTTCCAGGCAAGAGTACTGGAGTGGATTGCCATTGCCTTCTCTGTATCTGCTCTATAGATGTGGCTAATTACTGACAATAGGGCTGCTAGCTTTGAGATCACAGGTTGCTGGTCAGACCTTGCCAAGCCTTACAATGCCCTGTTGGCTGTTTGTCTTCAGGTGAGTCATCCCAGGTGCCGTGATTTTTAAATCCAGCTCTAATAGTTTATGGAGATATGAGAGTTATACTTGGAGACAAGAGGACACTGATGTGAATGGGACTTCTCATGTCCGCCAAGAAAGCAGTATGCTGAATAGTTGTTCAACTGTAGCCAGGAAGGCCCCAGTGTGGGCACCACTGGGAATTTCTCACAGCCATGACATGCCTGGTCCATGAAATGGCCAACTCCAACCATAGTGTAGATGAGTATACAGACTCCTCCGCTTCCAGGGACCTGTACTGAGTGAACCAGTATTAGGGGGCTCCTCTGAGGTAAGGGCACCAGAATCCTCTAGTATCTCTGCTCTTTATATTCAGCTGGAGGCATGTATCCAGCAGCCTTCCCTGACTATAACCCCTCAGTAAGGGTTATTGGATTTATTGAATAAAAATGTAGGACACCCAGTTAAATTTGAATTTCAGATAAACAACAGATAAGACATTCAGAATATACTTATACTAAGAAATTATTCATCATTTATTTGAAATTCAAATTCAGCAAGGTGTCCACCACAACCCCATAACTTGAGACTCAGTAGGAATTCCTAGGCCTTCAGGTCCATTGGTCTCCACTTGCCCCAAGAAGGCACTGGGGCACTTTGTGAAGAAGAGAAGCAGAGAACTAGATCTGTGCTAGAACTATTGGGGTCTTGATCCTATCTGGTCCCCTTATGCTCCTGGGGCAACTCTGTGCCTGAAAATCCATGAAATTAGACCTTCTGAGTGCCTATGATCTTGTTTGCCTTCCATCATCTGTATTTGGAAGATCAAGAGTGAAAGATGGGTTTTTAGAAGTTTATAGACATGCAATCCACTCCAGTACCCTTGCCTGGAGAACTCCGTGGGCAGAGAAGCCTGGTGGACTACAGTTAATGGTGTGGCAGAGTCAGACATGACTGAGCAACTAACATTTCACTTCAGACAGCTTGTAGAGACCATGATCTGTGGCAGCACCCAGTGATTGGTATCCTGCATGGCTTTCCAGGGGATGGTTTTGCATTTCCTGGACAATGCTCCTAATAAACCCTTGAACACATCCACACATACCCTACCCAACTTTGTATCATATAATCCGCAATCCAGGAATTCTGGATTACTTGAAGCATCAGCACCTCCAAAACAGCCTCCAGACAACTCCAGTTTGCTGTAGCCAGATGTCTATCATTCTGTAGTAAGAGGCCCTGGTCACTTGACATAGACATTCCAAATGAGGCTTGATAGCATTTTGCCCTTTTCTGCGCAACTGACCTAGTAATGACCTCCTAAAAAAGAGAAGGAAGTTGGCCTGAGTGCCAAGCTGGACAATTTTTCATGCAACTCAAGACTCCCTTCACCTTTGCCCCATTATATCACTAGCTGGCACTTACCCTTCTATACTGAATTTATTAATACAGGACCTTAACTGTATCAGTACATTTAATGTTTATAATAACCCTATGAGGAATATGCTGTTACTATTCCTGCGGCTTCCCTGGTGGCTCAGAGGTTAAAACATCTACCTGCAATGCAGGAGACATGGGTTCAATCCCTGGGTCAGGAAGATCCCCTGGAGAAGGAAATGGCAACCCACTCCAGTATTGTTGCCTGGAGAAACCCATGGACAGAGGAGCCTGGTGGGCTACAGTCTGCAGGGTTACGACTGAGTGATTTCACTTTCACTTTCATTCCTGTTTTACAGATGAGGGAACTGAGGCAGAGAGACTAAGTAATTTCCCTAAGGTCATATAGGTCAATTAAAATAAATAAATTTAAATTAAAAAAAAAAGAAAGTGAAAAAAAAATCACTAAGAGGTAAAAGCTGGGATTTGAATGTGGGCATTCTAGCTCCAGATTCTATCCTCTTAACCTGTGTGTCAGCCCCCAGCTTGGACCCATCTTAGTTCAACCTAACACTGTTGGACTGGCACTGTTAACATCGGTGCTTCTGATCTAGCAGGGCCCTGTTCTGTCCTCCATTATTCCCAAGGAGAATGGCTTGCTGTGAAGGTGTCTTCAAGGCCTCGGGGGTCTAATGCACGACAGTGAGCTCAGTCTGCAGTAGCCTGAAGCAGCCCGGGAGCTTAGCTCATGCTATGTCAAGTGGCTTGTCTTATTTTAAGAGCCTTGGGTGCTCCATCGGCTGCACACCCAGCAACAGAACCACAGGGCAATGGTCTATGTTGTAAGCCTGAATAAAAGGGGTAGAAGAGACATCCAACCTTGGAAGAGTCTGACTTGAGTATTTCACCATCATTCAGCCCAAATTATCTTTCAGATATCTACCTGTGTTCCTAATCCAGATCCAGGGCCTCTTAGGTGCAACTCAGAGAGGTATGAAATACTAGGAAGACCTCTATCTGAGCAGGGTGTTCACATCCTGCTGAAAACACCTGAATGCAGCCTCAGCTCAACCACCCACCTGCTCCTCTACCAAAACACAATCTGTGGCCCTCTCCAACATGATGTGTTCTGATACACTACCTCAGTCACTTGCCAACAAAGGTCTAGATAGTCAAAGCTATGGTTTTTCCAGTAGTCATGTATGGATGTGAGAGATAGACCATAAAGAAGGCAGAGAACCAAAGAACTGATGCTTTCCAACTGTGGTACTGGTGAAGATTCTTAAGAGTCCCTTGGAGTGCAAGGAGATCAAACCAGTCAATCCTGAAGGAAATCAACCCTAAATCTTCATTGGAAGGACTGATGCTTAAGCTGAAGCTCCAATACTTTGGCCACCTGTGTGAAGAGCTGACTCATTGGAAAAAGATCCTGATGCTGGCAAAGATTGACAGCAAGAGAAGGAGGTCACAGAGAATGAGATGGTGGGATGGTATCGCTGACTCAATGGACATGAGTTTGAGCAAGCTCCAGGAGATGGTGAAGGACAGGGGAGCCTGGTGTGCTGCAGTCCATGGGTTTGCAAAGAGTCGGAGACGACTTAGTGGCTGAACAGCAACAACCACGATCACCTGGACCTCAAGTAAAGATGGCCTTTTCTTCCTAAAAAGTAGTGATGACTCCTTCAGATCCTCACACACCTCCAGGACTCCACCTACGGGACTTCCATCTCTGATCTGTCCCTCTTGCCCTGTCGTTACTCTGTCCTGGAAGTAACAGGTTTATAAAGAGGGCATGCTTCCCTCCCTGCATTGCTCCTCCCTCCACTGCAGCCATTTACTCCCTGGTTGGTAAAAGAGGGTTTCTATTTGCACAGTCAGTTAAAACACTGCTTCCTAACCAGAGCCCTTGGGACTATCAAGTCCACATCCACCAGCCTGCCATCCGCAAATGGATGACAAGAGTAGTGCTTAAGGAATACCTGCGCTCTTCTACTGCTCACACACAATTGACTTCCCGGTGGCTAGCGTCATTGCTGCAGATTTTGCTTTCAGAAATTATTGACTCCCTCTTTCAGAACTGCTTTTCTGTCCAACAATATTTTTCATCCTTTTCACTTTTCTTGTACTCCTTCTTCCTTGCATTACTGATACTCTTGCAGCTAGAGATTATCTGAGAAGGTATGTACCAACTCAAAGGAATCTTGATGAGTATACCAAGTTCTGTCTGGCAGTAGCCTTCAGAATGAAGAGTTGACTATGGGATGCCATCTCATTCTCCCCTAGCACATTTATTCTACCTACCTACTGAAAGCTGAGGATTGAGGGTAATAATAACACTACCAGCAATGAGATCTGTCCTTTCTTGAATTCTCACTATGGGTCAGGTACTGTGCTAATTGCTTTGCGTATATTTTCTCACTTAATCCTCACAACAATGCAATAAAGAGGATACTATTTAACTTCCAATTTACAGCTGAGAAAACTGACTTGCCAAAGATCACATAATGAGTAAGTAGTAGAGCCAAATTTCATGTTAATTTAAAGCCTGGGCGTTCAGCCACCTTGCTGTCATTGTCATATATCAGCTAACTTCCTCCATGCCCAGTCTCCCAGCTTCTTCTATTCTTTTCCCTACTCCTAAATCTCCAGCTACAACCTCAGTGATGAGGGGGAATAAACAAGAGAGGTATTCCCAAGAGGAAGTAGACTAATTATTACATCAAGACTGACCTCACCAACTGGATCACGGGAAAGAGTGAGGGCACAAGGAATGTTTTAATTTGGCCCTTTGAAACAGAGATCCTACTTAAAGTAATGAGGGTTTTGTTATAATTACTTTCCTGTTTCATTCACTGATGGAGCCCAGACACCTAGAACCATGCTTAGCTGATAAAAGTGTTGGTCACCCAGTCGTGTCTGACTCTTTGAGACCCTGTGGACTGTAACCCATGAGGCTCCTCTGTCTAAGGACTTCTCCAGGCAAGAGTACTGGAGTGGGTTGCCATTCCCTTCTCCAGGGGATATTCCAGACCCAGAGATCAAAGCCAGGTCTCCTGCATTGCAGGCAGGTTCTTTACCATCTGAGCCACCAGGGGGGAAGCCTAGTAATAGATGCTCAACAAATACTAGCATGGAATTCAGGAAATTCGGGTTGGTCCAGCAAAGAACACAGGAGTCCTAGGAAATCTGACTGGTGGGAAAGTGGCTTCTAGTGGAACCAGATAACAGAGTCTACAGAACAGTGGCACACTACCTCCCAGCTACTCTTCAGGTTTGCTTCTTTTTTTCCTGTTCCAACCAATAAATTATGTTTACCCTTCATGTATTTTTCCACCTTGTGATTGCTGCTTATTCATAAATTCTGCTTTCCTATCATATAGTTCTGCTTCCTCATAGATTTGGCTTGTGTGACCCTCCATAGCCATCACTCCATCATATGTCATTCTTTCAACTCCAGTCTCCAAGAACACCTGCCCTTTTATCTCCACATTTCCCAGTCTGAATCCCAGAAGGAAGCTGATTGGCCAAACTCATCTCTTTCATCCAAGCCCTGATTTTTGGAGGGGCAGGCCTAATATCAGGGGCCAGTTCCTGGTCCAATCAGGAGCCATCCCTGGGTAGAGAACAATCTTGCTTTGCTTCTCAGAGCAGGGGGGCTGTGGGTGGGGCAGTTTCATCTTGAAGAGGAAGTTGGGTGTGGCAGGCACTTTGTTGACATATCCAGTATAGGAGTGCTCCTGGGAGCCCATCTCTCATCTCTGAAAAGTGACTTTGTAAGTTACAACTGTTCATCAGGCATTCCCAGGAACACCAGGTAAATGCAGCTGGTAACTTGCTAAGTTTGGAATTCCACTTGGCCTGCAATCTCTTTGCACTCTTTCTTCTGGGACTGCCTTGGTGTGCCACCTATTACCTCTTTGGAGTTGGCTTTTTTTGGACTCTTTTCTACTTAGGTGAGTTGGCTTCTGAATAGACTGCTTGACTCTTGGACAAGGTAAGTGTTTGGATTCAACTTTGGTTCTGAATCATGTTTTCAACTTGGATGAAATGGCCCCCCATCCTGCTCCTTTGCCCCCTGCTTTCTACTCAGATTCCCTTTGCTCTAAGTTATCATGTGCCTGAGGGTGCTTCCCTTTCCCAGTCCCCCAACATATTCCTGAGGGAATGACAGTAAGAAATGGTTGGTGGGTTCAGTGAAAGCAATTTTAGAGGAATGGTTGGGGTAGAAACCAGATAGAAGCAAGTTGAGGAAGTGGAAATAGCAAGAATAACTACTCTTCTGAGATGAAAAGGAGGAGAAGAAATCATATGCATGTCAAGATTTGTGCTTTTAACTTAAGAGTTTGCTTGTGATTATACAATACCTAATTTTGTAAAACATTTTGAAAAAATAAAAGTTATAAAGAATAAATATATAATTCCCTGTAATCCAGCTACCTACATAATTATGATAGTTACTTATTTTTGAGCACCTACTAAACAGAATTGTTTTAATCACGTGATTAATAGTATTTCTATTTACTATGTAATATAAAGTCCTAGCTAGGCCAGAATTAAGACAGATATGTCTGTGACATAGAGTAAGACAATATCCTTTCCTCTCAAGAAATAATTGGCATCCATTGGTGTACAAGGGGGCTAAGAGTTTGCTGGGGGAAAACTCAAAGTCTGGCTTCAGAAGGATTTGGGTTGTGCATAGACATGTCTGGGGCAGTCCTGGAGGGAGACGGTGGTGGGCAGGTACAGTGGGGCCCTTAGGGAGAGCACAGCCTGTTGAGGAAGGAGTCTGCAATAGTTAAGACTGGGCTTGAGTCCTGCAAGGCCATGGCCAGTCTGCCTGTTATGCAGCAGGGCCCAACTCAATTTCCTCATGTGTGTCTTTCCAGAAGAAAACAAAGAGAGGCCTCTGTGTAATAGAAAGAGCCATTTTATGAAACTCTGAAATGCCCTGGGGCCTATCACCCAGTGGGTAACTGGGTGTAGCACCCAGGAAAAGAGCTTTTCCTTTCTCATGTTGAGAGAGGATGCTGACAGGCATCACAGGGGCTATCCAGCCCTAGACGTCCCACAAAACCAGCACCACGGGGCCAACTCTAGTGGCAGAAAACGTTTTTGTTTAATTCACAGCAAGGTAACAGTAGCTGACTTTAGTGAGTTCAGTAATACTTTACCTTGAGCATTAATGCTGAAAAATGGACTCTCTTACTTCCTGTTTTTCAAAAGCATCGTTGACTAGGGGAACAATGCAGGGCTCCAAATGAGGCATGGGTGTGGGCTTCTAGCTCACCCTGGTGCTGGCAGAGCCTGTGTCATGGTGTTAGGCTAAGTGAACTGAAACAATCATGATGGCATAACTGATTCAAGAGCACAGGTAAGAGTTGCTCACTAATGACTCAACAACACCTTTTTCAACGACAGTATTTACACAAACAGCGCCTTCCTGCCCTGTATAAAACCAAGCTCCCTACCCCCTAGTACCACCCACCCCAAATTTCTCTCCACAGCATTTACCAGGATTTCATGTACCATAATTCTGCTTATTTCTTCCTCTTTTTAAAAAAGTTGTCTTTTTCCTACTGTAGAATGTAAACCCATGAAAGTAGTGTCCAGGTCTATGGGTTTATGGCTGTGTACCCAGAGCCTAATCAGCGGTTGGCACAGAGCACTCAATGGTCACTGGGCTCATCCATTTCGTAAGATTCTGAAATCTCTGGGGAAGGATGAGAACCATTAAGATTTTTAATTAGCATCTGGATTTATAGCCTGGAGGAACCTAGAATATGTGCTTGCGTTTATAATAACCCTATAACATCCATACTATAATATGCCTATTTTACAGAAGAAATTGGGGATTAGAGCAAAAGCAACTTGCCCCAAGCCTCGTAGATGATAAGAGCCAAGGTCAGATAAACTGGTCTAGTAAGTAAGTAAGTAAGAAGACTGTGTAGAAGGTGTTGCCAAAGCCGAGGCAACAGCTAACGAAAGCCATAACCGATACGATAGAAATACGGACAGGAAAAAAGAGATGGAAGGGAACGAAGCTGTGAAGACTGATTAGGAACTGGGCACAGAATTCGATGCACTGCTAGAAGTAGCCTATAAAAACTGAATGAGAAAAGAGGGATTTCTTCTAAGAGGAGGTTACTTCATTTCCTTTCAGGGAGAAAAAGAGAAATTAACAGGCAAGTAAATGTAAGTCCTTGCAGCTTTGAGCATATTTACGGTAAAATTAGGAGACAAAGAGATGCAGGTTTGATCCCTGGGTTGGGAAGATCCCCTGGAGGAGGGTATGGTAAGCCACTCTAGTATTCTTGCCAGGAGAATCGCATGGACAGAGGGAGGCTGGTGGGCTACGGTCCATAGGTCAGAAAGAGTCAGATACAACTGAAGCAACTTAGCAAGCACACATGCATGATAAAATTATATTAATGTGGATTTCATACTTGGATTTTAATTGGGAAACAGATGAGAGTAAAATACCTTATGGGAAAGGAGTCAGTGTTGTATCTTAACATGGAGAAGACTCTGGCAATAGTGTCCAAGGAATGAGTCAAGAAGGAGGACGAAGACTTGGGAGAGGGGATTCTTCTTTACTTTTTAGGGTTATTCATTTATTTACTAGCTGCACTGGGCCTTTGCTGCTGCCTGCAGGCCTTCTCTAGTGGTGAGCAGGGGCTGCTCTTCGTTGCACTGCACAGGCTTCTTATTGCAGTGGCCTCTCCTGCTGTGGAGCAAGGGCTCCAGGGTGTGAGGGCTTCAGTAGTTGTAGCTCAAGGGTTCATTTGCCCCACAGCATGTGGAATCTTCTGGAACCAGGGATAAAAGCCGTGTCCCTTGTACTGGCAGCTGGATTCTTTACCACTGGACCACCAGGGAAGTCCAAGAGGGGATTCTTAACATTTTAGAACCAGGGGATTGTTGGGGTTCCCTGGTGACTCAGAAGATGAAGAATCTGCCTCCAGTGCAGGAGCCTGGGTTCAATCCCTGGGTCAGGAAGATCGCCTGGAGAAGGGAATGGCTTCCCACTCCAGTATCCTTGCCTGGAGAATTCCATGGACAGAGAGGCCTGGCAGGTTAGTGTCCATGGAGACACAGAGAGTCGGATGCAACTGAACTACGAACACTTTCACTTTCAGGGGGTTGTTAATCAGAAGTCCCTGGGCAATGTAAAAGACCCCTGAAACAGGCCTTCCGTTAGGGAAAAAGAACTATAGGACCCAGGTGACAAAGTCAGGCCACCTCCACCTTCCCCCTCACCCCGACCCATCAGCTGGTATTGCAGACTACGCTGCGATTCTTCCAGGGGTTCTGGAAGGGGAACCAGAGGCAGATGGCTGGATCAGAACAGCCAGCTAGGATGGTCAGTCACACATGGTGAGAGGCAGGTAGGGAACCTGGGGAGTAATACATAGAAGAAGTGTCAGAAGGCAAAATCCATCCCAAATCGCACTGGACACAGGCTCTGGGGGTGGTAATCAATCAGTATTTACTGAGTACTCTTTACATGCCAGGCTCTGTGCCAGGCACTGGGCAAAATGCTGGGAGTCGAGCTCCTAATAAACTATTTCCTTATTTCTCCCCTCTCTTCTGGAGAAAGAACTGGAATGACATCGGGCTCTCACTGGCCAAAGGACTGGGCAATGGCTGCATCTGCAAAAGGCAGACTGTGGCTTGAGCAGAGGGGTCAGGTTGGGGATGACATGGCCTGGCTGATACAACACTTAGATTTTCCTGGAAATTTCTGTTTATTTTCTATGCTCAACTTAGTATTATTTATTTATGGTTGATAAGCAAATTAACTACTTTATAGTTTCTGGTAAGTCATTTCTATATATACAGTTACGACGTTTTCTTGTGGAAGGGAAGGACTTTCAATTTTCAATCTTAAAAGCAGCAATGTGCCTAAATTACTGGGCCTGATAATTGTCTAAAACAAGTGTAGCAGCAGCAAATAGGGGAAAAGGCATGATTCATCACCTCTTTATTATACAGCCAAACCTAAGTCACAGCGGGGAAGCCGCTGTAGAGGGTAGGGATTTTAAATCACTGCAAGGGTAGAGGTCAGTGCATAGATAATCTGGAGAGATGATCCCCCCAAAACCCTTTAAGACTCTACATTTGGCAACCACCTGACTCATAAGGGCAACCTGGCAATGAACTTCCCAAGTTAGGGTGTTCACCCCATTTCACCCAGCCTGCAAGTGTGCCTACAAGATTACTCTTATTTTCCATGGTACAAGAAGGGAATTGAAGGAACAGAGCTAGTGAAATTAACAACCTAGTTCCTTGACTTATGAAATAGACTAGAGATGAACACTTAAACAATTATTTGCCATTGTGGAATGTGTTTTCCCTAGTAACAATGTTGTACATACTCATAATATTTATATAATAGTCTATTTCGATCACTCTCCTATACAGGCTACAGAATCTTACACAGCATGTAGCCCAGTGTCTTTTGTGTACCTGAAACTCAAATTATATATATATTTTTATTTTCAGCTCAGTGTTACAGCTCTATTTTATTTAGAAGATAGCAGGAAAATCCATCTTTGAGGATTGAGGGCACGTTGATCTAAAGACACGAGGAGAAGAGCGCCCCAGCGGGCGGGAGAGAGAGCTCAAATTATATTAATTGAAAGATAATTTTACCAGTAGAAAAAGGGGAAAGAATAGTAAAAGAAGCAAGAGGAGGAACCAAAATGAAAGTTCAGTTTTAAATCATATTGAATTATGAATAAATGATTATAGGCATGGGTTCTAACTGAAAAGATTTCAATCTCTGCTCTAAGATAAACAACAAAGATTCCAGGAGACTGATTTTTAGGAGCTCCTTTTAAAAGTTTCTAGATCTGTGGTCTGTATCATTTTAAGTCTCAGTCCTGTAAGCATGAACGCTAAGTCACTTCAGTTGTGTCTGACTCTTTGCAACCCCATGGACTATAGCCCGCCCAGCTCCTCCGTCCGTGGGATTCTCCAGGCAAGAATACTGGAGTGGGTTGCCATGCACTTCTCCAAGGGATCTTCCCTACCCAAAGATAGAAGCTGCATCTCCTTACATCTCCTGCCTTAGCAGGCTGCTTGTTTACCACTAGCGCCACCTGGGAAGCCAAGTCTTAGTCCTACACCCCCTTAAAAATTTAGTCCATCCATTGCTACAAAGAATTTTAAAGCAGAATCAATCAGTATACTTCAACTTAACATTTATTAAGTGCCTATTCTATGTCAGGCGGTTTTCTACATATCTAATGTGTATTAACTTTATTTGAATTTCGTCAGACTCTATGAGGTAGGTACCATTATTGTTTCTATTTTACCTAGGAGAGAATAGGGGCACAGAGAAGTAACTTGTCCAAGATCTCACAGGTAGTGGGTGACAATCCGGAGTCCTGCCCAGATAGTCTGAGCCACACCGGTAGACAGCGTATACTACCTTAGCTCTGCAGACTTTGTTTTCCCAGTATACATCTCCAAGTAAATGGTTTGTCCAAACAGCTCTTAGATGTTTAAATGTTTGGCACCTGTTTGTTGCATGATTACCTACTACCCTTCAAAATTCGTCAACTTTGTTTCTAAAAGCCACATGCTTAGTTTTTAAACCATCTTTTGCTGTCTTCTTTTCCACAAGAGATAATTGTTTGGATAATAACCTTTTAAGAAATGAAAAAAGTGTAGAATTACTTTTGTGAGGGAAAAATGGTAGCAGGCTCTTCTTACATGAGCTGAGAGTCAGCATCTCAGATGCTTTTTATTTTTATTGAAGTATAGTTGATATTTTGGGCTTCCCAGTGTCTCAGAGATAAAGAATCCGACTGCAATGCAGGAGAGGCAGATTCGATCCCTGGGTCAGGAAGATGCACCAGAGGCGGGCTTGGCAACCCACTCCAGTATTCTCGCTTGGAGAATCCCCATGGACAGAGGAGCCTAGGGGGCTACAGTCCATGGGGTCACAAAGAGTTGGACACAACTGGGTGACTAAGCACAGCACACAGCACAGTATTTTAGTAGCCCTTATCATGCTGTTTTCTCCAGCTTCTTCTAGGACTATGATGGGGAGGAGAAACTCATCTGGCATGTCGTTTCTCCTTCCCATTATTATTTCTTGCATAAGATATTAAAAGAAAGCTATTTGAAAATCTCACTTTGGTGATGAGGAAAGGAACAGTAAGTACAATCCTGTATACTGGGAATTTTTCTAGAATTATCTTTACTTTCTTCATGAGATAAAAGAGAACCTAAAGTTACACTGTAAATTGTTTAAGTTTCAGACAGTGCTGTTTGGTTTGAAACATGCTGTGAATTTTAGAACTTTCTTTAGAACTTTGGTAACCTGGCCAGGGCACTTTTTTTGTTCCTCAAGATTATTAATCTTATACCCCCAAATATATTTCATATGTAGTTTGACAAATGACAATTAGATGCTCTTCATGGGTTTGGGGTAAATGAGCCAATAAGCCCTTGCTTAAATGACAGTGTCAGGGAGATGGACCAGTCAGGGACGATCCCGCTTCTTCCCACATATAGGAGGGCTGAGAGGTCAACAAAGGGGCACTGTAAGAGGGTGAGCACCTCTCTGGAGGTGGAACTGCTGCACCATATACCTTGCTTGTTTGGATAATATTCTGAACCCCAAACCCACTCTGCTAGCTTAGTCTCTAAGAACAAGCCAAGCAACTGAAAACAGGGCCCTTGCTCAGCTAAGTCAAAGCCCAAGGAATCACTAGCATCATGGGCTGTGCCCGCCCACCTGGAGCATAAGAGTGTCTGTGAAAGAACAAGGGAAGGGTGGTGTCACCACTATCTCTCTCTTCGTGTCCACCACACTAATAAACAGGCCTCATTTCCCCGTCTAAAGATCTGCTCTAAAGAAGGCATGACTCAACTGAAGCATCTTCAAATTACTGTGGCTGGTTAACAAACCATCCTGTAAAAGTATGCCCTGGCACAAATTTATCAGCTGCTTTACAGTAAAAGGAAACCCAGGCACGTTGCTTATTATGAGAATGTGCTCAGAGTGAGCATTTTATTTTATAAATAGGTAGTATATTAAGAAATTAGATAATTTATATATTTGAGTTCAATACTAGAGAGTGAATCATTTATTAGGAAAAGGCTAATAAGACATTAAACTTCAAAATTTAGAAACAAAATCTCTGATGAATTAAATTTAAATAATTGTATCCCAGTATCAATGGAGAAAGACCACAGTAGAGGAAAAAAAACTGAAGAAGTTTGCTTTAAATTTAGAAAAACCTCTTGGTAAAAGATAGTAAAATTGTATTATCAACAACAACAACAACAAAAAGAGTTGAAGAGAGTTTAAGGTATAGTCTTTCTTTTTTAAGATTTTGTTTTAATGTGGACCATTTTTAAATTCTTTATTGAATTTATTACAATACTGCTTCTGATTTATGTTTTAGTTTCTTGGCTACAAGACCTATAGGATCTTAGCTCCTTGACCAGGGATTAAACCTACATCTCCTGCACTGGAGGGCAAAGTCTTAACCACTGGACAAGGAAAGTCCCTGAAGCTTATAGTCTTATAAAGAAAAATCAAATACTGTGAAGGCTAACAAAAGCCCTTGTCTTTTTCCCCTGCTTTGGTTAATAGAACTGGCTTTGTGATAGAGATCCTGAATTTTAACTTCTGGTAATCAGGCTAGTAGCACACTGATGAAGCCGCAATGTTAGAGTGTATTCTACCAAGTCAGAGGTATATTAAAATTATGAAAGGGACATCAAGAAACTGATAAAGCTTTGCATATCCTGCTGAACTAATAAACAGACAACTAATTTAAGCTGGATAAAACTGTTGGATCTCTCAAGCTTCTAATGGTTTCTAAATGTATTTATCTTACAACTTAGAAGTTTTTAGAAAGAATAATCTAAGTTCTGTGTATTTTCCTTTAAAAAAGGAATAAACATTTGCACAGTATTGTATTGTAAGAAATTCAATAAAGACTTTGAATTTGAGGAGACAACTCTGTACCCCTTCAGCACAAAGAACCTATCCTTTTACTGTGTGAACAATATAACCAGAATCATGGCTCACTATTCAGAGTGGTTTATATAACCTTTGGGTCAACTTGTGCTTCATGGTGCAATAAGCTCTTGACACGTCTATAAACCAGAGGCAGATTTGTTGTTTGTATTCCCAAATATTGACTGCAAGCTTTGAAAAAAAAAAAAAAAAAAGGATCCTCCCTTATAGAATTACGGAATGTTAGAGCAAAAGAGAAGTGAAAGATGATCTTGAATAAACCACCATGTTATAGATGAAGAAAGTGAAGCAGAGAGTGACCTGCTGATGTCTCATCAGGCTGGGACACAACCTGGCTCAGAGCTCGGTTCCCCTGAGTCTTAGATCCATACTCTGGCACCAGTGTCATGTAGCCTCTCTCATATTGCTTGATGAATGAGGGTGTTGGGCATCAGGAAGATAAAAATGAAAGAGATATACTCGACATCAACAAGCTCAAAATCTAGTAGGGAAAATAGATTTTTGACAGACCATCCCACTACCAAAAAGCTTTATGTTATACTCTGTATACTATTGCTAGAACGGTCTTTCTAAAAATATAATTTGGAACATTCTATCTCTGCAGTGAACAAAACCCTGCAGTGGCTCCTCTTTGATTCTAAGGAAAATCTCCCTCTTTGTCCTCTGGCCTCTTGTCTCACTGTATCTTTGCTGATACCCCCGGGGAGCCGTAGAGAACCAGTTGCTTTTCCCAAAACATGCCCTGCCGCTTCATCCTGTCGGGCCTTTGCTTATGCTCTCCTGTGCCTGGAATCCCCTCCTTTCATCATCTGTCAGCAGGGCTGTCTCTTTTATAAGACATTTCCTTAGGTTTCTCTCCTCCTGTCTCCAGTCTCACAGGCAGAGGTGGACACCCCTTCCTTTCTTTATTGTTCACCATGCCCTGTCTATATGTCTCCTATAGCACCTGTACTACTTTGTAATGTTGATTTCTTAAAAATAAATAAACAAATGTATTTGCTCTTTGTACTCATGTCTTTATGAATTAGAGGTAAGCTCCTTGATGGCAGTACCATCTTCTTTGTACCTTTAGAGTATAACTCAGCACCTCGCTCATTAGACTCCATTGAATGAACTGCCATAGAGGCCCCCTACAAAGTGCTATAGGCTTCCCTCATCGCTCCATCGGTAAAGAATCTGCCTGCCATGACCTGGGTTCGATTCCTGGGTCAGGACGATCCCCTGGACGATCCCCTGGACGATCCCCTGGGAGAAGGCAACCCACTCCAGTATTCTTGCCTGGAGAATCCTGTGGACGGAGGAGCCTGACAGGTTATGGTCCATGGGATGGCAAGAGTCAGACATAATTTAGTGACTAAACCACAATCACCACCACAAAGTGCTATGGCAACACAACGGAAGGAGCAGGGACCAGTGCTTGGAGGAGTGCCCCAGGATGCACCAAGTTTTAGATGATTAGTAACCCACAGAGGAGAAGGCAATGGCGCCCCCCTCCAGTACTCTTGCCTGGAAAATCCCATAGACGGAGGAGCCTGGAAGGCTGCAGTCCATGGGGTCGCTGAGGGTTGGACACGACTGAAGCGACTTAGCAGCAGCAGCAACCCATCAGAAGGCATCAGAGGATGAGATGGCTGGATGGCATCACTGATACAATGGACATGAACTTTGGCAAACTTCAGGAGATAGTGAGGGACAGGGAGGCCTGGTGTGCTGCAGCCTATGGGGTCACAAAGAGTCGGACATGACAGGCAACTGAACAACAGCAACCCATCTAGGTAGAGGGGCAGGGGCTGGCTCATACCTGGTGGCAAGAATAGAATGTAGAGCTCTGAGAAATGGTAGAAATGGTGGCAAGTTGGAAAAATGTTCGGTTTTTGTCATTTAACTAGAAGAGTCTATAAATAAAGTCAGTCAAGGCATGTGTGTGAAAGTCCTGGTAATCCATTAAAAGAAAAACATTTGATTGTGTTATAAAGAGCTAAAGAAAGAAGAGTTGCAAAGGTTAGTATTCAAGAGTATGAATGATTAGGTCTGCCTGTCAAAAGAAAGGGAATGAAGCAACTGAGCGGAGCTTGCGCTAGAGATGGACAAGACTGGGAGCTGGGCCCTGGGCAGGCATTGCTGGCCTGAGGGTCCAGAGAACTGAGACTGATCTTGGTGAGAAGGGATGAGAGCCTGAAGTGAGGTAGCGGAGATGGAGAAAAAGGGAATGATGGAAAAACACAGCAGTGGTGGAATGATGGATGGTGCCTGACTGAAGATGAGGAATGAGGAAAAGAGAGGAATCATGAATGATTCCAAGCACGTATCTTGAATGTTTAAGTGAATGCAGGAAGGAGAGGTTTCTGAGGTCTAACACTGAGTGTGTGATGGTTGTAAGATACTTACATGAGTAAGCTGAGAAGGCAGATGGAATTAGGTATCTCGTGCTCAGGAAGGCACTTAGGTCATGAGGACATGGAGATGATAACTGAGTCCATAGGGGAGGATGAGAGCATCACGTGAGAGTGAGGGAAGAAGGTCCAAGATGAGGCCCTCAGGAAAGGAGGAGAGAGTGGAGGAAGAGACAACAATGACTAAATTGCATAAAATAAAGAAGAACAAACCCAATGTAGAGTCATGAAAGCCATCGAAAAAGAAAGTTTATTTACAGAAAAGATAGAGTTAAAGGTATCAAAAGCAAAGAAAGGACAAAGATGATGAGGACTGAAAAAAAAAAAAAAAGTCCTAGGAAAAAAGTCCTGTAATATAAGGCTGCAAACATACTCATTGGGGGCTGGAGGACATCCAGAATAAGCCAGGTCCAGTGTTCAGCCAATGAATCAGAGACAAAGGCTCCTTCTGTTTCCTAGTCCCATCCAGTCCATAAGCCTCGGGTTAGCTTAAGCTATGATTTATGCTAAATAGCTTCATCTATTTAGGGCTAGTGAAATTGAGGGGGTTGGATTATCTCTGGCAAGAGCTTGATAAAGAATTGAGGGACTCTAACATTACTTTTCATTTGCCTGAGTTGAGATTGGGATAAGGAGGTAGCTGACAAAAGAAATCTTTTTAAAAAATGAAAAAGAGGGGAAAAATAAGAAGCATTTACTATTTAAAAAACTGACCTGCCAGATAGTCCTATAAGTCTTCATTCTCCTGCCTCCACAAAGTCTAGTGTCTATTTATAGGAAAACTATAAGTTAGCATGGCCAATATAGGCTTCAGTGGGCCAGCAAAAATGCAATCACTATATAATTTGTTTCAGATTCCTCAAAACTCTTTTATTAAGGGACTCATTAAGTGAGGGAATTCAACCTGGGTTCTATGGGCAGGGTTGGAATTGAGGGTACAGAAACTGAGAGGCAGCACTTTTAAGCTTTCAGAGCAAATTAAGAATGCTATGACATACACGCAGGTCATCAGTTAACTTGGGTCACTGAGCAGGGTATGGACAAGTCTGTGGGCTGTGGAATTCACACAGCGAGTCACGTGGGGCGTGAACTATGCACTAGTCCAGTGCAGGAGGACCAGGTAGCAGACAACAACAGCTTGAAAGTTTTTAAAAAAACAAACAAAAGAAATGTACACCCATGGCTGATTCATGTCAATGTATGGCAAAAACTGCCACGATATTGTAAAGTAATTAGCCTCCAATTAAAATAAATTAATTAATTTTAAAAACCACAGATAATTCGAAAAGCATAGATTCAGATCACAACCCATTTGTAAGTTAAGATTTCCAATAGTTTGGGACAAGCTACTTGACAGACTGCTGGAGCATACCCACAAGAAATCTGACTATAAAGTGAGAGAAAATTGGAAATCTGTGTAGAAGATATGAACTGGTGATGGAAATGTCCAAAACTACCTTCTCATAAAACCTTCTAGATTAATTTTATGCTAGCTTATTTTTAAGTTAATTTTTATTGGACTATAGTTGCTTTACAATGTTGTGCTAGTTTCTGCTGTATAGCAAAGTGAGTCAGCTATATGTATACATATATCCCCTGTTTTGGGGATTTCCTTCCCATTTAGGTCACCACAGAGCACTGAGTAGAGTTCCTTGAGCTATACGGTAGGTTAGCTTATTTTTTAAGTTATTTTGTCTACAACAGTATGCCTTCGGTCTATGTAATAGTATCTGGCATCCCACTCTTTGTGACCCCGTGGACCCCGTGCAGCATGCCAGGCTTCCCTGTCCTTTACTATCTCCCAGAGTTTGCTCAAACTCACATTCCTTGAGTTGGTGATGCCATCCAACCATTTCATCCTCTTTTGCCCCCTTCTCCTCTTGCCCTCAATCTTTCCCAGCATCAGGGTCTTTTCCAATGAGTCATCACCTAGCGCATGGTAGGCACTAAATAGGGGCTTCCCTGGTGGCTCAGATGGTAAAGAATCTGCGTGCAACGCAGATCCGGGTTTGATCCCTGGGTCGGGAAGACCCCCTGGAGACGGGAATGGCAACCCACTCCAGCATGTCCTTGCCTGGAGAATTCCATGGACAGAGGAGCCTGGTGGGCTACAGTCCGTGGGGTCACAAAGAGTTGGAGATGACCTAGCAACTCAACACACACACACAGGGACTAAATAAGAATCTGTAAGATACGGAACAGCTAATCTGTTCTAACTACAACACAGAGAACAGGTTGAGGAAAAGGTAGCAGGAGAATTTAAAGACAGTCCACACATAGGTTAATGGGACTTAACACAGCAATAAAGAGAATATCAACCTAAGAATTATTAGGTGTAACCTCCAGTTGTTCCCATCTCGGTGGGGAGCATAGCTGTCTCCTAAGGTCCAAACCTTGACTTTTCTTTTGTTTTGCTCCCAATATTCTGTTACTCTCTGAGTCCTAAATATCTCTTTACTCTGACTTCTGCTGTTAGTCACCCTGCTGTAGTTGAGGGCATCACACCCCAGGGCTTTTGCAATAGCTTCCTAAATAGCCTCCCTGCCTCAGGCTCTTCCTCATTCAAACTTCCTTTCAAATTAAAAATCTGGTATTTTCATTTTTTTGCTTAAAAGCATTAAATTCCCCTGATTTTCCTTCTAAGCTTAATCTCTACCTAAGCTCCTTGGCAGGACAGCCCCCTACAAGGCCTTCTATCATCTGACATTTGCCTCACACCCAGCCTTTTCTTCTGCTCCTACCTGGTAATCCTTGAGGCTCAGCAACACTAAGCTCCTCCCTCGTAAGCCCCTCCCCAAGGTGTGCCATGCTAGTCCATGCCTCTGTGTCTTTGGTGATGCTCTTCCTTTTTACCTGGAAGGCTCTCCACCCCAACAGCCTGCCTACTGCTCCGTCTGTCTCAGCGTTCTCTTGCTCCTGTGACAAATTACCACAAACTCAATGACTTAAGCATGACACAAATTTATTACCTTGTGTTTTGGCAAATTGGAAGTCTGAAGTGAGTCTTATGGGGCTAAAACCAAGGTGTCAGCAGAGCTGCATACCTTCTGGAGGTCATAAGAGATCATCTATTCGTCGTCTTTTCCAGCTTCCAGAAACTGCCCAGGGCTTCCCAGGTGGCTCTAGTGGTAAAGAAGCCACCTGCCAATGCATAAGAGATGGAATTCAATCCCTGGGTTGGGAAGCTCTCCTGGAGGAGGGCGTGGCAACCCACGGCAGTATCCTTGCCTGGAGAACCCCATGGACAGAGGAGCCTGGCAGAGCCCAGCAGCAACATGCTCTCTTGGCTAATGGCCACATCATTCCAACCTCTGCTTCCATTGTTACATCTCCTCCCCTGGCTCTGGCACTCCTGTCTCCCTTTTATAGAAGGATCCTTGTGATTACAATGGGCCCACCTAGATGATCTATAATTTTTCTATCTTCTCCAAATTAATCACATCTTCAAAGTCACCATTGCTATGATATTTATCTTCATAGGATTAAGACACACATATCTCCTGGGAGCCATCATTCCGTCTACCATAGTTGATCTGTCCAGTTGATCTCTTAAAGCTCAGCTCATATATCACTTTTTCTCTGCTAATCTTTCCATTCAGCACCAATCCCTCTCTATTTTGTGTCATGTACATGCTACCATCACTGCATGGATTACCTTGCATTGCATATATTAATTCTTTAGACAGGTGTGGGCTTCCCTGATGGCACAGTGGTAAAGAATCTGCCTGCAAATGCAGGAGACACAGGTTCAATCCCTGGGTCCAGAAGATCCCCTGGAGAAGGAAACAGAACCCACTCCAGTATTCTTGCCTAGAAGATCTCCCGGAAGGCTACAGTCTGTTGAGTCAAAAAGAGTTGGACATGACTAAAATAACAACAAAAAACATGTGTATATTTCTACGAGGAGCTCCTTCAGAGGCAGCTTATTTATCATTGTATCACCAGCACCTAGCACAGTGCATGACATATAGTAAAACTGAGCTAAATTAATTTTTAACATGTGCTGGGCAATATGACCATCCACTTTTATGTCACCTACAAATGTAAATTTCAGTGGTGACTGAAGTGTGTCCTGAACTCTCCAGCATTATCTCCTATCACTCCTCGCCCAACCTTGCCTACTTTCACAACTGTTGTACTTCCCCCTCACATGGTCACATGGGCTTTCTAACCCTTCTTGATCATGCCGTGTGTTTTTCCATCCTCATCTCTCTATCTGTAGTGCTCTTTCTCCAACTTTTCTATTTTATGAATCTTGATTCATTCTTCAAGACACAAATCAAAATTTTTCCATCTGGAATGTCTTTTACGGTCTCTTTAAGATACAATTCATTACTTCCTCATTGGAATGCTAGGATATTTTGTATATTATATATCTCACATTGTGTTATTCTTGGTTTTATACATATCTATTTCCCCATAAGAGTGTGAAAGGACCATATCCCGTTTTTACCTGTCCTGGGCATATAGCAAGTGCTCAGTGATGTTTACCAAATTAAATTGAACATACGAACAGATCACCTTGGAGGGGATGAGCATCGAGGGCAACGGGAAGGAACCAAAGATGAAGGATGCCCTTGAGAAAGGTAGGGAGAAAGAAGGAGAATGAGAAGACAAGTGTTCAGAGGACCACAGAAGTAGAGAGTGATGAAGACCTTAGTTGGAGTGACTGACCTTTAATTAAGGAGGAGAGTGTGAACAGTGGTACCAAAAGCCACGGAGATACTGACCTGGAAGATCAATGAGAATGGCTGTTGTACTTACCTGAAAGAGATCCTAATGGCTTTAGGAAGCCCAGGTTTTGGAGTGCTCAGCCAGGGATCTGGGTCCACTTCTGTTTTTAGGTCAGGAGAGGAAGGTTCTCCAGAAGATAAATGATTCGAGGAATAGTAAACCAGACTTCTTATCTGATTAACCTGTTCGAATGCCTGAGGACATGAATACCACAGCAAAGCTCCAAGTCAGGTTAAAAGGCTTGGTTCTTTCATCTGATACAGAAGCCTCAAAGTACTGGAAGAACTTGGTTCTTAGAGAATGCAGGGGTCAACTTGATGTGTTTCCCTATAATAACCAGAGATTTTCATCAATGGGGCACAATGAGCCCGATAGTTCAGGGCTTTTTAAGATGAAAGATAAGCGTCCAATCTGGCTTCAGAGCTGGGAGCAATTTCTCTTCCATGGAGCTTTTCTGCATATTGGAATTTTTGTACATGAGGCATCATACGACCCAATGAACCAGTATTCTCCATGCCTCTGCCGGTCTTGAACCTTGCTCTTCTGTCTTCCCTCAAAGCTACTTTCTCCAACATATATCCTGCTTGGCTAACCTTTATGGCCAGCTGTCTATCTTGACCAGTTTCAAAACTGATTTAGACAAATTCTTATGCCTGCCACTTGCTTGGATTTTTCCCCAAATTGATTTCATCCAGCATTCATAACAGTTCTATGATCTGTTTCTTTTATGGCCTAGACCAGTCTATTCTAGCCTGGTAGGCCACGTATTCTCAACAGTCCAGTTCAGGCGCTCAGTCGTATCTGACTCTTTGTGACCCCATGAACCGCAGCACACCAGGTCTCCCTGTCCATCATCAACTCCTGGAGTCCACCCAAACCATGTCCACTGAGTCGGTGATGCCATCCAACCGTCTTATCCTCTGTTGTCCCCTTCTCCTCCTGCCTTCAATCTTTCCCAGCATCGGGGTCTTTTCCAATGAGTCAGCTCTTCACATCGGGTGGCCAAAGTATTGGAGTTTCAGCTTCAACATCAGTCCTTCTAATGAATACCCAGGACTGATCTCCTTTAGGATGGGCTGGTTGGATCTTCTTGCAGCCAAAGGGACTCTCAAGAGTCTTCTCTAACACCACAGTTCAAAAGCATCAATTCTTTGGTGCTCAGCTTTCTTTATAGTCCAACTCTCACATCCATACATGACCACTGGAAAAACCATAGCCTTGACTAGATGGACCTTTGTTGACAAAGTAATGTCTCTGCTTTTCAATATACTGTCTAGGTTGTTCATAACTTTCCTTCCAAGGAGTAAGCGTCTTTTAATTTCATGGCTGCAATTGCTATCTCAACAGTAGTGTGAATATTTCTTGGGGATGAAAAACAGCTCTTTTTTTTCCTTAGTTTTTATTTTTTGGCTGCTTGGTATGGCATGTTGGGTATGGGATCATAGTTGCCTGACCAGGGATTGATCCTGTGCCCTGTACAGTGGAAGTATAGAGACTCAACAACTGAATCGCCAGGGAAGACCTACAATTTAATTTCTTGAAGTATGTGTATGTGTATGTGTGTGTCAGTCACTAAGTTGTGTCCAACTCTTTGCAACCCCATCAACTGTAGCCCACCAGACGCCTCTGTCCATGGAAATCTCCAGACAAGATTATTGGAGAGGGTTGCCATTCCCTACTCCAGGTTCTTGATGTATCAGTTCAGTTCAGTCTCTCAGTTGTGTCCGACTCTTTGCAACCCCATGGATAGCAACATGCCAGGCTTCCCTGTCCATCACCAACTCCTGGAGTTTACTCAGACCCATGTCCATTGAGTCCGTGATGCCATTCAACCATCTCAGATGTATAGTGAAGATATAAATACTGGGGTTCCCAGGTTGAAGGAGATGACAACCCATGCCAATATTTTTGTCTGGAAAATTCTGTGGACAGTGGAGCCTGGCGGGCTACAGTCCATGGAGTCCTAAAGAGTCGGACACAACTGAGCAACTGAGCATACAGGCGCATAGATATAAATAGAGAACTTAAACTGATATAACAATATATCTGTGGTATTCAATGTTATGGGGGAGCAATTAAAAATGTTCAGAAAGGATCCTTAAGAGGGCAACAATGAGAAAAAGGGTAGAGAAACACCGTGAAAGGTGTTAAGGCTTAAATTCAAGAGCCAAGAGAACAAGACAGTGGATAGGAAGGAAATGGAGGCAGCCATGGGTGGTTACTTGACTGAGAAGCAGATTGTGGAGAAGATTTCAGTCTACCAAACACACTTGGAGCATTTACTATTACGTGCCATGAGCTGTGTGAAACACTTTCACATTTGTTAGCAAAAAGCTTCTCTTTATTTTAGTCCCAGTGGGCATGTTCCTTGTGAGAACAATGGCGACGTTTTCTGTTGAGACAGTGGCCCACCTCTCTCCTCTCTGCTTCAGTAGCTTTCATGCTAATTAAACACTTGGAGGTAACTCATTCACATTTTGCAACATAATAAAATGAAAAACACAGCCCAGCTTGTGTTTGTAGAAGCTCCTTTCGTGGCAGCCTTTCAACCTGTTGGGCAATTTAAAAGATGCAATTGTAATCATGACTAACTCATTAAGATGCTTGAGGGAAACCTGAACATCCTTAACCTACTTTTGAAAAAGAGAGGCAAGGGAAATACAGGAGTGGGAATAATCCAAGGCAAACAATTTCAAGTCTTTGAACAAAGGGCAGACTCTGGGCCCTCCTGGGCTGGGCTTGAGGAGGCTGGGACAAGAAAACAGAACGTTTCTTAAAGAAAGCCTAGTAGTGTCTGCTTGCTCTTCTAGAGTGTGACCTTTATTTGGTTGTTTGTTTTGACTTTTAAAGTGCCCCTCTTTGTTCTCTCATGGCATTCATTAGGAATTCACCACTGAGTCCTGGCTTTTTATCCTAGTCAGATCATCTCTTTTATGTATTCAGCCCATGTACTTGACTCTGAGCGTTCTTGCTTTCCTTCTTTCCTGCTTTTGTCCTCAGTGCTGAAGCTGGGATGATGGTGGTGGTGGAAGGCTGAAGGGTAAAGATGAATGAGCCACAGTGTCCACTGAGAATCCATAGCCAACTCTTGGCAACTTATCGGGGGTAAATCTTGTCTTCAACTTCTTGTTGACTTTATCACCCACTCAGTGTGCTTAACTTTGATGGATGTTATCATCAGCTCTGTTTGTTCACATTGCCAAGAACACCAGATGAACAGGGAAATATTCAGGAACACATACTCTTTAAGTGTCAAGTTGACTTGGAAAGAAGAAACATCATTGTTTTACTGAATTTGGCATTGTTGTAGAAATAAAAAGTCATTTATATTTTGTCAAACTACTTGTGCATGTAGTCACAGTTTTATTTCTTCTTCCTGGTCAGATTTTGTACTTCAGAGGATGGAAAAGAGGAGAGGGGAAGATTTTTAAAACACTGCTTTGCGTTGGGCTGGGGGTGGCCTGAGCCATGGGCTTGCCAAGTGGCACAGTGGTAAAGAATCCACCTGCCAATGCAGGAGTTTCAGGAGACTTGGGTTTGATCCCTGGAGGAGGAAATGGCAACCCATTCCAGTATTCTTGCCTAGAAAATCCTGAGTGATTGAGCATGCATGAACAAGTCTGAGCCACAGATAACAGTATCACTTTAAGGGATAGGGAATCATCTCTTTTGGGGTGCACCAACTAATTGGAGCCATTGGCCACAGGAGAAGAGAGACAAGGGTCACTGGTGAGTAATCGAAAACAGTTTCTCCCATTCTGGGTCATTTTTACATTGTAGCCTAAATATATTTTTTAAGTTTCATAAATTCTTGGAACATCATATATACCCAAACAGGTCTTTCAATATAGTGGATATTTGCAGACTGACCTAGAATTTAGGACACCTTGAATTTAATCCCTGCTGTGACACTGGCTGTGGAGAAGGAAATGGCAACTCACTCCAGTATTCTTGCCTGGGGAATCCCATGGACAGAGGAGTCTGGCAGGCTACAGTCTACAGGACTGCAAAGAGTTGGACATGACTGAAGTGACTTAGCACGTGACACTGGCTAACTCTATAACTTTCAGTTATTTTTGGTTCTCCAAGATAATATGAATACAGTAATGGAAAATGCACAGGTGTTAGAATTCTTGCAACTATAATTATTACAATTGTAACAATTATTGCAGTCTTACCCATACCATATATTAGCTTGTTGCATAAGAAGTCCTTTAACTCCTTTGCCTTGGTGTCTTTGTTAAATGGAGATAAAGATATCTGCCTTGCAGCTTGTTGTGAGGATCTAAGAGATCGTGTATGTAAAACACCTCCTCCTACTTATAGGAGTCACTAAATAAATGGCTGCTCTCATAGGAAGGTCTGTGTGGAGATGGGGAAAGGCTAGGCGACAAAAAGCATGGGTGTTCTGAGCTCATTAGCTGCTCAATGGTTTCCTAACCTTATGGCATCATTAGAGAATGAGGAGAATGCAGCCTGGTCCCATCGAACACCAGGCCTGTTTTATTTCTGCAGGATCTGGTCACCTCGTAACCAGGATTTACAGGAGTAAGGGAGGTAAGGAGGAGGAGAGACAGAGCGGGAGAGAGAGAAAGAGAGAGGGAAAATGGGAAGCACGGAGGAGAGCTGTGCTCCCCGAAGGCGGAGACTCTTTAGCTTTCCGTCGGCAGTGGGACGGGAATGAAGAGCAAATGGCTGACGGCTCGCGGTGTGATCACACCACGCCAGCCAACCGAACTGTTTCCTGCTCAGTCTCTGCAGATGTTGCTCCTTAGTCTGGATAAGCCCCCTGGAGAATATTTTACTGAAAAAAAGAGGCAGCTGCATAACTGCCTGGTTCATGGTACTGACAAACCAGTGTGTCATCAAAGAAAGAGAGAGTCATGGGAAATAAAAGCCTGTGGTTCAACCTCCCAGTCACAGAGTCAGGTGGCTGTGAGGTGGCATGTTGGACTCTAGCTCATTAACACAGTTTCTCTGTATGTCCTCCTCCTCCTGTTTGCCTGCCTACTACTGGGCTCCGCTGGGTAGGCAGTGAGTGTCTACCCTGATCACTATTTATTCAAGTGCTATGTACTTTCATTCCCACACCACCGCACACCTACATTGAGTGTCTTCTATGAGAATAACAAAATAATAAGATAGACCCAGACTGTGCACTTAAGTAGGTCCCAATATATTAATAGCAATCATATATTCAACTAATTGATAAGCAGTATGTGTAATATGGGCTTCCCAGGTGGCGCTAGTGGTAAAGAACCTACCCGCCAATGCAGGAGACGTGAGAGAAGAGGGTTCAATCCCTGGGCTGGAAAGATCCTCTGGAGGAGGGCATGGCAACCCACTCTAGTATTCTTGCCTGGAGAATCCCAAGGACAGAGAAGTCTGGTGGGCTACAGTCCAAGGGGTCACAAAGAGTCGGACACGGCTGAAGCAACTTTGCACACACACACGCGCATGTGTAATGTGCAGAAACCAGCTGTAGAGAGGCTCAGGGAAAGACGCAACAAAGTTGAGGAAAGCTTCCCAGAGGAGGTGACACTGGAGAGTCCTTGAGCTAGCATTCCACAGGTCAAGGGGAAGACTGGTTTGGAGGAGAGGAGGGAGAAAGGGCATGTCAAGCACAGGAAAGTGCAGGCATAGAGGTGAGGGGCATGTGGGCCACAGCACGTTTGGGAACTGGCTGGTAGGTTGATACACCTGGAATGTGGGCTGTACCATATCGGGCAGCAGCAGGAGAAGAGCTAAGTATGGCTGGGATGCCAGGGTTTTCTGTGGCAGCCTGTAGAGTTTGGATTATACTTGTATTTTGGATAGTCCTGTGGGCATTAGTGCAGTGAATGAACTGCAAGAAGGCAGGACAGGAAACTGGGAGACCTGTTAAGAAATCAATTGTGTAGAGTGCAAAGTGGTCAAGGAGAATGAGATTGAAAAGAAATTCTCTGGATTTGACAACAGGTTTCCGGTGATATCTACAAGTAATTTCACTAGAAAAAATCATGCAGAAGTCAGGTTACTCAGCCAATGGTTCACAACGTACGGTCTTCAGACCAACAATATCAGTATCACCTGGTAACTTACTAGATATGCAAATTGCCCCCCCAAAACAAAACACTAGAGTCCAGAAATTTGTTTTCCCATGCCCTCTGGGTGATTCTGAATACACTAAAGCTTGATAACCAGTGGCCTAAACAAATCTTTCTCCGTCTCTTCTTTAAGGATTCCCTACTAGGAATGCTATCCTTCCAATAACTGAGCTGTCTTGTCTTATTGCACTGTTTTGTATGCTTTACCATCTGTCTTCCCCAATAGATGGAAGACTGTCAGGAGTAGGGACTGCTTTGTTCATCTCTATTTCCACATTGTTTTCACATAGTAGATGCTCAGTAATAATATGAAGCAGAAGCTATAGTGGGTTAAAGAATGAACGAAAAGAGAAAACTACTCCTTGAAGAAATTGGAGGTGAAAGGAAAGAGACCCATTTCTCACCTTGCACACTTGCGCAGCATGAGTTAAGGCTGGAAGATTGTTGGCTGAAGGGATTAAGCCAGGAGGAAGGGAATGATGGATGTGAGTGACAGCAGAGCAGATGGATAATGAACAGCAACTTGGTCTTGGAAAAGGCAGAAGATAAAATCAGTGGCCAGTGTAGCAGAATTAGCATTGGAATGAAGGAATGGCTTTTCTCTGAGATACAAGAAAAGGAATCGAAGGTAGGAACATAGGAGATAAGTTGTAGAGTTCAAGGGAGAGATGTTGGGGAATTTTTCTATACTGGCAGATGGGCTGCCAGTATAGAAATGGGGGAGGGCTGGGAAAGGTTACAAGGGAGGTGATGCCTGAGCTAGATGTCTTTAGTGAAATGGGAAGTAAGGCCTTTTGCTGGGAAGGAAACAGAGAACAGAAAGAGGCTGGAGGAGAGTGGTAAAGGCTTGTAAAACCACGGAGGTGTGGTAAGCAGTGCAGAGGCAGATGGACTGAGGTTAGAGAGCAGCAGTAAGGGATTCTTGGGGGCTGATTCATTTCAGCTGCTGAAGGGCCCACCCATTCACCCCACTGGCTTTGGCAATGGGTGGTATGGGTGGATTGTTTGCAGAGGCTGTTTCTGCAATAGGATGGACAACTCTGGGTACAGGTCCCAATACTAACATAGAAAGCATTCTAGCTCCATATGTCATCAATGCTGTAGTATTGTGCAGACAATGACTATGTTACTTGACGTATGACAACTATGTAGCAACATAGGGAAAGATTTATGGTATGTGAAGTAGCCGAGAAAATCAGAGATACCAAGGGAACATTTCATGCAAAGATGGGCTTGATAAAGGACAGAAATGATATGGACCTAAGAGAAGCAGAAGATATTAAGAAGAGGTGGCAAGAATACATAGAAGAACTGTACAAAAAAGAGCTTCATGACCAGGTAATCATGATGGTGTGATCACTCACCTAGAGCCAGACGTCCCGAATGTGAAGTCAAGTGGGCCTTAGAAAGCATCACTACGAACAAAGCTAGTGGAGGTGATGGAATTCCAGTTGAGCTATTTCAGATCCTGAAAGATGATGCTGTGAAAGTGCTGCACTCAATATGCCAGCAAATTTGGAAAACTTAGCAGTGGCCACAGGACTGGAAAAGGTCAGTTTTCATTCCAATCCCAAAGAAAGGCAATGCCAAAGAATGTTCAAACTACCGCACAATCGTACTCATCTCAAACTGTAGTAAAGTAATGCTCAAAATTCTCCAAGCCAGCCTTCAGCAATAGGTGAACCATGAACTTCCAGATGTTCAAGCTGGTTTTAGAAAAGGCAGAGGAACCTGAGATCAAATTACCAACATCTGCTGGATCATGGGAAAAGAAAAAGAGTTCCAGAAAAACATCTATTTCTGCTTTATTGACTATGCCAAAGCCTTTGTGTGGATCACAATAAACTGTGGAAAGTTCTGAAAGAGATGGGAATACCAGACCACCTGACCTGCCTCTTGAGAAATCTATATGCAGGTCAGGAAGCAACAGTTAGAACTGGGCATGGAACAACAGACTGGTTCCAAATAGGAAAATGAGTACGTCAAGGCTGTATATTGTCACCCTGCTTATTTAACTTATATGGAGAGTACATCATGAGAAACGCTGGCCTGGAAGAAGCATAAGCTGGAATCAAGATTGCCAGGAGAAATATCAATAACCTCAGATATGCAGATGACACCACCCTTATGGCAGAAAGTGAAGAAGAACTAAAAAGCCTCTTGATGAAAATGAAAGAGGAGAGTGAAAAAGTTGGGTTAAAGCTCAACATTCAGAAAACGAAGATCATGGCATCTGGTCCCATCACTTCATGGCAAATAGATGGGGAAACAGTGGAAACAGTGTCAGACTTTATTTTTGGGGGGCTCCAAAATCACTGCAGATGGTGACTTCAGCCATGAAATTAAAAGACACTTGCTCCTTGGAAGGAAAGTCATGGCCAACCTAGATAGCATATTAAAAAGCAGAGATATTACTTTGCCAACAAAGGTCCATCTAGTCAAGGCTATGGTTTTTCCAGTGGTCATGTATGGATGTGAGAGTTGGACTGTGAAGAAAGCTGAGCGCCGAAGAATTGATGCTTTTGAACTATGGTGCAGGAGAAGACTCTTGAGAGTCCCTTGGACTGCAAGGAGATTCAACCAGTCCATCCTAAAGGAGGTCAGTCCTGGATGTTCATTGGGAGGACTGATGCTGAGGCTGAAACTCCAATACTTTGGTCACTTCATGCGAAGAGTTGAGTCATTGGAAAACACCCTGATGCTGGGAGGGTTTGGGGGCAGGAGGAGAAGGGGACAACAGGATGAGATGGCTGGATAGCATCACTGACTCAATGGACATGAGTTTGGGTGAACTCCGGGAGTTGGTGATGGACAGGGAGGCCTGGCATGCTGCGGTTCATGGGGTCCCAAAGGATCGGACGTGACTGAGTGACTGAACTGAACTGAAGTAGCCGAGAACGCAGGGGTGATTATAACTATTTGAAATGTCATGTGAAGGAACAACTGAATAAATATACCAAAATGCTATCAGTGGTAATATAATAGGTGATTTTCCCTTAATTTTTAAATATATATATATATATATATATATATATATATGTATATATAGTTTTGGGCTTCCCTGATAGCTCAGTTGGTAAAGAATCTGCCTGCAATGCAGGAGACCCCGGTTCAATTTCTGGTTTGGAAAGATACCCTGGAGAAGGGATAGGTTACCTACTCCAGTATCCTAGGGCTTCTCTTGTGGCTCAGCCGGTGAGGAATCAGCCTGCAATGCATGAGACCTGGGTTCAATCCCTGGGTGGGGAAGATCCTCTGGAGAAGGGAAAGGCTACCTATTCCAGTATTCTGGCCTGGAGAATTCCATGGACTGTATAGTTCATGGGGTGGCAAAGAGTCAGAAGCGACTGAGTGACTTTCACTTTCATATAGTTTATAATTTTTAAAAATATATGGCAATAAATAGAATCGGTTCTTTCTCCCCTGGCTTTGTCTCTTATTAGGTACACATAGAAGGCACTATTTCAGAATAAAAAGTTGTCGTGTGGAACCAGCCTACATAATTGTCTGACCTTCTCTTATTTGGGAGACAGAAGCAGGGAAATAAAGTCCTTGAGATGCCCTAGGGTTTGAGGCTGACAAGCAAGATATTGGGCATCATGCTATAGGGGACCACAAGGGAGGTATACCGTTAAGCTCTGTCTCACAAGAAGCTTGGGAGACCAGGCTTAAAATAAATGAGATGAGGACAACTTTTTCACTTCCTAAGTGGGGGGTCTGAACAATAGATGGGATTGGATCTGTCAGGCAGAGACTTGTGGGCAGGAATATATACCATGCAGAAGTCAACCGTGTGCCACTGGAGGTGGTCAGCTACATGGGCTGTGCCATTGCTTGGCAGGCGTGATCCTGGGCAAATTCTCAGACTCCACTTTTGTTTGTGAAGTAGGAGTAATAATGACTACTCCTAAGCTGGCTGGAGCATTATAAACAATGCTCAGGTAAAGTGCTGGATGTGGGGCCGGACACTCAGGAAGTGCTCCATAAATGTGAACTGCTGTTATCATTACTAATGGTTGTTGTTATTATTATCTATAAATACTTATGATGGAGGAAACTGATTTAGAGCAGGGGCACTCGGAGTTATTGGGAGGGACTTCTGGGAGGTGTCCTGAGTGAGGTTCTCTTTTACCTCTAGAATGATGCTGCGGCTTTACCCCTGCCCTTTAGGAGGGAAGAGGGGGCAGTGTAAGGAGGAACTCCACAGTGGTTCTTCTTTTTCTAGTGTTCGTGCTACTTCCCCACTTCTACGCAGGTGCATATTACTCCAGGGCACCCTTTCACCTTCCTCTCCCACTCTTCCGTTCTGTGTTTCTTCTCTTTAACTATTCTTACTTCCCGTTTCTTCTCACAACCCCAAGCTGTGGACGACCAAGGAACTCTACTAAATCTTGCATGTTCCAAGTTGGCCTTTTCAAAACTTGAAATCTGTCTGCTAATTCCAGTACTTGGAGCTTGCAGAAGTCAGTTTGTGTTCACCCTATCTACTCCTTCCCTTACTTACCAGTATGTCTATTTCCCCAACCATTGTCTTGAGTAAATACTCTAAAATTATAGTCATCAGTAGATAGGCAAATATTCCAGACCATAGGAGTTCAAATAAAGAAGGCTTTTTTGAGCTAACTATATCTTGCAAAAGAAACCAACGGATGTGTAAACTGTTCACAGGGCTCTTCTCAGCAATGAGGTATACTTTCCTGGACTCAGATATAGATCCTAATGTGGAAAACATTCTGTGTCTTGCTAGCATCTGTTCTTCTTTTCTTGCTTAAACTTTCAGTAAGTGTGAATACAAGGGAGTGAGTCAGTGGTTTGAAAGAAAAACAATTAGGCCTATGGTCTGAGCAAGAGAACAGAGTATTCATTTTACACTGTTCTTAACAGAAATCAAAATAATTAAAAACAGTACGTTTGTATCCAGCAGATCTACCTACTGAATTCCAAGTTCACAGTCCACCCCACACTGGCAAATAATAATGATGTACTTTCGGCTTTGTTGGAAACTCTATTAGTATGTTTACAAGGTCATTATCTTTAGCAACAGATACCTACTCTGAGCCCAGCAATTACCACCTCTGTCTCTGCACGTATTAGCACACATACACACCAATGATTTGTACTTTCCTACAAAATTACTCTTTCCCTTTTTAATTAGAATGTTTTCAGAGCAAACCCCATCGTTAAGGCCATGTACACTTTCATTGTAAATACCTGCTGCCACCCATTAATTATCTCCTGATGAATTACTCTAGAAGGAACTTTTTTATGCTTACTTTCCTTACTCTTGATGCTCCCGTCCTCATACTTAGTTATTTACTAGTTTGAATTCCACGTTAGTGGACTTGGATATGAGCTGCATTCAGATAGTTTAAAACATTTTTCCAGACTTCAAGGTGGAAACTTTCTGTATGCCTGGACCTCACTGCTCAAGAATTTCTTGGCTAGTGAGGGAAGAAAATAAGAATACTGGGTGGAAACAACTGAAGAGTTTATGAGAACAAACACCTTAACATTTCACAAATATCTGGAGTTGCATAACCATTTTAGTGACTGAAACAGTGCAACTCATCCAATAATATTGTGGTTTGATAATTACACATTTGTGGACTTATGCTGTTCTTGAACTAGGGTGACATGCTGATACACACAGTTTAATTCTCTTTTATATCATTATATATAAAAAGTATATACTTATTTTGAAATTGAAACATAAAATATTGATACTTAAAAGAAAATTTTAAGTCAGGGACGCTCTAAAGTGAGCATTCTCATATTAACTTTCCTGCTTATCTCATGGATAGCAGGGAATTTTGGATTGCTAATTAAGTTTCATAGGTGATATTTTCATATGGTACACAGTACATACATATGTAGAAGATTTAACTATAAAAGGATAATCTTAAATTTTCCTGTCCTTGACATCAATTAAATTGAGATAATCACATTTCTAAAAGAACAAAAATATGTCAAGGAGCTCACATTACAATTTCTTATATTACCCATTTGGGTCTATGTGCAGTTGAAGGGTCTGACTGCCTCTTAATTCTCAGAGCTAGTTTAAATCTTGAGATTAACTCCTGCCTTCTGTAACTTATCCTTTGTTTGGCCAAACTCATGGACCTCTCAGAATGTGTCTTTATTGGACACTTATTCCATGCAAGATGTAGAACTGACTACTGTGGGATTATAAATATGGATAAGAAATGGCTCTTCTGTTTATACCATTTACAGTCCAGTTGTATAGGCCACCTCAGGTCATTTCCATATTGCTGGATAGAGACAAGATGAATTGAAAGCAGCCTCAGAATTAACCCCAGTGTTCTCTACGTTCCCATAGCCCATAGCGCTGTATCAGCGCTGTCGTTGTGTTGTCTGTGTGTTGGCCTCCCACACTGCGCCGTGATCTCTGGAGAACAGGGGCTGGTGCTGATTCCTGTCTGCACTGCCATGGAGTCAAGGACATGTTTTGCAGAGGGTAGGCTCTCAAAAAATGCCTTTAAATTAAAGAATGCCTTCACTTGCTTAGGTTTCCTAGTTATAAGTAGGTCAGCTTGTTCTGTTCCAAAATGGAAGTGATAAGAAGCTGTGTCCAGACCTCTGCCCAGAGGTCCCCTCCCTAAATATTATTTTGGATGTGCTTCACAGGGCTGCAGATGGGATAGTGGAATGAGACAATAAGAAATCTCAAAGAGTGGGGTTTTTGTCTCACCTCTGTCACCAATTACTTCTATAACCTCAGGCAAGACACTTAAATGCTCTATCTCAGTTTCTTCATCTGTAAAATGGATAATAATGACTGGCTTGGCTATTTCCCACGACTGATTTGAGGATCAAATGAGATAATACACTTCCAAGTGTTTTGGAAAGCCTAAAGCACTGCACGAATGCAAGGCATTATTTTCCAAAGAAATCTTCCTTTTAATCCCTGCTTCCATAAACATTTCATTACACATTCCTGGGTTCCTAGGTTGTATGGTGAGATGTATAGAGTAGCTTGATATGTCAAGCTATGAAGTAGATTGATATATCAACTCATGCTGGATACGTACTACAGAATCTCTTCTTCAACATGTATAGTGCTTAATCAATTCAGCATTGGATTGTCCAAGACACCTAAGCTTTCTGTCAACATTGTACCTCTCCCCAATTCATATACATACATATATATATATATATATATACACACACACACACACACACACAGACATATACTTTTCATTAAACATTTATTTAAAACATGTATTGTTGGGCACTTATGTGCAATAATTTCTATAATACAAACTGGGGCAAAATAGACAAATAACACAGGATCTCTGCCATTGAGGCTTTTTTTCCAGCTTATTGGATCTGATAGAATAAATTATGAACAAGTGCCTAATTCTGCATTTGTCTTGGGAGGCAATTTTATGTGTAAGTTATAATTAGTAAAGACATATATGTATATTTTCAGTTTTGGCAAAACCAAAACTAGTGGTGGCTTTTATTCATGTTTTTCTACTGTGGATGGTCTGTAGACTTTAGTTTGGTCTTGGAGACTGAGGTTTTTCCCCAGATGAAAGTTTGTGGTATCTCATTTTCCTGTCTATTAGTCAAGTTATAGAAATTTAAGAAATGGCAGTAACTCTGTTTAGTTACAGGATCACCTGAATATTTTCCTGCCAGTTCCTCCTATACAGTAGAATTTGCTTTGACTAGAAGCACTGTCCTTGGGGGAAGGCCATTTCCCAATCTAGTGGAGTATTTAAACTGCTGAATACATTTTGGGTTGACAACACCAGGTAGATCCTGGCATCTTATGTCCTCAGATGCACCTCAAGATGGTGGTGTTTGGAGACACCACCGCAGGACCCCTCGCTTCTGATACGGATCATCTAAATGCACACAGTGGAATTTAGGTTTAGCTTTGGGGAGAGACCAGTAGCAGAAAGCACATTTCAGTGCAGTTCCATTCTGGTAATCAGTCGGGCTCCTCCCAGCTCTCCTTAAAGCAGTCAACAGCCATGGCTGCTACTCTGCTGAACAGTTTTCTCACTTCAGCTACACCGCTCTTTTGCCTACTTATCTACTCCACCAAACCTCCTTTTCCTTCTCCTGTCATTCCTATATCTGGGAATAGCTCAGTATACTTCAAGACACTGAGGTCACTGCTGACTCCTTGGTCTACCCTTCCTCTCTCACCTAAGCAGTTACTGGACTTAGGAGTCAATGCTGGTCTTTTCTGTACATCTGGAGCCCCTGTCTAAGTTCTTATCTTCCTGGTATAGGGAATAATCTCTCATCTCTATTGTCCCCCTTCCTCTATGCTTGTTCCCTGTGCTTGATATAGATTAGACCTCCAAACATGAGAAATTGTCTCTTCTTTACCTCATTCATCGTCTGGTCCTCCAGTTCTTAGTCCAGCTATTGCGGTCTGCCAGAAATCTTTCCCTGACCACCCCTGTTCTGGGACATGACACATAGTCCCTCAGCTGTGAACTCACAACATTCCACTTGTCACATTGGATATTGTCAGTTATTAATACTTGTCTCTCTTTCTTTATCCCTCAACTCCTCCTATACAATTTAGACCATGGTTAATATTCACCAAAATGTCAGTTGATGGGTTAAACTTACTTGCTCTCATCTCCCAGTCTTTGCTGATTTCAGTTTCTTCCCTTGATTTTTAAGCTCCCTTTTTGTTTCATTTTTGCCAGTTTATATTCATAGCTTTTTTCAAAACACATTCTTTCAAATACCTCTTCAGTCTTAGCCTTCTACTTCCATTCAGAACATTTACTCTGTATTACTTTTGTCCTTATGGGATCCTGTGCAATAAATTTAACACAATAACAAATTCAACAAAATTTATATGTGAACAAAATAATTGCTTTTCTTGAAACAGTCAGCTTGAGAAATCACATACTTATTTTAATAACGTTGTCATAGCCACAGTCATTTCTGGAGCTGCTCTTTGGAGGTGATTACTTTTACATTCTTCTAGGTATATTTTAATAGCGACAAATCTAATCTTTGCAGGTGCTTTTGAAAATTTGTATACAGCCAAGTCATTAGGAATGGTATTTAGTGAGTAAGACAAATGATCAAGCTGGTAACCCCACAGGTCAACAGCTAAAAAGTAATGTTATCGACTCTTCTGAACACGTTTGTAGAAGGGAAATTCCAAAACTATTTTGACTAATTATGTTATTTTTGAAAAGAGTTTCTAGCATCTCAAGCTGACTACTTTCAATAATAGCACTCACTTCTCTATTATAAAGTGCTTATTAAAATCCAGTTTGGAACTTCACAGACCTGTGATTATACTTGTTTTATTACACTTGTTTGGCATTGTTTTATTGTACACTGTAGTACTTATGTGGGACTTCCCTGATGGTTCAGACAGTAAAGAATATACCTGCAGTGCAGGAGACCTGGGTTCGATCCCTGGGTTGGGAAGACCTCCTGGAGAAGGGAATGGCTACCCGCTCCGGTATTCTTGCCTAGAGGATTTCATGGACAGAGGAGCCTGGTGGAATACAGTTCATGGGGTTGCGTGTGATAGGTACTGGGAATGAATAAGGCCATGGTCCTTGCCCATAAGAACTTCTGATCTGGTTGAGAAGATAGAAATACAAATGATCTTGTGTGAAAAAATAGGTAACAGTGGAAGATAAAGAAGCAGTGCAGTGGAGGGACTGTCTGCAGGGTACAAAGTCATTGCAGTGTCTGTAGATCCTTCTCAGGACTGAAGGATGAATGATTAGAAGTTCACCAACAGGAAGGGCTAAAAGAGTCATTCCAAATCTGGGGACAGAAGGTACAGAGACTAAAACAAGAAGTTATGTTTGGGGGAATCTCAAGTCATTCAATACTGTTAATGCGTAAAGTTCACAGTGGGGCCAGGAGGATAAGATTTGGAGCCCAGTCAAGTAAGGGCCTTATATTTACCATTTTTAGAAGTTCGGCTCCCTATAGGAGCCAGGGAGAGGCTCTGTGGGTAAGATTCCCCTTCCCAACAGGATATAAACTCCCACATCCAATTAGTAATAGAGGTTTGCCTCCCCTCCCTCCCATTTTTTTTTCCTTCCTTTCCATTCTGGCATTTACCTCCTTACTGCAGGCCTTCATCACCCCATGCCTGGACTGTTTCACAAGCTCCTGACTAGTTCTTGGACTCCAGTTCACCTTTTGCTCCTGACAGTCAATTTTGCACAGGATCATCAAGCAACCTTTCTTTCCTTCAAGTCTCACTCCTGTTCAGAAACCTTCAATGGTTTTCTATGACCTGAGAGATAACCCTACCCTCCATCCCCTGCTTGTCAGTCAGGGACCGCATAATCTGGTCCCAACCTCCTCTCCCTCCTTGACTCTGGTCATTGCTAATAATGCCAGACTCATCTACTGATTCTCTTATTTGCTTTCATGATGGCTCTCCCCTGGAATGCTATGCTCACACAAACTTTTTGTTTATTTCAGTTCTTTTCTTACAATAACAAGCCCACTTGTACCCGTACCTGATCACATCCCCCACTCTCCTGTCATGAAAGTAAGCATTAGTTTGGTTATATTCTTTTACTATATAGCTTGTGATATGCATCCATAAATAATATAGTTTTTCTTTATATCTCCTTCAGTTAGCTTTTTAAAACTATCAAGATTTTATCTCTATCTCTCTAGATAAACCTCATATTTATCTCTATATATGAATATAGTCTTTTCCATTGTATTACATTTCATTTTTAAAATATCCCATACATTATTCATCCATTTCTTCATGGGTGGGCATTTAGTTTGTTTCCAAGTTTCAGATATTATCATCTTACAATGGGATATCCTTAGCTGATCTCCTTGTCCTATGCAAATTTTACTAACTTTTTAAGATTTCTGCTTTCACCCCAGCTCCTCTGTGAAAGAAGCAGCAAAGTCTCGGTCCTCAAAGCTAGCTTGTGCATCAAGTGTCGTTAGTATCAGTCCATTGTACCAGGCACACTGCAGGCACACTGCCACACAAAGTAAGGTGCTTAAGAAATGTTTGCTAAATGAATGACTGACTGAATGAATGAAGGGTGCAGCACAGCCCATTCGATGGCTCTGTTCATTTTAAATGGACTTTGGCGCCGTGGCTCCCACAGCCTTCTTTGACAGCACCGGTCCTTCTCTGTTGCATTCCTTCAGCTAGCCGGGGAGTGTGTGGATGTGTGGTTGTATATAGGCGATACCCATCTCGCTGGATGATGTCTGTCTCTCCCGGAAAGTTCACTACCCTAGTGATTCAAGTTCAGAGTCCTAACACCACCCCTGGCAGAGGCCCGGCCCTGAGAGACGCTCCAGCGCCGAGTGAGTTAAGGCGCGTCCGGACTCGACGCGGGTTGGCAAGGCTGGGGGTGTCTGAGGACTCATAGTAGATCACTCCGCGCGCAGCCCGGGCCGGCGCTTCTTCCTGCGGGAAACCCCTGGGTGCCGAAGGCGGCGGGGCCTGGCGGCGGCGACAGCGGGGCGGGGTTTGCGGTGGGAGGAGGCGGCCGAGGCGGAAGGACACACGAGGCTGCTTCGCTGCACACCCGAGAAAGTTTCAGCCAAACTTCGGGCGGCGGCTGTGGCGGCGGCCCAGGAACGGCGGACTTGGGGTGCAGGCAGTGGAGACACTGAAGTCTGAGCTTCGGGGCGCCGCGCGAGGCCGCGAGCCGCGGAAGTAGGAGGAGGGGAGGAGAAAGTGGGGGCTCCCCTGTCGGGACCCCCTCCCCATGTGGATCTGCCCAGGCGGCGGCGGAGGAGGAGGAGGCGACCGAGAAGATGCCCGCCCTGCGCCCCGCTCCGCTGTGGGCGCTGCTGGCACTGTGGCTGTGCCGCGCGGCCCCGGCGCGTGGTGAGTATCCGACTGAGGGGTGCTGTCCCCGGCGCCCCGGCTCACGCCCCTCCGGCCCGGCTGGCCACCTGGGGCGACCATTCCCACCCTTCCGTCCTCCACTTGGCGAGAAGGCCGGGCTCGGCCGTCGGCGTGCAGTGAGGCCACTTAGTTCCTAAAGTTTGGACAGCATCAGACCGCTCCCTGCGTGCGCCCCCTCCTCCTCGCCCCTCGCCGCCTGCAGCTCCCCTCCGCCTTTGGGTCCCACACACGCCTCCTCGGCCGGAGGGAGGCCGGGCAGCAAGCCTCAGAAGCTCCCTTTCTTGGAGCACTTGAGTTCGGGGATTTGGGAAATTTCGCCCATTTGGCTCCGTGTTTCCTGGGGTCGGGGGAGAGCCGGGGGCGGGCTGCCTGGGACAACCATCGCTGGCCGCGGACCACAGATGGGCTGAGCGGAGGAATGCCAGATTCTGGCGTGGAGGGAGCGGGGGCAGGGCGTCCCAACCCAGCGGCTTGCACCTTCACAGCCAGACTCAGCAATGCTGAAGGAAGGCCCACGATGTGAATGGGTGGGTTTGGTTTGGATGGGGACAGGCTTTTGCGGCGCGCCCGAGTTCTGACGCTTTGAGTTCCACGGTTCCCCAAGAATCCGATGTGTAAAGTTTGGCTCGAGTCTTTGAAAGGTGGAGGCAGGAGCAGTAGGAAAACTGGTGTGGCTGCATGCTGAGCCACATGATTTAAAAATCTCTACTGCTGTTATTCTTTCCGAGGCGCAGAGCTCGGGCGCAGTTTCAGAGTCTGTGTCCAGCCTCAGGAATGTGGTGTGACGATCACCAACTCCTCCAACCTGGCAGCAGCTAAGGCTGTTCTTTTGGCATGGTTGGGGGTGGGGCAGGGGCGGGTGAAGAAGAGTGGATACGTTAATTCAAAGTGGTGCCTTCCAGAGCTTCTTTTTGGTTGGATATCTGCAACAGTCTTTCTGAACACGGTTGGATCGAGGAAAGGAAATCCAGTCGTATCTTACCCATCCCACCCACTATCGTAGAATCCAAATTTCTTTCCATACTGTTTCGTGGAAAGAACCTGGGCTTTGGAGCTCTGCGCTTTAATCCTGGGTTCAAATCCAGCTCGGTTGTATGAACTCACCAATAAAATGGGAATGAAATTACCCAACTAATAGGATTAATTATGAGAATGTATATTACACTGGTGGCAGTCAAAAGGTATTCAGAAAGTCCTTTGCAAGGCAGGACTGTGTGTTGTTGTTGTTTGTGAACTCTCTGCTTCCAGTGGGATGGTGGCTTGTGCATGTTTGTTGAACTGGAAGTGGCCCCTTCTTTTCCTAGCTTAATCTGAAGAAAGTTTTACCTTTACCAAAGAACTTAGTACTTCAGCTATGACTCTTTGCAAAGAGAAAGTAATGAAGATGATGGGCTTAAGAAAGATTTGCTCTTTGTATATTGTTAACAGGCAGTCGACATGCCAATCACAGATGTTGAAAAGACATCAAAGTTATTATCACAGTGCTGGGTTGTTCAACCCCAAACCTTTCTTGGAAATTCAAAGTCCATACACCTCTGGGTCCCTAAGAATTTCAGAAGTGGACCAAGGTGCTGTGTGATGATGAAGCAAAACATATGATAGTATTTTTGCCTTTCCTTTTTCTTTGAGCGAAAGCTTTAGTAAAGTGTAAATTTAGGATAGAGGAGTATAAACAATGGGCTAGTCTGAACATTATAATCCTTGGTCTACCATTAGCTTGTTTTAGTAAATCGTCTTCATGTTCTGTCATCTCCTCATCTATGAAAGAGAACCAGAAATCACTTATTCTAGAGAGTTGGAGGGAATAATAAATATGTTTGTAAAGTGATTTGCTAAATTAAGTGTTTAATGATAAGACATGTCAGGAATAGGATAACTCTGACACACAGGGCTTCTCTCATTCTAGGACCTATACTTCTGCCCTGATGAAGTACTGCTCTTACTAGCTAGCTTTCAGATGGACAAGTCTAGTGTTAGTGTTAGCTCAAAGACAGGATTTAGATATTTTGATTTCTAGACAAGTGTTCTTCACAAGCTAAACTACATGGGAATGGAAGAGATTAAAAAGCCCTTTTCTTGGTGCAGATCTTGAAACTTTTCAGAGTATAGTAGTGAAAGCTTGAATCTTCTCAATTTATTGTCATTGTGTTTTGCCAAGGTATCAATTATAACACCCTTTTAAACTTTTGAGTGTTCCTGTATTAGTCTAGTGGCCAGTTGTTAATTTAAACATCACTGAGTTCCTGAAGCAGGGAGCTGTCAACTCATCTGTCTGATTGTCTAAACAGCTATCCAAGACCACCCCTTGCTCCTTGTTTTCTTTTGCTTTGCAATGGGAAGTCACTCCCTGGTTTTGCTGCCTGCTACATGATTTCTCAGTTGAATTCTTCTCTTACTTAAAAAAAAAAATCACAAAAAGTAATTGTTTTTTCTTTCAGATGAAGATAAAATTTACCCTAGAACTTGTTTCTTCTTGTTCTTTCTGTTTTATTATTGTTTCTTTTTGGGGAGGGAGGATGAGAGTGATTTTTTTTTAGTCTCTCTTTTTCCTGATGTTTTTGATTTTTTAAAACTATCTACCCACATTCTTGGTATCTCTGTGCCATTCCTGCTCTGCTGCCTCTTCTGTGAACTGCTTATAGCCTAAAACAGTAACTTTTGGTTCACCTGAGCTATAGTTGCTGACTTCAGGACCTTTAGAAAATGTTTGAATTCAGTGGGATATGCTTGGATGCTTCAGACCAGCCTTACAATACATTTAAAAAATATCACACCCACAGAAATTCTATTTTGCCCACAAAATTTGCATTGATCTAGTTCCCACTCTCTGATGCCATTCCTAGTGGTCTCACTCCTTACCTGGTCCACTGTGATAGAACAAAGTCCACATCCTGGCTGCATCAACATCATCTGGGCTGCCTCTTGGCCTCAACACCCAAGGATTCTGGCACAGTAGGTCTGAAATTCCGTATTTTGAGATCCTGCATTTTTCAAGGTTTACAGGTGATTCTAATGCAGTAACTTGGTTGGAGCCCAGTCATAATTCATTATTCTCTATCAGGTGTGTACCTTGGGGTCTTCCCTTTTTAATGTTAATAATTTCCAGAACCAATGTATCCTTAATCAGCCATTCCAGTTTTTAACCCTTCTGCCTTTCAAAGATTTTTGAACTTGGTGACGTAAAAGCTGTAGAGTAAATAATATCTTATATGAGAAATAAGTACTGTTTCTTCTTATTCATCTGAGCACAGTGGGTCCACATTGTCTCTTTAGAAGGGCTTCTTATATATATTTAGATGATATTATTATAAACTGCCCCCTCCCTTTCCTCTCTGTTATCTCTTTTTCTTCAAGTTTTATTCACATGTATCACTTTTGGACACCTTGTCTATTGGTCCTTAATGGTTTTAGGGCAAAAAATTCTAAGCTATGATTTGAATGAGAATAGAATCAGATTTTACATTATACTGATACTGTGCATACACTTTTAAGTGCTTCCTTTCTTGACCTCTCTTGAACCACAACTTAACCTTTTATTTCACTCCCACTCTTTCCTTTTTCTCCTTCTTTCATCTTTCCTTTCTCTGCAGATGACTTGAAGCCAGAGGGTTTTCTTCTCCTCTACTTTTCTTTCTTTATCTGTCTGCCATATGCATTGTATTTTGGGAGGTTCACTGGTCTAGGAGCCAGAAGACCAAAATTTTTCCCCCGGTCAGCTGTTAATTAGTCTTGTGATCCTGTGGGAGGGGCACTACTTTGGTCCTCCATTTGCTTAGGCACTTTGTTCATAATCACTGAGCCCATTACAGACAAGTTGAGACAAGACTCTCTCTTCTCTGGTCCTCAGTCTAGTGCCTTGTCCACTCTCCACACCTCTTCCATCTTTTGTACAAATGAGCTGATGCACACGCACACAAATCCTCAAGTGCTTATTGTTCGTGTGCCTCTTGAGGAAAAGAATTGTGTCTTTTCATTTGTGTTTGTTCTAATACCCGCACCCGACCGTGGGGTTGCAAAGACTTGGATGAGACTGAGTCCACACAGCGCACACAACCCTTGTACCTAGAATGGTGCCTTGGCATCTGATAGGCACTCAGTACATATTTGTTTCACTGAACAATTACTTTTAGTAGTTTTCTTATTCTGGACTAGTACAATACTTCAAGACAGTTTTTTTAAAAAGTAGTATTTGCAGAAGTTATTGCTTACCTTACATTTGGGGGAAAACCAAATTTTCCCCTTCCCCAGATGTTTTATTTAAATTTGCCGTTTTGAATTTCTGTGTGTGTGTGTGTGTGTGTGTGTGTGTGTGTGTGTGTGTGTGTGTGTGGTGGTTTCTTCTCTCTTTTTCCTGATCACTTCTGCAATTCATAAAGGTCACTTTTACTTTGGAATTTAACCTCAAAGATGCTGGCATCCACCCTCTGCCTCTCACTTGAGTTGCCTCTACTGCTTCCTGTATTACTGTATTACTATGGCAGCAATTTCTGTAATTTTGTCCAGAGTTGCCACGCCCTTATTGTAATTTGGACATTTTGAGGATTCTTGGAATATATTATGTTTAAAGTTAGAATTAAAAAAGCCCTTTTTTATATTGGAGTATAGCTGATTAGCAGTGATAAACAGGGCTTCCTTGGTGGGTCATTGGTAAAGAATTAATTCACCTGCCAATGCGGGAGACATGGGTTTGATCCCTGACTGGGAAGATCCTACATGCTGCAGAGCAACTAAGCCTGTGCACCCCGGCTATTGAGCCTCTGCTCTAGAACCTGGGAGCCACAACTATAGAGTCCACGTGCTGCAACTGCTGACGCTGGTGCGCCCTGGAGCCTGTGCTCCACGCAAGAGAAGCCATCACAGTGAGAAGCCCATGCGTCGCAACTGGAGAGGAGCCCCTGTTCTCTGCAGCTAGAGAAAAGTCTCTGTAGCCGTGAAGACCCAGCATAGCCAAAAATTAATGAATAAAACTATATGAAAATGATTTATTAGTTACAGATGTACAGTAAAGTGATTCAGTTATACCCATACAAATATCTTGTGTTTTTCAGATTCCTTTCCCATTTAGGTTATTATAGAATATGGACCCAAGTTTCCCTGTGCTTTATAGTAGGTCCTTATTGGTTATCTACTTTAGTAGTATGTATATGTCATTCCCAAATTTATGAAAATTTGTTTAGATGATTTTTTTTTTGAGATTTATTTCCTTGTGAGCTGCATATTGTAAACTTGAACTAGACCGAGCAGATATTTACATTTAGTATATTTGTTTTTTTCCCTCCAAGAGGGTTCCATTGAAAATCACCATCACCAATAAAAAGCAAAAGGTGACACATGGTAAATACATTTTTTAGAGAACCACAGAGGGTGAGCTATCTCCAGAATGAAATTTGTTCCTTGAGGGCAGAGACCATGTCACACGCATCCCTTCCCTGGCCTCTGCCCAACATGTGGTCAGCCGGGCAGCAGGTCCTTCCTGGTCGTGGCACCTGTGACTCCTGCTCTGCCTGCCCCAGCTTTGGGACATTCTGGAAGACAGGTGATGGTGAGTCAGAGGTGTGTCCTTACAGTCCTTTCTGCTTTGAAAAGATCAGTTAAAGGTGGACCCCACCTATACGCTTTTATGCTATCTCTTTTTATTAATTAATGGGTAGTTGGAAGTTTCCTCTTTGTTGACTTATTTGTTGGGAGGAACTTTAAAAATTCACCTAGTCCTTCTATCTGTCCCATGGTGATTCTGATCCTCTTAGAACATCCTGGTTAACGTGTAGCCTGCCTTTTTTCTCCTTGATCATCTCTTCTGATAGACAGCTCCTTCTTTCTGGAGGCAGATGAGTCTGGATTTGGACAGCTGTAATTCGTTGAAAGATCTTCGTATATTCAGTTGTAATCTTCCTCCTTATGACTTGCACCCACTGGCATCTTCTTAGGAATTTGTCTCAAAGAGTCCTGAGTCTTTTGTGTTAGGGATCCAGAGGTACCCTTTACTGAACTGACACCCACCCTTCCGTAAAAGGAGTTAAACCCAGTGAGGACCTTGAAGATGATCCCATCGGGGAGATTGCTTGGGTTAATCATTGTAGCCCTATATGTTTTGTACCACCCTTTCCAGATGGCAGTGGTGGGAGGGAAGCATTTGTTGAGCAGTGTTTCCCCAATCTGTTTTATAATAAGAACACCTGAGGTCTTCTCCTGGAGATTCCGATTCAGTGAGTTTGGAATAGTGTCTGCGAATTTGTATATTTCAGAAATGGCCAGGTAACTTTTATACTAGGGAAATTTTGGAATCACTGCAGAGAATCTAGGAAAGCTAAGGGCTTTTTTGTTTTGTTTTTGTTTGTTTATTCTTTGATAATGCTAGAGATGGATTGCTTTGACTGTGGGTCCTGTGGTCACTTTTTTCTGCCTTGAAAGTGCCTGCTTCTTATTGAATGCCTAGCTCACTAGGGAGAAGAAAGCCACTCTGGTATCCATAAAGGCTAATAAAATTATTTAGCTGTAAAAAAGTGGGGTTTTTGGGCAGTCTATCCAAAGTCTTAGGACTGCCATGTGTGTGTCATGTATGACTTTGGTGGATGCCTCCTTGTCCCTCCATCAGGATATTACCTGAGATGCCAGAATACATAAAAGTTCCAGTTTTCTTGGTGTCTGTTAAGGAATTCTGACCTCAGCCCTTGTGAATGATGCTGGGTCTTTGAGGATGTCTGTCTTGTTGACCCATGAACACATATCTGATGTCAGGGATTTCCCTCAGATATGTTAGTGAAAAAAATGTAAAGGTCATTCCTTTCAGGCAGTCCTGCTTTTGGGGTGTCTGGGCTGCTGCAGCAAGTAGAATAAGGAAGGTAAGATAAAGGGGGTCTGGAGGACTTCTTGAGCAGAACTGAGCAGTCTGCAAGAAGGGGCTCAGAAGTGCGCCTCTAACAGAGACACTTGGTGTTGCTGTTCGTGATAGGAAGAAGGAAGTGGCTTCAGATCTGAAAGGATACGCTCATGGCCTCTAGATGGGACAAATAGCAGTGTTCGTTGGCAGTGGTAGGAAGTTGGCTGTAGGTCTGTTCTTTCTTTTCTCCTCCCCTGGAGAACCAGCTGTGTGGCAAAAAAATACATTGTGACATTAAAAAGAATAGTAAAGCCAAGAAGCTGGAATGATACAAGCCATAGCTAGGAGTGAACAAAACAAAGCAATTATTGTGTTAATTTGTTTATATAAGTAAATATATACATTTCTATATAATACTCAATAGGAGCCTTACTTAGCTCTAAGCCCTAAGCTGTAAGATTTAATATCTGTGTAGCTGTGCTGTCTTATTGGTGTGTTAGGGAGGGCTCTGGTGTGTTGTCAACCTTAATTTGTGTGTTTCCCCTAGCATGGCGTGGTAGGCAGTAAGGGTATTCTGCTTTTCTAGCTGTGTAGGAGTCATTGACCAAATGGAAGATAGAGACCTGCCCCCAGGAGCTGACATCATCAGGGAGACAAGACAGATGAGCACACACAGGAACATGAAGTACAGTTACTTAGTAACTTATCTATACTGACTGAGAGCAGTTTCCTGCAGTCGGGGTGACTAAGAGCTGTAGGGTCTGGGGGGAGTAAATCTCGAAGCACCAGGGAACAGCGACCCCCAGCTCACCCCTGCTGGGCTTGTCTGCTGTTCTGCTCTTTCTCTGTTGGAATTTAGAAGTATCAAAACTTGACTTGGGGGGAAGACAAAGAGCCCTTTGTTTGGTGGGGGTGTAAATATAAATTTGGCACATGTTGTGGTGTCTATTATGTCTGTTCGTGGGTTTGTGGCGAGAGAGAGGGCTGTGTTCTCAGACTTGGATGCCTAGCCTGATCTTGGACAAGTTAAGGTGGAAGGAGCTCCTTTGGAAGATCTGGTTCTCAGTGGCGGTCGCTGAAGGAGCCTCTGGTCTCACGGCAGTGACTGCAGTGCGGTGTGGACACACCCCGAGTTGCTGCCTCAGGTGGCATTGATTAATCATGCTACCATCTCCCTCACCCTCTTGTGCTTGTCTTGGCAAAACCCTGTCCTACCGGCTCCTCAGAGTTTGGGCTTTACTGGATGATTGAATGAACTCTTAAGGGGTTCACTTTACTGTCTCTTGGCTCTCTTGAACTGTAGGCCAGTTATTACCGTCCAGCTCTGGAGCCCGTGATCTCCCAATCAGGTGGTGAGGGGCCTGTGTCCTTCTTCCCAGTGCACTGAAGGGCCTTCCCCAGAGACCTCTAGGGAGGGCAGTTTCTTGTCTTCAAGGCAGTTCCATCTGCAGGGTATTGGCAGTGACTCTAGTTCTTTGTATCAACCAAACATCATGCCAAGATGGATTCATCATCTCACAAAGGCAGGTTGTATCCATGGGCGTTGCAAAACCTGTTTCTGGGTTAAGAGTAGTGCTCTCACCTCATATATTTATTTATAGGAAGAAAGCCTGGCTGTATTTCATGAGGTAAGGAAAACATGATGATAATATTTTGGTTGGAGTCAGATATTGTCTCCCTAATAATATGGTATCTTTTAACAAATAGTATCCCTTTAAAATACAGTTTTGCTTGCTGACTAAAGCAAGAAGCTGCGGTTACATTCTAAAGTATACTACCTTGTTCAGAGACAGGTGCACTTTAACACTGGTATTTGCTTCTTTTTCATCTCTTTTCACTCTCATCTCTGTTTTGTGAGGAGATTCTGGGAGGCTTTTAAGCCTCAAAGATTAAATAATCTATTTTAACGAGTACCTAACAGGGAGAGGTTGCTATGCTGGCTTACTTCTTCAACATTCCAATAAGAGAAAAATTGATACTGTTTAAGCACTAATATGTTTTGTTGAGTTTCTGAATATGAATAGTCAGAACACTAGATAGTGTTAAATTGTTTACTTCTCTAAATGGTAAAGTGGTATGCTGCAAAGAAACTTTCGTTTAATTCTCTGCTTTCATGTGCTTTTGTCAATAAAGTGTAGAGACTCACTGAAGTTTAAGGACGTGTGTATTTTGATTATTACTTTTTACTGTTTTCTTTGCTGAGAATATGCCTTTATTTGCTAGATCTTTTAAAATTGGAACATGAAGGACATTTACTTTATTAGAACATTTAAAGCACTTTCTAATCTTTATGAGGATTATTAGAGAAAAAAACATGTCTGTAAATCATGCACGTTTGGGATGTTACTATATAAAGTAGTAACAATATGTCATGGTTCCGGTGACATAAACTTTTAAGAGATTGAAGGAAAATCTGGTTGTAACTGAAAACAAACATTGTAACATTTAAAGGTAAGTTTACATAGCAACAGAATTATTCCTTATGTTTACATGTAATTAACTCATATTTATGCTTTGTTGATTTTCTCTGGCACCTTGACAAGAATTTTTTTGGGCAGGAGGTATTGGGCTTCCATGGTGGCTTATTGGTAAAGAACCCGCCTGCCAGTGCAGGAGACTGGTTAGATCCTTGGGTCGGGAAGATCCCCCAGAGAAGGAAATGGCAACCCACTCCAGGATTCCTGCCTGGGAAATCCCATGGACAGAGGAGCCTAGCGGGCTGCATACAGTCCATGGGGTCTCAAAAGAGTCGGACACGACTTAGCAATTAAACAACAATTTTTAAAGTAATTATATTTAAGGGTGGTTAAGGAGTTCATCACCAGCTCGATAAACATGAATTTGAGCAAGCTCTGGGAGTTGGTGATGGACAGGGAAGCCTGGCGTGCTGCAGTCCATGGGGTCACAAAGAGTCAGACACGACTGAGTGACTAAACTGAAGGACCTTTGAAAAGTATAAGAAAAATCCACAGTTACACCACTGTTAATATTCTGGTGTACATCATTTGGTCTTTTTATCAACTCTTAAAAATTGTAGATTTATAATGTATATGTGATTTTCTGTTCTGTCTTTCTTTGATTTCTCCTTTGCTTTGGTTACATATTTGTCTCCATCATTTTTTTCTTTCCTGCATAAATGACACTTTATAAATGCCAGATTTTAAATCTGGCATTTAAATGCCATTCTGTATAAATGATCTTTATATAGAAATTCCCCTCTTTAGGATATTTCTATTAAGCTAGATTTCCAGAAGAGAAATTACCATGCCAAAGAGTGATTTTTAAACATTGGGAAGTAAGCAGAAAAACATAAGAGAAAATTAAAATCTCCAATAATCCCATCACCTCCAATCAAAACCTCACTTAATATTTTGTTATATTTCATACAGTTGTTTTTCTGTGCCTCTTACTGTAATTAAGATTTTAGCGTATTATAGTTTTACTATATACTTCTGTACCACTGAAAATATTGTAAACACTTTCCTATATATGTAAATAATTTGTTTCTTCATATTTCTTTGTTTTTATTGAAGTACAGTTGATTTACAATCTTGTATTAGTTGGGGCTTCCCTGATGGCTTGTTGGTAAAGAACCTGCCTGCAGTGCAGGAGACCTGGGTTCGATTCCTGGGTCGGGAAGATCCACTGAAAAGGGATTGGCTACCCACCATATTCTTACCTGAAGAATTCCATGGACAGAGTTGCCTGGTGGGCTATAGTCCATGAGGTCACAAAGAATCTGACACAACTGAGCGACTAACACTTCTGGTGTATAGCAAAGTAATTAAGAAAGAATATATATACTCTCAGATTCTTTTCCATTATAGTTTATTATAAGATGTTGAAAATATATATATATTTCCTGTGTATAAATATTTTTTAAGAACATGGTTTTAAAGGCTGCCTACGGTTTTATCTGAAGATTCTATTTTATTTAAACTGAGATCTAGTCTTGGTTTCCAGCTTTCATGATTATAACTAATATTGTGATGAACATTCTCATATGTAAACAATGGTGGGAATATGTATTTTCTTAACATAAATTCCAAGAAGTCAAATTATTTTATCAAAGAAGATGGACCTTTGTGTGGCTTTTGATACACATTGCCAAATTTCCTTTCATATAGTTTGACCAAGTTATACTGTATTAGTTGAATATGAGACTGTCCGTGTTTCCAACCGTCATCAACACTGGTTTTATGTTTACAACTCTTTAACAATTTGATAAGTGGTAAATGCTACCTCATCCTAATTGGTATCTCTGCTTATAGTGGTCTTGAAAGTTTTTCATGTGATCAGTGGCCATTTCTGTTGCCTTTTCTTTTGATTTATTTTGGTAAATTGTATCTTTCATTCATCAAGGTATTTCATTTTTGGTTACTGATTTGAAATATTTCTTTAAACATTAAAAGTATTCTCTTTATCTTAAATGTGTCAAAACACACACGGATACATTAAACTACATAATATCAAATTGCTACCAGTATTGATATATCAAAAATTATTTAATAGCTTTTAAAAAATCCTTTGATTTCTAATGCACTTGGTCAATTTTCTGTATATTTGTTAACTGGTATTTTCTGTAATTACTTTAAAATTCTAATCTGACTGTATCATAAATCAACAAGCTGTCGGTTGTGTGTGCCCAGAAAATGCACGTTTACTTTAGTATCTTATAAAAAGATACTGGAGGAAGCAAAAAACCCAGTCTATTCTGAAGCAAGCTCTGTTTTGGGGTGGGTGGAAGGTAGCCTGCTTCTGTCTTGTCTTTTTGAATATCCAGGATCTTGGACCATCCCTGAAAGGCGGACCTGAAATTCACTACTAAATCTGGCATTCTGACCTAATTTATAGTTGTGCAGTGGTCTAGCCGCTCCATTTGGTAAGCCAACAGGATGACTAAGATTCTTTCTCCTCTCTCTTCGCAAAATTGATTAGTTGTGGGACAGAACTGACTGAATCAACCTGTTGTTTTGGCACCCCACGAACACCACCTGTTTCTTAGATTTCTCCCTCCACCCTCCCACTGACCTAGCTCAGTGCTGTGTGCACAGTGGGTAGGAGATTGCAATAAAGAAGAGTAGATTGCTTTTTTCCCCCATGCTTGTATGTTCTTAAGGCATCCTGCTGCTTTTGACATAAGAGTTCCAGCTGAACTGCTATATGTGGCAGCTCTGTGGGTCGTAAGTGTTTGATTCAGAGTAATTTCAGGCAATATGAATGCTTTCTTAAGTATCATTGGAATTTACTGGGCTGGTTGTTTGCCAGCTATTACCATATTTAGCATGAGGAGACCTGGAGAACAAGAACATTTCTGACCAACCAAAGAAGGAAACCTCTCTGAAGGACTGCAACTTTTTTTTTTTTTTTTAAGGCATAGGTTAAGAGTTTGTGTCCCCTGGTCTTTGATATTCTGCCCCATCCACAAAATTAACTTATGGATGGGAAGAGAGGTTTGATGATGAAGCTCTTTCTCACTCTGAAGTCTATTAATACTGTTTCTGGGAGGAAATTAGAGAATTCTTACTCATAGACTGCACTGAGAAGCTTAATCAGCAGGTGAAGTTGTTGCTTAAAAACAGGTTAATGGGTATTTATTCTCATCTTTCTTCTTGAAGGCTTATTACTTTCCTGCTTTGTCATGATCTGAATTTATTTTGGCCCAATCATTTTCTCCCTCCTACTTTTGAAATTATCAGCCTTCTCTCTGTGGCTTAAAATCTCTCTGCCTCAGTTTTTCCATTTTAAAGATGAAGACAGTATTTGAAAGGACCACTCGGTACAATTAACATAAAACATAAAACGACCCTAACATTTACATAGCGATGCGGAGTTTACAGAACACTCTTACACAATTGCCTCCTTTAATCTCACAAAATCTTGGTTGAAACTGAGCCTCTGAGGGGTTAGTTGGCTTGTATACCATTGTTTGGCCCTAGATAATAAGTGACAGAGCTGGGACTTAAACTTGTGGTTTGACTTTTAAAACCTCAGCTTTTTTTTTCCTTTTTAATGTTTGATTCTTACTATGTGTCATTCTCTTAGGGCTTTATATATATTTTCTCGTTTAATTCACATGGCTGTCCTTTGGGGTAGATGGTAATTAGCTATACTACAGGTAAGAAAATAGGAGCTTAGAGTCATAGCTTTGATGTTGGGGCGAATAATAAGGTGGTTAAAGGATGGAGCCAGGATGCAGACCCCTAGCTCTTAGGCCTCTGTAGTCAAACATGGCACTTTATCCCCATTCATACAATCATGCCTCACAACAACCTTTGAGATGGAGAGGAGGGGAAACTGAGACCTGTAACATGCTCAGGATAATGGAATTAGTAAGTGTCAGAGTTGGGACTGATTGAATGATTGATTTAGTCTACTTGTCTCCGTAACCCTTGCTCATTGTATACACTCAAAATACATGTTTTTAATCATTTGTGTATTGATAAGATTGTCAGCTCATTGAACATAGGAGCCAGCTGTTAGAAATCATTGGTATATTCTGAATAAAAGGATTGATTTTAGTTGGCTAATGGCCCTGGCCTTTTCTCAGTTGATTTCTGTCATCAGGACAGACAGATTGAATTTGGGTTAAGAGGAAAGGAGTTCCAATTAAGGGGGTCTTTAAGCCAGAATGGGCCACAGCTATGAGCTCTTCAGAAGCCTGCTCTCAAGATCAGTGGCCCAGCTCCTGAGGGCTCTGCTGGGGGACATTTTTGTGTGTTTTGAGAGACTTCTCTTTGAGAGGGAGTTGTGAGCTTAGAGGGAGAAAGGGTGGGGATACCCTGGGCTCTTAACTCACTGGCCCTGTGTCCCTGTTTCTTAAGCACTCTGCCAAGATTTCCTTGTTTTTAAAGTGAAGGTAATAGGAGCATAGTTGCTAGGGTTGTTATGAGGGTTCAGTAAGTTAGTAAGTGTTCCCTTCATGGTATGGTGCCTGCATATAGTGACAGTGTGGTAAATAGTAGTTATGCTGGTGATGTTATTTTGTGTTGCAGTATACACTGGCTTTTTGTTGCTTTCACTTCTTTTTAATCAAAAGTGGATGAGTGATTCAGATCCTTGGTGAGTAATAGGAGCTTCATGTTTGCAGCATGTATGTAGTTCACTGGTTTCCGGTGAGCCTGTAAATATTTAGGGGTATTGTATTTGAGTCTGTTCCTTTAATGGGGTATACTTCCAATTTGGAGAATTTGTCTATCATCCAAATTGTATTGATAGGCGCTGAATCATTTCCCCTTATTTATTAACCAGACATTTGTGGTTGGATTAGTTTAGTATAGGAACTATGAATTTTTTTTTTTTTTTTGCCTGAGATATAGCTTTGAGGAGAATGTCACGGGGACACTCTTGTTCCCCCCTTTCCTATGACATGATAAACATCACCCCGTGCCATCTGGTGTCACCATGCATTCGGTGCTTTAATTGTACCTATAGCACTAAAGGAACTATCTCTTTGAAATAACAGAAGTACCTCATGGTCTGTTATCACAGCTTTATGGGCTCCCGGAGATTTTGGAATCTCAGACTGGGAACCACCCATCTAGTCCATCCTTGATTTACAGATGAGGAAAGCAAAGCCTCCAAACTCATTAGTCAAATGATGTATCTGTAGGTTGACCCTCTGTTTTTGAAATCTGAGAAGGGAACAGTGAAGCAGTGGGAAGGGTGGGGTGGGGGAAAAGTGTGGCTATGTTGAAAATGTCAGTGATAGCAGAGAAAATATTTGCGTGTGAGACCCTGCCTGTCTCTTTGGACTTCTTTGTAATGGTTAAGACAACCCAACAGGGCTGGAGTCATTAGTGATTCAGAATTGGATTAGCCAGGACTGGTGGAGTTACTTTCTCAGAAAAGGGTTTCATATTTTAACATTTGTTTCCCATGACAGTTTGCTTATTCTCAAGTTTTGGCAGCCATGAGCAAATGGTTGTCAGGTTTTTTGTTTTGTTTTGTTTTAAGACAAAACTCCAAATTTTATTTTGCCAATTTAGTAAACTGTATTCTACCTACCACTCCTTTCTGCTCTCTGTAATTATTTCTCAAACTTTGTTTTTCAGTTGTGGAAGTACTATGAGAGGTTTTCTTTTGTAGTCTGAGATATTTATAATTTTGTGTAAGCACACTGTTTACAGGAAATCTAAGTGGTGCATATGTTAACTCAAATACCCTTAAAACACTTAAAATATTTTCCAATAACTTAAATCCCCCCCCCCCCCAAGGGTAGCTGCAGCCACTTACATTAAAAGAAAGGACGTATATACTAAGGGTAACGGTTATTTGAATGTAATTAACGTAGATAAATGAGAATGTTACTTTGGAGGAACTGGAGTATTTGCATCAAAGCTGACTGGGGCATCAGTTCAGTTCAGTCGCTCAGTCGTGTCCGACTCTGCGACCCTATGAACCTCCCTGTCCATCACCAACTCCTGGAGTTCACCCAAACTCATGTCCATTGAGTCAGTGATGCCATCCAGCCATCTCATCCTCTGCCATCCCCTTCTCCTCCTGCCCCCAATCCTTCCCAGCATCAGGGTCTTTTCCAATGAGTCAACTCTTCGCATGAGGTGGCCAAAGTATTGGAGTTTCAGCTTCAATATCAGTCCTTCAAATGAACACCCAGGGCTGATCTCCTTTAGGATGGACTGGTTGGATCTCCTTGCAGTCCAAGGGACTCTCAAGAGTCTTCTTCAAAACCACAGTTCAAAAGCATCAGTTCTTCGGCGCTCAGCTTTCTTCACAGTCCAACTTTCACATCCATACATGACCACAGGTAAAACCATAGACTGGGGCATGCTTCTTCATTAATAGAGTGAACAAAACAAAAACTGCCCTTCTGGAGCTTATAAGAAGCAATGGTGGTTTCCATATACTGAGAGTTCATTATGTGACAGATGCTTGGGGGGAAAAGTGCTTTACCTGTTTGGCTTTAGACTGCACAGTAGGTGTTATAATTCCTACTTAGTGAAAGATTAAGGCCTGGTCATCCAGGTCGCCTAGTTAGTGATGTAGACCAGTAGGTGGTGTGGACCAGGATCGGGAACCCCCTTTGCCTGACTCCAAAGCTCACACATTTACTCACTGTAAGAGATGCCATTGTCTCTTAAGTGGAATCCTGTAGCCCTACAGATAATGTAACTTTGGATTTAGTAATACTTTCTGCATTAAATTGACTTAAGTTTTGTTCTTCTTAACATCCTACCTCTGAATGGGCATTTGCATAATGTGGAAACAATTTAAATGTCAAAATTCCATTCTGAGGAGTTGCAGTTCTTTCTAAATCTTTTTGAAAATGGGAAGGATAGATTTATATTTATTGTAAACCAAGGAAAGTGGTTTAGAATTGCCCTCCTGATTACTTCTTGATCTTAAAAGAAATTCTTTAGTAGATTAAGACTAGGAATGAATGTGTAGCTTTTTTTAAAAAACAAACAAACAAACATTTTGGAAGACTTAGAATAGCAATTCAGAGCCATATGTGTGCCAGCCTTTTAAATTGCAGATAGCTTTTTCTTGACTGGGCACTTATATTCTTATTGTATCTTTCTGAAAGGGATATAAAAGACCATGTATTAATAAAATGATCGGAATGCCTCAGCATATGAAAGTGGACGTAACCAATTACTAAAACTGCCCAGGACTAACCTATCTGGGCCTGGGAACTTTGAAATTAACTGTGTGTAGTGTTTCTACATATATTACAGAAAAAGCACGGAGATAACCTTGGCTTTTCTTCTTCTCTGTGAATCTTTTCTATGTTATCTCCTTTGTCACTGAAAATTGGTGGTCATCTATAATAACAGATGAGAGAAGTATGTTTGACATCAACAGATAATCCCAGATAATGTCTTCCGTTTTAAAATGCAATCCTAAACATGCATGCTCAAACATGTGGGTCTTTTCAGACATACTGGACTTTCTCCTTCAGATTCAATTGTGTTTAGCTGCTTGTTGAATAGTAGAGGAGAGAATGCCGAGGGATGTGAAGGATAATGAGAGAATAATGACAGTAAAGATTGATGATTTATGACTTTAGATACCCTTCCAACTCTATTTTGATGTTCACTTTAGCATGGCTGCTGAGTTTTGGAACCAGGTAGGCCTCGCTCTGAGTCTCAGCTAAGAGTATTATGCGAGTCACTTCGCTTCTCTAAAGTCTCAGTTCCCAGTTTTATGTAACGGGAATGATAATAATAATTAACTTGCAGGATTGTATGTATATATTGGAAACAGCATACTTAATTGTATTGTTCTGGGTACAAAAATCGGTGCTCAAGAGTTTAAACTTGATTGGCATCTTGTCAGTTTCTCATTTGGAAGATGTAGTCTGGGAATACTTGTCTTGCTTTAGTTTCTTTTAATGATTCCCTTTGCACTGCTTCATTGCCAAGGCAGGATTACGGACCACCTGAAGAACAGACTAAAGCACTATCATCTAGTAATGGAAAGTTTACAGGATTAATTGTGTAAATTAAAAGCCTCTCTAATACTTGTGTCTGCCCAGTTTATAGCATCTTGCTCCTTTCACCTCAGAAAGAATTGGTTCATAGAAAAAATTGTTTAATACTTTAAGTCAGAGTCAGGGAACTCTTTCAATAAGGAGGATCTACTTCGTTGGCTTATTTGTTTCCATCTTTCACCCCGGAGTCTTCATGGAAATCAGGTTTGAAATGTTAGAAGCAGTTGGCTTTCAGCATTGGGAAAGCTTATCTAATCAGGCATGTGAAGTGGCCTATGTCAGATTTCTGTGCCAGAGAAAGTTAGGGGAGGTTTAGGAGATTATTGCTTCTGCTTGTAATTCCTGAGCATTGTTGAGACACTAGGAGAGCAGTGGGGAAATATTTTTAAAAATTGTTGAAGTTGGCTACACCAGCCTTACACACATAATAACGTCCCATCCCCATTTAGGCTGGTCTCAATATATAGATGTATGTGATCTAATTTAATCATGTAATTTTTTATCATTTGGGGGCTAGATGGTAAAGCTTTTATGTTTCACAGAGTTTTGGATTTACATACAATAATATTTTACATTAAATAGTGCTCCTTGGCTTACCATCACTTTTGTAAACATGATCTTATTTGAGCCACCAATGAAATCAACTAAGGAGGAAGGGCTGTTGATTTTTACAGATGAGAACAATTAAGTCTCATAGCTTAAGGGAACGCCTCTCAATCACACAGTGAGTATATGGCAGAGCCATGATTCGAACCCACGTCTAATTTCTAGGGCAGTTCTTATTTCGTTATAACCTATCGCTTGCTCTGTAATGTCGCTAACTTTGAGTTCTGTCCCCCGTGATTTGAAAGGATCCTCTTCCCTTCTGTTTGATTAGTTGTGTCAGTTAGAGCTTGATAGCAGTGAAGCAGAGGTTGAGGATTCTTTCCCCAGGTGGATCAGTTAGCTTTTCTTAAAGCTGTTCTGTGCCTGCAGTATCCATTTGTCTCTGTTGCCTGGAAAGGATGTTGATCCAAAGTGAAACAGGCTGGAGAGTATGGCTAACTCACCTCAACCCATCACAACTTCAATATATTCTGCCAGTGAGTACATATTATTGTGTTCCTTAACATGCATTTTATGTGTTCTGATGTCTGTTTCTTAGTATTTTTTCCTCAGCTGTTTTTAATGTCTCAAACCTTAGTTTTAGTTCTCCTTGAATGGAGAACTTTGTTGTTCCTTGCATGCTAAGCCGCTTTAATCGTGTCCGACTCTTTGTGACCCGCCAGAGTCACTGTAGCCCACCAGGCTCCTCTGTCCATGGGATGCTCCAGGCATGAATACTGGCGTGGGTTGCCGTGCCCTTTCCTTTGTTGTTCCTTACAGCATGGGCTACTCCTTTGTGTAATTTTATTTTCTCGCTCTCGGCGTTTTGCTCCTTAATCATCATAACCTTAAACAGAATGTAAATTGTGTATACAGATAGGTGTGTCAGTCTTGCACTGTCACTTCTGTAAGTGCATTTTAGCATTTCTTTTTTCCTTTTGATCAAAATGAGGAAATAGAAAATGTTTTGTTATGGTAGTTTTATGCATACACCCACAAGGAAATGCATAGCCAGCTTCTGTGGGAACTGTAACCGATACATTTTAGGGAAGAAAATGCATGATAGCTAAAATTTTAACTCTGCCAAATGGTCATGGGGAAAGAAAGCAAAATGATGAAACACATATTGCACTTCAGTTTAGCTTACTAATTCTGAGGCTAAAAACATATGAGTCTGTGACTTGTTTACATATATTTGGATATGAAAGTATGCTGGGTTTTCCACAAAAATGCATTTCACAAGTTGTACTTTTCAGTCAAGGGAACCATCTCAACAATTGCTCTTTCAGGTGTACAGTGCAGGAAAGTTTACCGCCAAGAGTGGCCGGATAGTTGAAGTTTTGACATGTCAGTGTCAACAGACTGCCAAATGGACCATTTTGTCTCCTCCAGCAGTCTGGTTGGATATTTGGCCGTGCCCTGTGGTCAGCTGAGACCTTCCTCAATAAAAGCCACTGTCATCCAACCACATGGGGGGTGCACCTCTTTCACCAGGATGGACTAGGATGGGCTAGAAAGAGTTTGGCAGTTGTGTATCATGAGAGCTGGGATTCCCCATGCTCCATCCTCCTGAGGAGAGTGTTGATAGTAGCACTGTTTTAGTTCTGAGGCACATAGATTATTCACAATGCATATCATTTGTTGGTAGGATATTGGGAATTGATTAATTTTTTTAAAAATTTATGTCCGATTGAAATGAGTAAGCTTGTTATATTCACTGTAGTAAAGAAATATTTATGGTTTTGGTAAAGTTTGATAACTGGGATTTTTTCCTTAAACAAACATCCCAACTTTAAGTGTGTGTGTATGTTGGGAGGAAGAGAGATAAACCTTGAAACTGTTTTTTAAAAAAAAACTTTTAAAATAGTGCCTAGTCTCAATTGGCACCAGAGAATAATTATCCAGAATGCTATTCAGTTATAGTGAAAAGGTTTAGGGAAGTTGTAATGAGTTTAATCACCATCTGCACAGTGACATAGAGGGACACACCCAATTACACAAGACCTGAGTCTGAGAACTGTTGATGTGCAGTCGTCTCATCAGCATTTGCTCATCATTATCAACAGCAATAATGGCTCAACCATGTCTTTGGGGCCACATGAAAAGGCAGCGTACTCATAGCTGAGGGCAAATCAGACCTGACAAAAACATAGTCTTCCCTGACCCTTTGTCCTCAAACCACCATTTTGTGAGGCTTTGAAGTAATTCACTCTATTTCTTGTATGGCGTTACTTTTCCTTTTTAGATACTGTGTCGTTCCAGTTCAAATTTTTGCTAGAACCAGGAAGGGTAGTGTACTGTGGGTCATTTTTCTAACCCATTTCCTTGTGATACAGTTCATGTCAGTGGGTTCATGCTGCTTTATGTGCATGAACGTGTTCAGTATCTTTTCTAGTTTACACCTTTGTTACACCTGTTGTCAAACCACTTATGAGCACTTTCTGAAATAAATCATTTTGGGCACTGTGAGTCAGAGGGAAGGAATCAGTCCATAGGAATAAACTGGCATTTTGAGAAGAGAACGTCTAATAGATTGCAAAGCATTTTCATGTGCATTATATCTTTTATAAGGTCATGTGTTCATTTGTGGAGACTGAGGCAGAGACTTTGTGAGACCAAGTCCAAGGTCTTACTGTAGGTACCAGGGTTAGTTGGAGAACCAAAATCCGGTCTTCTGTCTATTCTTTGGTGTGTAACAGGGTCATTATTTTATTGACAGAAATATGGGATCTTTCTTTTTTAAAAAGATACCCTTTTACCTTTGGAAGGTATGTTAGCAGTTCTTTCCAGAGCAGAAAGAAAGTAGTTAATATTTTTCTGCTTTTTGATAAAAATCACTGTTTTCTCTAAATGTTTTTGTTACTAAGAGTCTTATGGCACTGCACAGCTTTTGACTGAAGGCGCTTTTTGGAAAATTAAAGTTTTATAGAAATTAATGAGCTTTTCCATGTCTTTCTGAAGGAGTGGACTCAATCTAGTGACACAAATGTATTCTTTGACTTAATCTTCAGATGACAGATTTGATTTTGGTGTTCTAATGTTTGATTGACTTCTTTTTGGAGCATGTATATCTGTGCTCAAAACGGATGCTTAGTGGGTTCTCATTAATTTGGTAAGTGGTCCAACACAAGGTGAGTGTGGGTGGAGCAGCGCCGGGTGTCTTCAGTGCTGTGGTCACTGTGTGCATACTGGCTGTGAGACCTAGCTTATCATTTCAGAGCTGATGGAGGAGACGTGGGTTCGATCCCTAGGTTGAGAAGATGCCTTGCAGTAGGAAATGGCAGCCCACTCCAGTATCCTTGCCTGGAGAATCCCACGGACAGAGGAGCCTGCCAGGCTACAAAGAGTGAAACGTGACTGAACCACTGGGCACACACGCACACAGTTTCAGGAAGCACTCAGCTCTGCTACAGAAGTCCTGATACGGGACAGTGTGAGCCTGGGGAATGTGCTCAGGTAAGAGACCATTAAGAAATAGGTTTTGCTTTGCTTCTAGGAATGAGGCCTTTGCTTCTTTGTTGAGTTTAGACTCCTATTGGTGAGCTGAGGAGAAGCAGTTCTTGAGAACTTCATGGAGGTTATAACTGGCTCTAAAGAGTCTTGGTTAAACTACCTGAGTAACTAGTTCCTAGGACAAGCAAACTTTGCAGGAGTCCTTTTGGTTGTACATACAGCTCCCTGGGATTGCTGTAAGTTCCAAGTCATCCTTGTTTGAAATAGTAGTTGTCCAGCTTGAATGGGCATCAAGTTTTGGAGGGCACAGATTGCTGGGACCACCTCCAGAGTTTCTGATTGTGTAGGCCTGACGTGGGGAATTGATAATTTACGTTTTGACACATTTCTAGGTGATGCTGCTGCTGTTTTGGGAACAACACTTTAAGAACCATTGGCTTAGAGCATCCTCAGGTGTCTGAGTTTGGGGAGGTTAGTTGGGATCTTTACATAATTCCTCCAGTGTGTGGAGGTGAGCTTCCAGGTATATTAATTCATTCAGTAAGCATGAATGTTTCAGTTGTTAGAGGATACTGTGGAGAAAGTGCACAGAAATGCCTCCATTGGTGAAACTTTTATGAGCGTAGGCAGGGATTAACCTGATAGTAGTCTTCTGGTTATCAATGCTTGCAGGTGAGCCTGTTTCTCCTCCTAGTTTCCTTCTACATACTGTCTTTTGGAATTTTCAAATTTAGCAATAAGGACATTGATATTAATTATCACCATCACTTTTGAGTATTTGTTCTTGTCAGATACTGTGCAGCTAAGTGCTTTTCATTCATTATCCCATTTAATCTTTAGAACAATCCTGGTGTTTTAATCTAGATCTAAAAGATGAAGAACTTTTAAAAGGTTGGTAACTTACACAAGATTATGCAGCTAGTTAATGGCGGTGCTAGGTCTGTTTGACTGCAAGGCCATCCATACTCTTTACTACCAGGCTTTTAAAATTACGGATTGTGACCACTAGTGGGTCATGAAATCAGTTTGTTAGGTCTCAAACTGCACTTTTGGGGGAAAAAATTGAGTAGAATATCACAAGGTAGGATTGTTTCTTGAAATTCTTGTTTTGGCTGGGTATATACATATGTGAGTATTGAGTTCTGACTCAAGAATATATTTGTTATAGTAGATCACAGTAAAAATGTTTGTATGCGTCTGCCTTCTTGGCTACGGAACTCTATGTCATTTAATAATTTTTCAAAAACAGTAGAAAATTTAGGCCTTGGAAAAGTAATTTTTTCAAGAGCAGGAACATTAATGGCAGCACAAAGACAAGATGCCTTCCGTCCCTGTGTGCGTGCGCGCTCAGTCTTGTCCGACTCTTCTGTGACCCCGTGGACTGTAGCCCATCATGCTTCTCGGTTAATGGAATTTTCCAGGCAAGAATACTGGAGTGGGTTTCCACTCCTACTTCAGGGGATCTTCCTGACCCAGGGATTAAACCCGCGTCTCCTACATCGGTAGGTGGGTTCTTTACCGCTGAGCCACCTGGGTCGCACATTGCATCGCCTTCTCTACTGCTGTACTCCTCACACTGTGCTGCCTCCTTAAAAGTGCTCTGTATTACCTGCGAATTGGGGCTTATCTTTCCACGTGATCGCAGATGTGCCATGGAACCTTTCGAGATGTTGACAAAATCTGAAAAGGGAAGTTGAATCTCAGCCTGCTCTGGGTAGGTGACGATTCTGCCATGGAGCCCCCAAAGTCTACACATAAAGCTTTCACATTTCTCCTGTTAGTTCTGGTATACTCAATGAGATGAGGATAATAATATTAACTAACAGTGCCAGGCTGTAAGCATGTTTCATATATTAACTCTCAGTAGTAATTATTTTGACAGGGTGGCCATGGCTGGGTCATGAACTTGGCTGTTTTGAGTGAGAAGGGGCATCCTACCAGCATGAGTTAACACTTCTCCATGCTGGCTCCAGTTCCTCATTTTGTTCCTGCTGAGTTCAGAGCTAGTCTTCTCATAGCTTAGCTTACCGGAGAGTGATCTCAGCTTTATCTTCTTGTTTCACATCACCTACCTTTAATAGGTGGATAATTTAGGTTCCTGTCACTTTTCCCCTTAAATTAGTGCATCACTGATTTGCATCAGGGGCAGGGCTGTGGATTGTCAGCATGAACAGGTGATGGTAGACATTGGTCCCCCATGCAGAATGCTGTCCCAACACTGCACGAAGGAGCTTACTACAGTCTCTCCAGGAGTACTGGGGGACACTTGGAAACCACTTGAGAATGCTTACAAACTCTTCTGGCAAACAATCCATGAAGGCTGAAGGAATGCAAAGTCAAGGCCAACCCTCGTAGGAAGGGGAGGCTAATACATTCCAGTTAGAAGAATGACATGTAGAAGCAAGTAAGGATGAGGTGAAAACCTTCAATCATGAATTATAAAATTAGAACTAGAAGGAGCCTGAAAGGCCTGGAAGAGTGAAGTGAGTGGCAACTTAGATGGTAGAGAGCCAGGCATGGAACCTAGGTCTTCATTCCATGGCCCCTTTCATCCTAAGATCTGTTGACTGGATTTGTCTTCTGAAGCACCTGAGTACAGAAAAGAGTGACTCTCCTTACCCTAGTGTGAATGAAATAAAGACACCAGGAACATGTACCAGGCTTATTTAGTTTCTTTGCATTTTTCCCCAAATGCCGTGATCCCCCCAGGGCTATGTGTGTCCTAGTTTGCGAAATGCTGGGGCAGAGGAACTTCCAAACTTAAAAAAAAATGTATGCCCCAAGAAAAACTTATTTTTTGGAGTATGGACCCTCTCCTCCATGTAAGTAAATATTTATAAATTATATGCCTGTACAACTATTAAACCATATGTGCATATGTTAGTCTTAGAGTTCAGTTATATGGTTTTATATTGTGATATATACATTGTACACATTCTAAAAGTTCTTTTGGTACCTCAGTGGATGGTCTTGTACCTCTTCTACCTCTGGGATATACAGGTCTGATTTTGTAGACCACTGGTCCAGACTGAAAACTGAACAGTTCAAGGTCAAGACTATTGGTTCTTTCATTAGCTAGATTATTTTTCACTGCTGGTAATTTGAATGTCTCTCTGCAAAACAGTTTTTGAAGTTTTGAATTAAAAAGCTGTCTTTTCAGAGTAGAAGAGATAAGGATGGAGGATATATGTGAATTAGGTTGACTTTCTCCTTAAGAGAGATCACTGTTTTTGATCTAAGGAGAATGCAGAATTTTCCTTTTTATGGTCTATATTGGTGCAAAACCCTTCTTTGATGACATTAAGCCTTCCCTCCTCACTGCTATTGCTGTTAGCCTGCTTCATAGTCCATATTAGAGATTTCTTCAGGGGTGCTAGTGGTAAAGAATCCACTGGCCAATGCTTGAGACGCAGGAGACGTGGGTTTGATCCCTGGGTCAAGAAGATCCCCTAGAGTAGGCAATGGCATTCCACTCCAGTAAAAATTCAATGGGCAAAGGAGCCTGGCAGGCTCCAGTCCATGGGGCTGCAGAGTCCAACACAACTGAGCACGCACACACACACACAGTTCATAGTAAGGCTCCGTAAATGTTTGCTGATTTTTTAAAACAATACTTTCAGCCTAAGCCAGTTAGAAATGACAGAGCAGCAGGATGGAGAATATACCACACTCAACCTATGGAATGCGGTTGAATACTACTGGTTGCATGAAAGGGTTGTTGATTTGCTTTAGGCCTTCTGCAATATTAGAATAAGAAGTTGAGCAAGATTGTAATTAAAAGTAAAGAAATTAGTTCATTTCATTTCAGAGTTTGGAAGCTCAGGACTGTGAAGATTATCAAAGACAAAGATACTTTGAGTAAATGCAGTGAGAATTAATGTTGATAATAAGAAATTCCATTTTTGTAGTAAAATAAAAAGGAATAACACTAGTCGTCGTTTGTGGAGAGATGCTGGAGAGCAAATTAGAGAGAGGGATAAAAGTCACTGGCTACACAGCAGAGCCAGACAAGCTCAGGGGCCTGTATTATGTACATGCAGGTATTTCCTAATATTATTTCAGTTGTGAGGATGCAAATCATTTCAAAATTAGAGCAGCGCAGTTCACTACTGTTACTGGAAAAGCGAGTTAAACCAAGCACATGTCCTACTGAGGGTGAGTCAACAGTGTCATTTTAACATAAGGAGGGATAGTATATTAAGTGAGTTACTCCAAGTCCTGTGGTTTTCCTCCAGCTGAGCAAAGAGCTGGTGTTTCAGAAATAGGGCTTATATGAAAAAAAAATTTTGCCCATTTCCTCTCTCAATTATAGCTGTTCAGTTCTCTTTTGCCTGAACCTTTTCAAAAACCCTTTTCTTAGATTTTTGTCATCAGATTTCCTGAATTTTGATGGAATACTTATTTACAGAGAATATTTTATTTATTATAGACCAATTCTGGCTTAAAACTTTAATTTCTCCACCAATTTATGGACCAGGATTGGTATATGGTATATTGGTATACAGTGTCAGAGATCCTTTAAAAAATAGAGTAAGAGAAACAGAAAAGCAATCTATTTTACCAAGTCTTTATATTCTACAGTTCTTTAGTGGTATGGATATGAAGGTGCTATTTTATGGAACAGAATATTGAACGGTAGTGATGAAAGTTACCCTTTTGGCTTTGGAAGAGAAGAGTCTTATATTTTCAGTCTTAAGGAAAAACAGTTGTCTCAGCTTTCTGAGGTTTTCTCAAGTGAGATCCAATATCACTATGGGTATGTGTCTGAATAGTTTATTTCTTGGTTTGGGAAGGTGAATTTTTGTCGTTTTTCCCTCTCAGTGGATATCTTTAGTTAGAGAAGCAGACCAGATGAGGGAAATATTCTCTCTCTCACGGATTCTTGGTTTGCCACATTAGTTATTACCCATCTTCTCTGAGTAGCAGGCCACACTTTTCTTGTTTAGTGGTTCAGTTTTTATTAACTTCACTGCACATGTGTTCTTGAAGGAATTTATTTCTGATCAGTTGAATTATAGGTAGCTTCATCAAATGATGATAGGTTGCCTGCTTTTAATTGGGTCATCATTTGTAGGAGTAAAACTCATCAAGATAAGGTGTGATCATTCTTATGATCTGGTTCCTTAATTTCCCTTTGCTTCTGTGATGCTACTCTATTATTAAGAAGCAGCATCTGGTTACAATTTTACAAAGGAAGAACTCTATACAATTTCACCTGTTCTCTTATAGAGCAGTTTGTTTTTGTCTTTTTCCTAAGAAATAATACATGGTAGCATATCGAATCCTAGAGTTGGCAAGTTTTCAAAAGTGGGGTTCTTTGGTTGTGGAGGTAGGAGTGATGCTAGTGAATAGATGTCAGTCCTTGTTAGGGCATGTGCATGAAGAGTGCTTCTGAAAGGCAGCATTGGTGGCCCCTCTTATCCTGGGAACTCGGTCTTGCCTTTGTTTTTGACAAGCCTGTGGTCATTAGCTCATCTTTGGCATGAGTGTTTTTTTTATGTGTAGCTGGTATGTGGGTGCTTATCTACATGAAAATGTTACAGTCACACGTGGGCATGATAGAGGCTTGCAGGTTTTTGTGGGTATCAAGTTCTTCTGACTGCATTGCAACAGGTATACTGAGTGAAAGGATACTGAACTAGGAGGTAAAAGAATTGTGTTTTAGTCTTGGTTTGGCCATCTTGTCTTGAATGACTTTGAATAAGTCCCTTGTTTCTTTGAGTTGCAGTTTCCTCTTCTGTAAAATGGTGCTAATAATGATTTGCATACTTCCAAGATTGTTTTGGGGATCAAAAGAGAACATTTTTATGAAAATGTTTTGTTAAGTAGGAAGGTTCTTTTGTTAATATATTATCTTTGGCCAGTTGATCTGGGTATATTCAGCCTTCTCAGGGCTGAGAAATTGAGGGTGGGAGCTGAGTTTTTGTTTGGCCACAGTGTTCACATTGGCCTTAGAGTGCTTGTAGGTTTGGATGGGAGGACATAGGTAGAAATAAGATGAAAATTCCTGTGCTGGCATGTTAATCCTGCGTGAAGGTGTGAAGGTGTTAGTTCCTCAATTGTGTCTTACTCTTTCTGACCCTATGGACTATAGCTTGCCAATCTCCTCCATTGTCCATGGAATTCTCCAGGCAAGAATACTTGGAGTGGGTTGCCATTTCCTTCTCCAGGGAATCTTCTTGACCCAGGGATCAAACCTGGATCTCCTGAATTGCAGGCAGATTCTTTACAGTCTGAGCCACTAGGGAAGCCTGTGTTGCCAATCAATACCAACTCCATCTATAAGTGCTTGTTGTTGTTGATGTTGAGTCCTGTCTGACTCTCTGTGATCTTGTGGACTGTAGCACAGCGGTTGCTTGTTAGTCTCATTTTACTGGGGTGGCGGGGGGAGGGGGGGCACTGACCAGCTAACTTATTTAGGATACAACTGACCAGTTTCTGAAATTCACTTCTTTAGAGTTATCCTTTGAGGGGTAAGGTATTGCATCTTTGGAAGGTTGATGATTTGGGGTTATTTTCTGTGGAGGGAGGTTTAAGCTCATGTGCTTTTTATAAACTTGTTCTACTTAACAATTCTAAAGCCAGATTATGTTGAGGGAGAGGATACTTGACTCATTTGATGTTTTTAGTATAAAACTTAGAATATTTGAGACTTTGCGTGGTAACTTATATCTAGGCTTACTTCCAAAGTGATTACAAAGCCTTGGTTTTAATGTTTTTGATGAGGTAATGTGTGCTTTGGTGGGGAGGAGGAGAGATGTTATTTAATCACCAGCAAACACTAATACACTAATAACTACATTCACTAAATCTTTTGTGCCTGTGCTTGAATTGAGGGTTACTTGCTTTAATGCTGGTTTTCCGAAAGACTTAATCCTATTAATGTGGTGAGGTGATGGTGAGAAGGACATTTTCATTAGGCCTGGAGTGGTATAACTGGTAAAACTCCCTTTGTAAATCTCTCTTGTTCAACCTGAGTGTCACTCCCATGTTCCCAAAGTGGAATGAATTTTTATTGAGGAGAGCATTTTAAGAGTGATAAACAAAGAGATTAAAATATCTCCTCTGTCAGGTCATTGTGACCTTAGAAAGCCAGAACAAGCTATCATTTTGCAGATTTTAGTTTTGTCTTCTTTTGTGGGAAATTAAGGACTTGTTTATTCTCTCTTCGAGGGAGATAGAAAGCGACTGCCCTGCTCCTTCAACAGTTTGGCTGGCAAAGATTTTCCAAGCATTTTCCCTGTGCCTAGCATCATAGCTGGGTTGAAGCTGGGTAGAGCAGACAAGGTGCAGGTGTTGCCCAGTCCGGAGTCTCTCTCCTTTGCTGAAACTCCCTTGGACTGAGTGCAGCGAAGAAGATGAAATGAGTGGTAGGCCAGGGCATCTTCTTAAAAAAAATTCTTCTAGGAATTTATGACTCATTTATGAGAGTAGGGGAAGCACTGAACTCCAGAAAGTCAACACCCCTTACTGGATTTACCCCTCAAATTTTAATTTAATACATTGGAGTTTAGATCATTGCTTTTGCTTTTTCTGAGAACTCTGGACTGAAACTGGGACAAGGGGAGTCTTTCAGCCTCTTTAGAACCAAGAAAACCTTTGTTAAAGGCAGTGTAACTTTTGCCAAATCAGATGTTGCTGCAGATAGAGAAACCTAGATTTCCTTTCCTTGTTTGAAGACACAAATAAATTTCGGTATGGTCACTTACGAATATACAGATATACCTTGGAGATATTGTGAGTTCAGTACCAGACCATCCCAATAAAGCAAGTTACATGAATTTTTTGGATTCCCAGAGCATGTAAAAGTTACATTTATACTATTTTGTAGTCAGTTATATGTGTAATAGCATTATATTAAAAATATAAAACTTAATTAAATAATACTTTGTTGCTAAAAATGCTGACCACCATCTGAGAACTTCATCAAATTGTAATCTTTTTGCTGGTGAAGAGTCTTGTCTCAATATTGGTGGCTGCTGACTGATCAGGGTGGTGGTTGCTGAAGACTGGGATGGCTGTAGCAATTTCCTAAAATAAGATAATTTTGCTGCATTGATTGACTTTTCTTTTTGTGAACGATTTCTCTGTATATCGCTCAATGCTGTTTGATAGCATTTGACCCACAGTAGAACTTTTTTCAAAACTGAAATCAGTCTTCTCAAACTCTGCTGTTGCTTTATCAATTAAGTTCAATAAAATATTCTAAATCCTATGTTGTCATTTCAACAGTCTTCACAGTATCTTCACTAGGAGTAGATTCCATCTCAGGAAACTGCTTTCTTTGCTCATCCATAATCACGGTATGATTGAGTTCAAGTTTTATCATGAAATTGATCAGTTTAACCAATTGATCAATATAACCACATCTTCAGGCTCTGCTTCTAATGAAAGTTCTCTTGCTGTATCTACCACATATGTAGTTATTTTGTCCACTGAAGTCTTTTTGTAAGATTGAAATATAGTTAATACACAATATTTTGTTAGTTTCAGGTATAATACATAGAGATTTGACATCTGCATACATTATAGAATGGTCACCGTGATAAGTCTAGTAACCATATGTCCCATACAAAGTTTTTGCAGCGTTTTTTACCATATTTCTTATATTACATTCCTGTGCCTTATTTCTTTTATGACTGAATGTTTATACCTCTGAATCCCCTTCACTTATTTTGCTTTTACCTCATCGCACTCTCTCCTCTGGCAACCATCCGTTCTCTGTATCTGTGAATCTGTTTTCATTTTGTTTTGTGTTTTAGATTCCATATATACAGTGGGATCTTACAGTATTTTTCTCTCTCTAACATTTCACTTAGCATACTATTTTCCAGATTGATCTATGTTGCTTGCAAATGGCAAGTTTTTTTATGGCTGAATATTATTCTGTTATTATTATTATTCTGAGTATTATTCTGTTATTATTCTGGGCTTCCCTGATAGCTCAGGTGGTAAAGAATCCACCTGCAATGCAGGAGACCCTGGTTCGATTCCTGGGTTGGGAAGATCTGCTGGAGAAGGGATAGGCTACCCACTCCAGTATTCTTGAGCTTCCCTTGTGGCTCAGGTGGTAAAGAATCCACCTGCAACGTGGGAGACCTGGGTTCAGTCCCTGAGTTGGGTTGTTCCCCCGGAGAAAGGAAAGGCTACCCACTCCAGTATTCTGGCCTGGAGAATTCCATGGACTGTATAGTCTGTGGAATCCCAAAGAGTTGGACACAACTGAGCAACTTTCACTTTCATTTTCTGTTATATGTTTATATATACCACCTCTTCTTTATCTGTTCATCTGTTAATGGACACTTACATTGCTTCCATATCCTAATTCCATATTGTAAATGTTGTTATGAACATTAGTGTGCATGTAACTTTTCATTTCGTTTTATTTTTTTTTTTAGGGTGATGATTTTTTTTAATTTTTTTATTTTTTTAATTTTAAAATCTTTAATTCTTACATGCGTTCCCAAACATGAACCCCCCTCCCACCTCCCTCCCCATAACATCTCTCTGGGTCATCCCCATGCACCAGCCCCAAGCATGCTGTATCCTGCGTCAGACATAGACTGGCGATTCGATTCTTACATGATAGTGCATGTAACTTTTCAAATTAGCGTTCTTGTTTTCTTTGGGTGAATACCCAGAAGTGAAATTACAGGGTCATATGGCAATTCTATTTTTAGTTTTTTGAGGAGCCACCATATTATTTCCCATAGTGGCTGTACCAATTTATATTCCACCAACAGTTTATGAGGGTTCGCTTTTCTACACATGCTCACCAACACTTGGATTTGTTGTCTTTTTGATGATAGTCATTCTCACAGGTGTAAGGAGCTAGCTCATTGTAGTTTTGATTTGTATTTCCCTAATGATTAGTCTCGGAGAAGGCAATGGCACCCCACTCCAGTACTCTTGCCTGGAAAATCCCATGGACGGAGGAGCCTGGTGGGCTGCAGTCCATGGGCTGCTAAGAGTCGAACATGACTGAGCGACTTCACTTTCACTTTTCACTTTCCTGCATTGGAGAAGGAAATGGCATCCCACTCCAGTATTCTTGCCTGGAGAATCCCAGGGACGGGGGAGCCTGGTGGGCTGCCATCTCTGGGGTCGCAGAGTCGGACACGACTGAAGCAACTTAGCAGCAGTAGCAGCAGCAATGATTAGTCTTGTTGGGCATCTTTTCATGTGTCTGTTGGCAATTTATATGTCTTTCTCCAGAAAAATACCTATTCAGAGTCTCAGCTCAATTTTGGTAGAGTTTTCTTTTTGTTTGTTCTTGATGTTGATTTATATGAATTCTTTGTACGTTTTGGATATTCACTCCTTATCAGATATATCATTTGCAAATATTTTCTCCCATTCAGTAAATTGTCACCTTTTTGTTTTGCTGATAGTTTCCTTTGCTGTGCAAAAGCTTTTTAGTTTGATATAGTCTTATTCATTTATTTTTGTTTTGTTTCCTTTGCCTGAAGAAACAAATTCAAAAAAACATTGCTGAGATCAGTGTCAGAGACCATATTACCTATGTTTTCTCTGTTTTCTTCTGGGAATTTTATGGTTTCAGGTCTTACATTTAAGTCTTTCATTCAGTTTGAATTTGTTTTGTATATTGTGTGAGAAAGTAGTCCAATTTGATTATTTTGCAGGCAGTTGTTGCATTTTCCCAACACCAATTATTGAAGAGACTGTCTTTCCCCTATTGTATATTCTTATCTCCTTTTAATTGACTGTATGAACATGGGTTTACTTCTGGGCTTTCTATTTTGTTCCATTGATCAGTGTGTCTGTTTTTGTGCCATATCATACTGTTTTGATTGCTACAGTTTGTAATATAGTTTCAGTTTGGGAACATGATATTTCCATCTTTGCTCTTTCTCAAGCTTATTTGGCTATTGAGGGTCTTTTGTGGTTCCATACAAAATTTTTAGGATTATTCATTCTGGTTCTGTGAAAAATACCATTGATATTTTGATAGGGATTTTCTTGAGTCTGTAGATTTCTTTATACAGTTAGGACATTTAAACAGTATTGCTTCTAATCCATGAGCATGGTGTATCTCTTCATTTGTTTGTATCATCTTTAGTTCCTTTCATTAATGTCGTATAGTTTTCCCAGTACAAGTCTTATATCTTTTAGCATTATTCCTAGGTATTTTATTCTTTTTGATACAATTATAAATGAGATGGTTTTCTTAATTTCTCTTTCTGATTATTATTAGTGTATAGAATTAGAACAGTTTTCTGTATTTTGTATCCTGCAACTTTACTGAATTTATTCTAATAGGTTTTTTTTTTTTTTTTTTTGGTAGCATCTTTGGATTTTCTACCTATAGTATAATGTAACAATGATATATAGTATAGTATATAGACATATAGTATAATGTAACAGTATCTGCAAACAGTGATAGTTTTACTTCTTTTCTTATTTTAATTCCTTTTATTTATTTATTTTTCTTGTCTGATTGCTGGAGCTAGAACATCCAATACTATTTTATTGAATAAAAATGGCGAGAGTGGGCATCTTTGTCTTGTTCTACTCTTGGAGTAAGTGCTTTCACCTTTTCGCCATTAAGCTGAGGGCTTGTCATATATGGCCTTTAGTATGTTGAAGTAGGTTCCTTCTGTCTTCATTTTTTGAGAGTTTCTTTTATCATAAATGGATGTTGAATTTTGTCTAAAACTTTTTCTGCACCTACCAAGATGATAATATGGTTTCTATTCTTCAGTTTTGTTTGTTGAGAAGTTTTAAACTACTGATTTAATTTAAATTCTGGTAATCAGTCTGGCTATATTTTGTACTTCCTGATTCAGTTTTTGGGAAATTGTGCAGTTTTAGGAATTTATCCATTTTTTTCTAGGTTGTCCATTTTATTGACATAATTACTTGTGGAAATATGTTATGGTTCTTTGTGTTTCTGTGCAATCTGTTGTAACTTCTTTTTCAATTTTTATTTTGGTGATTCCAGTATTTTTCTTGATGAGTCTGGCTGAAGATCTATCCATTTTATTTATTTTTTCAAAGAACCAGCTCCTAGTGTCATTGATCTTTTCTATTGTTTTTTAGTCTCTATTTCACTTATTTCCACTCTGATCTTTATTGTTTCTTTCCCTCCATTAACAGTAGATTTTGCACCTCTTTTCCTAGTTCCTCCCAGTGTAAGGTTAGACTGTTTGGACTTTTCCTGGTTCCGAGGTAGAGCTGTATCACTGTAAACTTCCCTTTCTGAACTGCTTTCTCTGCATCGCGTGGATTTTGCTCATTGTGTTTCCATTTTCATTTGTCTCTCAGTGTTTCTTTATTTTTCTCTTTGATTTTTTTCAGTAACCAATTTATTGTTTAGTAGCATGTTGTTCCGGAGAAGGCCATGGCAACCCACTCCAGTATTCTTGCCTGGGAGATCCCAGGGATGGGGGAGCCTGGTGGGCTGCTGTCTGTGGGGTCGCCCAGAGTCAGACATGACTGAAGCGACTTAGCAGCAGCAGCGGCATGTTGTTTAGACACCATGTGTTTGCATGCTTTCTTAGTCTCCTTTTTTTTTTTTGGTAATGGATTTCTAGTCTCATACTATCATGGTTAGAAAAGATGCTTGATATGATTTCAGTTTTCTTAAATTTACTGAGACTTGTTTTATGGCCTAGCATGTGATCTTTCTTAGAGAATGTTCTGTGGGCACTTGGAATGAACTATATTCTGCTGTTTTTGAATGAAGTGTTCTATATATATCTATTAAGTCCACTTGGTATAATGTGTCATTTAAGGCCAGCATTTCATTCCTGATTTCTGTCTAGTGATCTGTGCACTGATGTAAGTGGAATGGTAAAAGTCCCCAATTATTGTATTACTGTCTTTTTCTCACTTTGTTTGTTAATATTTTCTAAATACATAAGGACCTAACGTGGCTCAGCTGGTAAAGAATCTGCTTGCAGTGCCGGAGACCTGGGTTCGATCCGTGGGTTGGGAAGATTCCCTGGAGAAGGGAAAGGCTACCCAGTCTAGTATTCTGGCCTGGAGAATTCCATGGAGTGTATAGGCCATGGGTTCACAAAGAGTTGGACAGGACTGAGTGACTTTCACTTTCAGGGACCTAATACATAAGGACCTAATACCTACATAAGTATTTAGGTCCTCCTTTGCTAAGTGCACACATGTTTACAGTTGTCATACCTTCTTCTTAGATTGCTCCCTTTACCATTATGCAGTGTTCTAATCTGTCTCTTGTTACAGTCTTTAAAGTCTGTTTTATCTCATATAAGTATTGCTGCCCCAGCTTTCTTTTCATTTACATTTGTGTGGAATATCTTTTTCCACTCTCTCACTTTCAGTCTCTGTGTGTCTTTAGATCTGAAGTGAATCTCTTGTAGTCAGCATATATATGGGTCTTGTTTTTGCATCCATTCAGCTACTCTGTGTCTTTTTATTAGAGTGTTTAGTCTATTTACATTTAAAGTAATTATTGATAAATATGTTTTCATTGCCATTTGTTAATTGTTTTCTGGTTGTTTTTCTATTTCTTTTTGTTCTTTTCCCTTAAAATTTGACCAGTATCTTTTGTATTGTATTTGGACTCCTTTCTCTTTTGTTGTGCATCTGTTACAGATTTTTGATTTGTGGTTACCCTGAGGCTCATATACAACAACATAGATATCTATATATTTCACTTCTTTTGTCTTTTAACCTTTATACTGGCTTTATAAGTGGTTGATCTACTACCTTTACTGTATTTTTATCTTTACCAATGAGATTTTTTCTTACATAATTTTTATATTTTTAGTTGTGGCCTTTTCTGCTTAGAGATGTCCATTTAACCTTATACTGTGAAGCCTGTTTATGTGTGTTAGTTGCTCAGTTGTGTCTGACTCTTTGCGACTCCATGGACTGTAGCCCATCAGGCTCCTTTGTCCATGAAATTCTCCAGGCAAGGATACTGGAGTGGGTTGTCATTTCCTTCTCCAAAAAGCCTGTTTAGTGGTGCTGAACTCTTTCAGCTTTTGCTTATATGTAAAACTCTTTATCTCTCCTTCAAATCTGAATGATAATTTTTTTTGGGTAGAGTGTTCTTTGTTGTAGGTTTTCCCCTTTCATCACTTTGAATATACTGTGGCACTCCCTTCTGGCCTGCAAAGTTTCTGATGAAAAGTCAGCTGATAGTATTATGGGAGTTTCCTTGTACTTAATTAGTTGCTTTTTTCTTCCTGCTTTTAAGATTCTGTCTTTTTTTCCCCACCATTTTAATTATGGTGTGTGTTGGTGTGAACTCTCTGGGTTCATTTTGTTTGGGGACTCTCTCTGCTTCCTATACTTGGATGTCTGTTTCCACCCTCCGTTTAGGGAAGTTTTCTGCTATCAATCTTCAGATAAGTTCTGTGCTCTTCTCTCTCTTTCTTCTGGGATGCCTATAATGCAAATATCGATATCCTTGACATTGTCTCAGAGGTCTCTGAAACTGCATTTTTAGAAGTTTTTTCTTTTTTCTGTTTAGCTTCAGTGATTTCCACTACTCTGTCTTCCAGATTGCTTATCTGTTCCTTTGAATCATCTAATCCAGGGTTGATTCCTTCTATTGTATTTTTTATTTCAGTTGTATTCAACTCTGCTTGGTTTTTCTTTGTATCATGTAACTTTTTTGGTGAAATTCTCCTTCTGTTCATCCATTCTTCTCCTGAGCTTGTTGAGCATCTTTATGGTCATTACCTGAGCTCTTTATTGGGTAGATTGCTTATCTCCACTTTTTAAATTCTTCTTCTAAGATTTTTGTCTTGTTCCATCATTTGGAACATAACCCCTGTCTCCTCATTTTGCCCAATTCTCCATGCTTATTTCTCTGTGTTAGGTAGGTCAGTTATTTTTCCCGATCTTAGAGAAGTAGCCTTAAGAGATGTGCCTTTGGGCCTAACAGCATGCTCCCCTCTGATCACTGCAGCTAGATATCCTGGGGTATCACCTGTGTAGGCCATGTCCACCCTTCTGTTGTATCAGGGATAACTCTTATGTGCAGGCTGATTAGTGGGGCTGGTCCCTGGCCTGGCTGACTGCAAGGTCATGTCTCATGCAGTACATGTAAGCCAGCTTGAGAGCAGGTTAGGGTTCCCATGCAATTGACCATGTGACCTGGGGTCTCTGAGGCTAGCACTGGCTTGCTGGAGGGCAGGGCTTCCACTGAAGTCTTGAACCTCCCAAAGTCATCCAGGAGGGTTTGAATCAGTGTATTCCAGACTCCTAAATGTTGATATTTTGACCTCTTCCCATGAATCACAGATGTTCTCAATAATATTTAAAAATGGTGAATCCTTCCTAGGTGGTTTTCAATTTCCTTGCCTAGATCCATCAGAGAAATCTCCATCTAAGGCAGCTGTAGCCTTACAAAATGTATTTCTTAAATAATAAGACTTGAAAATCAAAATTACATACTGATCCATGGGCTGCAGAAAGGATGTTGTGTTAGTGCCATGAAAACATTAATCTCATTGTACATGTCCATCAGAGCCCTACAGTAACTTCAGATGAATTGTCAATGAACAGTGGTATTTTGAAAGGACTTTTCATCCGAGTAGTAGGTCTCAATGGTGGGCTTAGAATATTCTGTAAGCCATGTTGTAAAGAGGTATACTCTTATCTAGGCTTTGATCCATTTATAGGGCATAGGCAGAGTAGATTTAGCATGTTTCTTAATGGCCCTAGGATTTTTTGAGTGGTAAATAAGCATTGGATTCAACTTAAAGTTAGCAGCTACTTTAGCCCCTAACAGAAGAATCTGTTTTTTGAAGCTCTGAAGTCAGATATTGACTTCTCTCTAACTGTGGAAGTAGTAGAGGGCATCTTCTATATAGGGATGTTTCATCTACTTTGAAAAGCACTTTTATTAATTATCTTAGCTAGATTTTCTGGAAAACTTCCTGCAGCTTCTACTTAGCACTCTGTTTTTATGTTAAGGAGATGACTTCTTTCCTTAAACCTCGTGAACCAACTTTGTTGGCTAGCTTCAGACTTTGTTTCTGCAGCTTCAGACTTTGTTTCTGCAGCTTCATCACTTCTCTCAGTCTTCATAGAAATGAAGAGAGTTAGGGCCTTGTTCTGGATTAAGCTTTGACTTAAGGGAGTATTGTGACTGCTTTGTTCTTCTTGTCCAGACCACTGAAACTTTCTCTGTATCAGCAATAAGGCAATTTTACTTTCTTATTCCTCATGTATTCACTGGAGAAGCACTTTTTTTTTTTTTAGGTTTGTTTTTTTGTTTTTGTTTTTTATTTTATTTTTTTTTAATAATTTTTTTTTTTAATTTTAAAATCTTTAATTCTTACATGCGTTCCCAAACATGAACCCCCCTCCCACCTCCCTCCCCACAACATCTCTCTGGGTCATCCCCATGCACCAGCCCCAAGCATGCTGCACCCTACGTCAGACGTGGACTGGCGATTCAATCCTTACATGATAGTATACATGTTAGAATTCCCATTCTCCCAAATCATCCCACCCTCTTCCTCTCCCTCTGAGTCCAAAAGTCCGTTATACACATCTGTGTCTTTTTTCCTGTCTTGCATACAGGGTCGTCGTTGCCATCTTCCTAAATTCCATATATATGTGTTAGTATACTGTATTGGTGTTTTTCTTTCTGGCTTACTTCACTCTGTATAATCGGCTCCAGTTTCATCCATCTCATCAGAACTGATACAAATGAATTCTTTTTAACGGCTGAGTAATACTCCATTGTGTATATGTACCACAGCTTTCTTATCCATTCATCTGCTGATGGACATCTAGGTTGTTTCCATGTCCTGGCTATTATAAACAGTGCTGCAATGAACATTGGGGTACATGTGTCTCTTTCAATTCTGGTTTCCTCGGTGTGTATGCCCAGCAGTGGGATTGCTGGGTCATAAGGTAGTTCTATTTGCAATTTTTTAAGGAATCTCCACACTGTGGAGAAGCACTTTTAATGTCCTTCAAGAACTTTTCCTTTGCATTCACAGTTTGGCTAAGCATTTGGTGCAGGAGGCCCAGCTTTCAGCCTATCTCAGCTTTCAACTTGCCTTCCTCACTAAGCTTAATCATTTTTAGCCTTTTTATATAAAGCCAGATGTATGACTCTTCCTTTCACTTGAACTCTTAAAGGTCATCGTAGAGTTATTAAGTGACTCTTATTAACAATGTAACTTTTGTTATGTCTCAGGGAATATAGAAACCCAAAGAGAGGGAGAAAGATAAGAGCTGGTTAGTGAAGTAGTCAGACCACGCATATTTGTTAAGTTGACTGCCTTATATGGGAACAATACATGGCACTCCAAGACAATTAAAATAGTAACATCAGATCACTGATCACAGATCAGCATAACAAATACAATGATAATGAAGAAATCTGAAATGTTGTGAGAACCTGTGTCTCAGGGTGCAGAGATGTGAAGTGAGAAGTAGTAGCCTTTGGATAAACGGCACTGACAGATTGGTTCCATGCAGGGTTGCCATATACTTTCAGTTTGTAAAACGCAGTAAAGTGCAATAAAGGAAGATACAGTACACCAAGATAAGCCTGAGTACAGAATTTTGTGTTTGCTGTCTTTCTGGCTCTTACAGAAACAATTAGATGAGCAAGAATGGACACAAGCACTTGCAGGCCAAATGGTGACAGTTAGTGTGCTGGGCTGTTTTTATTAAAATGCTTGGTGTGACTCCACAGAAATCTAAGTAGTCTTAGAGATAAATTCTTGCTTATGCTCACAGTAAAGAAAGAGTATGAGTAGATGAAAGTTTTTTGGAGTTGAAGGACTAGGATTTTTCAGACAAATTAATTGAACTTTGAAATTAGCAGCTCATCAAATATTTTTAAACATGCATTATTATTATTCTTTTCTGTTGATTGTGGAGCCAAAGTTTTGTTTGTGTGAGTTGACGTAGATTTGTGTTTGAAGAAACAAAAGAAGGGAGAGACTGAAAATAAAAGTAAATAAAAGTAGAAATTTGGGGCTATGTTTCATGTTTTCATTTCCCCTTGACATTTAATAAAGATTTTATATTTTCCTTCTGTTACCTGTCCCTGTTCCAAGATTGTTGCCCCAGGCATGTTCTCTGGAAATGGGAATGATACGCACTTATCATCTCCAGACTTAGATATTTTCCTTGCAGTACTGGTTTGTGGGCTTATCTGGAATATTCTGGGTATGAACCTGTGGTTCAGGACCTTCTGAACTCTTGGGTTTAGACAATTCTCAGTGATGTGTGAAGGAATTTTGAGTTGAATATTGTCCACAGGTGAATAGGGTTTTTAGTTTTGGCTGTAGATATAGGGCCCCTGTGAGCCAGATAATAATAGAGAAATAACCGAAATGTTAGGAATGTATCCTCTGCAAACCCTGACTTCAGAATGTTTCGTGGGACTTTGTATAAGATTCAGACCTCCTATTATGTATTAGCATAAGACACTGACTATAGTGTTCCAGTGATTGCTGCCAAATGATTTTTAAAATTCCTTCATGTGAGGAGGGATGCCCATGGGGAAATCTGAAGCTGTTCTCTGGGTTTTCCCTGTTTGGTTTGGGGAAGTTTCCATAATTCTATATAACAACATACACAGTTTAGGTTTTTTAATTTTCATTTTTGGCATAATTTTGTCCCTCATTTCTTTCTTTTTAGGATATACCACTTAATTAACAAACAGTAGGAATTGTGTACTCTGTTTAAAAAGCATTCTGAACAATTTAAGCTAAAAGGATGCTTTGTTTCTTTTGGGTGGGTAGCAAGAAGATTATATGTATTTATAAAATTCTTTTCCAGCAAGGGTAGTTAAAAGCATGTATTTAAAATTAAGGACTTTCTGAAAAATGAACTGTGCTTAACAAAATAGTCTTTTGAAAACTTTAAAATGGGAGTGTTTACTGAAAGTACAGGAAATTGATGACAGGCAGAATTTGTCTGATAACAGAACAGATAGAGACCATCAAACAGGAAAGATGATAGAAGAGATGACAATGGAGTAATGCCTCAGCGGGCCTCTTTTACCACTAAGGAATGCAAAAATATTTAGTCCTTTGTGTAGAGAATAATTTTATTCCAAATATGATATAACTTCTTACCCTCTAAGATCCCAATCCTTTTGGACATGAAAACCTTGCAACTGTTTTGGTCAGTGACAAAAAGATACCAGGTGGTGCTAGTGGGAAAGAATCCACCTGCCAGTGCCAGATACAAGAGATGTGATTTCAATACCTGGGTTGGGAAGATCTTCTGGAGTAGGAGATGGCAACCCACTCCAGTATTCTTGCCTGGAAAATTCCATGGACAGAGGAGCCTGGTGGGCTATATAGTCCATGGGGTCGCAAAGAGTTGGACATGACTGAGCAACTGAACATAGCACGCAGATACTTACAGTGAAGAAATACATTGGAGCTACTTTGGACCATATTGGTGCTTATTGTTTTGTGGATGTTTATCAGTGAATCCGGGCATCCCAGATGGCACTAGTGGTAAAGAACCTACCTGCAAATGCAGGAAGTATAGGAGACAGTGGTTCGATCCCTGAATTGGGAAGATCCCCTGGAGAAGGGCATGGCTACTCACTCTAGTATTCTTGCCTGGAGAATCCCCCATGGACAGAGGAGCCTGGCGGACTATGGTCCATAGGGTTGCAAAGAGTCACTCATGACTGAAGTGTCTTAGCACACGTGCAAATAAATGAATCTACTCATGGGGAAAATGGTACTGGAAAATGGTACATGTGTCTTAGCTTAGCATTCACTTGGAATTTTTTATAACTATGTTTTTCTTCATTTGCCATTTAGATGTAAATTATTTGGCTTCCATTCAAACAATTTAAATCAATTCTTACCGTAATACACACGGCTTAAGATTCATGGGTGAGGGTGTATCTTCATTCATGCAGATTTTAAGACAGGAACTTCCAAAAATGTTTTAGATTTGTGAAGATCTCTCTCAATTTTTCATCCCTGTTAAAGGTCAGAAAATTTGCACCATTTTTTCCTTCTTCTTTTACTTTTCTACTCCTTATACAACGTGAAGTCAGAATTAGTCAGCACAGTATCCTTACACTTACTGAAATTGGAGCTTTAGAATGTTTAAGACACATAAACCAGTGATTGAGTTTTTAAATAGGTTTTGTCTGAGTTATAGATAGTTAGCTCATTGACTATCTTATGAGTGTTGCGTATACCTCCTACGGTCCAGGCACTATTCTAGGTTCTGGTTATACAAAGACGAGCCAGTCATGGTCACTGCCTTTAGGGAATTTGCACAGAGTTGGGGAGAGATTGGTAAGCCTATACTTCCAATGCAGCTGCCTAAGATGTGTAGGGGAGTACAGAGGCGGGACATAAATCAGACTGGATGGACACGTCAGTCAGACTGCAGGGTCTCTGAGGGCTTCTTAAGGAAGGTAATGGTTTATTTGTGATTTGAAATAAAAGTAGGAATATTCAGCATTCTTGCCAGGAATTCTCCAGGCAAGCTAGAGAAGGAAGAAAGGGATGAGAAGTGTTTTCCAGGTGGAAGAATGTGCATGTGTGTAAAGATGATTATTAACAAATTAGCTACATCTGAATTAAAAGTATATATGTACTTTTCATATCTTGCATTTCATATGGAAGAGTACAGTCCATTTTTACCCGCAAACTAAGAAATTAAAATTTAACTCATAAATTAATTTTTCTGCAGTCTTAAAAAATACAGCAAAACAGAAGCAAAAGGAAAAAACACAGCGTGTAGCATATGTCATTATAGCACAGCAAGTGTTAATGAATTTGTTTTTTGCAATAAATCCAATATTATAAAATAGAACAAAACTGGAATTTTTAAAGTCAAAGATTATTCAAGATTCATCAACTCACTGGGATGAATATCTTTATAAAACAAAAATGCTAGAAATAATTTTTAAAATACCCTTATTTATAAATTCAATTTTTTGTTGGTTATATTTTCTTAAATCAAGACATGTGAGTGTGTGTATGTGCTCAGTGGTGTCAGACTCTTTGTGACTCCATGGACCACCGGGCTCCTCTATCCATGGAATTTTCCAGGCAAGAATACTAGAGCAGGCTGCCATTTCCTACTCCAAGGGATCTTCCCAACCCGGGAACTGAACCAGTAGTCTCTTGTGTCTGCTGCATTGGCAGGCAGATTCTTTACCACTGCACCACCTGGGAAGTCAGATCAAAGCATCAGTTCAGTTCAATCGCTCAGTCATGTCCAACTCTTTGCAACCCCATGGACTGTAGCACACCAGGCTTCCCTGTCCATCATCAGTTCCCAGAGCCTGCTCAAACTCATGTCCATCGAGTGGGTGATGCCATCCAACCATTTAATCTTCTGTCATCCCATTCTTTTCCTGCCTTCAATCTTTCCCAACATCCGTGCCTTTCCCAGTGAGTCAGTTCTTTGCATCAGGTGTCTGTTGCATCGCGAAGTCAATACTTTGCAAAGTCTGTCCTTCCAATGAATACTCAGGGTTGATTTCCTTTAGGATCAAGACATACCAGTTTTTAAAAAGTGGAAATATTTTGCTCTGAATCTTATATCTTAAGTCAATTTCTGTGGGTCTGGTATCAGTAACTCTCAAGTAGAAAACAAATGTCCTATTAGATAATACCTGTAGGGGCATAGAAATCCTCAAAATGCTATCAGGGAAATAAAATTAGTATCTCCCTTGTTGCATTTATGTGCCTTTTTATCAAGGCAGATTTCAAAGAGAAAGACAGATGTTTCTCCACTTTGTTTTTATTTAAATGTACTACTTGGGATTTGAAGCTTCTGCACTTCTTCTGTTTGTTTGGATTTTTTTTTATGGCTTGATCCCAAAAAAATGGAATGAAAAATTTAGTGAAAGCTTTGTTGTTTGAAATTGCAGGGTGCTGTGAGACTTACTGCAAATCCCTGATGTCTCCCTGTCTGCCTTCAATTCTCCTATTTTTGGTAATAATGCAAGCAGTCATTTTAGAAAACTTTGCTTTGTTCATTTTACTGAGCCTCTTCCAGACACCATGTGCCTGAAGCAATAGCAGCCAGCCACAGCCAAGGTCCTAGGGCGTAAGCTCAGACTTCATCTTTCTCAAATGCTGCCACTTGAAATTTGCATAAATGTTGAAAAGAGAATTAAAAGGGCCCTCTATACCTCCTCTTCATATATTTTAGGAACCCCAGCCATTCAAGGCACTAAAATGTCTTTTGAGTCATCTGTGGATATAAAAGCACAAATAGATACCATCCTGCAGATAGAGGGAGCAGGATATGGAGGAAAAAAAAAATCATGTGAGACAGACGACAGACAGAGGCTTATTTGAAGAGGCTACAAAGCAGCAAGTAATGCCAATTTAAAGCGATTACATGTTAATACAACAAGTGAAACACATTTGAAGGCTGCTCAGATTACACTGGCTGGGGTGCAGACTTAATTACTCATGTTAGAGATTCTGAAAACAAAGGGAGGCTTTTAGACCAGTGATACGTACCTGACATGTTACTGAAAAGCCTTGGAAAAACTTAGGTAAATGCCTAGAGAAATTTTTAAGGACGATTCCAGTAAGTTGGATACCTGAGGTCTGTCCCTAAATGGATAAATTCCTGAGGCACTGGAACTGGTTAAAATCAATGACAGTTTATTCTGTTGTTTGCTGTATTTATATACAAGTGAGGCTGATAAACATGAATAAATACTAGAACCTTGTCTGGACTGAGTTATCCTTAAACAACAAAGGTTTGTGTTGTATTTCTTAAAGGTTCTTTCTGGAGTGGTTCTGAAATTGATATTGAGAGAAGGCCTGTCAAAGGTATACAATAAAAGCAATTTTTATTCCTAACTTCCCTAGACTGTGTGGGCCATGAGGATAGGAATTGTTTTTTTCTCTGTTTGACTTTCTTGCAATGATTAGTAATGGGCTGTGCTCAAGAGTAGTTGTTTAACAATTAAAAGCACCATATTAAAACTGAATGACATTTTTGCTTATATATAGTGTTAATTTATCTTTCATGAATCACTTCTCCTCAGGTTTGCAGTGCTATACTTTTTTTTTTTTTAAAGCAATGGGTGACTGTTTTGTTTTTGTTTTTTTTTTTTTAAGATAGTAGTTTAGTATCTCTTTATTAGATCTTAATTGGTGACAGCTGGGAAGAATTTATTCCATTTATTTATAGTATGACCTAAATTTCTCAGGACTCTTGGTTTCTCAGTTTGTTTAAAGTGGGGTCTGATTGACACAAGAAGTTCCTTTAAAGCCACCATTTATCATGAAATCAATTTATAAAGAATTCAACTACCTACTATGTGAAAGTAAGTGAAGTGAAAGTCGCTCCTTGCCACCCCATAGACTACACAGTCCATGGAATTCTCCAGGCTAGAATACTGGAGTGGGTAGCCTTTCCCTTCTCCAAGGGATCTTCCCAACCTAGGTATTGAACCCAGGTCTCCCACATTGCAGGCAGATTCTTTACCAGCTGAGCCACAAGGGAAGCCCAAGAATACTGGAGTGGGTAGCCTATCCTTTCTCCAGGGGAATCTTCCCGACCCAGGAATCAAACTTGGGTCTCCCTGCGTTACAGGACTCCTACTATGTGAGCAATCCTTTTTTGAATTCTTACTATGTATAAGACATTGTTCTAGGCTCTTTAAATGCATTAATTCAGTTAATTCTTATCAGGGCTCTGGTAAGAAATGAAAACACAAAGAGGATAAGAGATAGTAAATGGGAGAGCTAGAATTCCAGCTGAGATCCTGATTGCAGCATTTTTGCTTCAATCACTGAACTAGATTGCCTCAATTATACAGAAGAGAAGTAGTTTCTATCCTCTAGGAACTTAGAAGTGTGAAAGCCGAGAGAGTTAGAAGACAGTACAGAATTAAATGCTAAACTTTTTAGCATTTATTAGTGAATTATTAGTGTTACAAGAGTAGGGGTTGGCCTGAGAGAACAGAACTGTCCAGGGGAAGCTTTCTGGGCCAGGCAGGAGGCGAGCTGGGCTAGGAGGAAGGAGCAGAATTTAGATACTGAAGGGGAAGTAGCAACCAGAGGAAAGGAAGCTGAGATACTAGTGGAGGCAAGGAACTGAGTTCATGGTGATCTGTTTGAGCTAAAGTCTGCATTCAAAGCGGTTCCTGGTAACATTGGACCCACTATGGGCTGTGATCTTGAAGGCACAGGTGAGGGCTTAGACTGGAAGAATTAAGAAGTAACTTGTCCCTGGAGGAAAAAATGCCACGGTTGGCACTGTATCCACCCAAGGAACTGCACTGACCTTTCAGCTGGTTCTTCTGAAGCCAAGCTGAGAATAACTTCTGAGAATTGAATAAGAACTGAAAGCCACTATATGTAGATGGGCAAGTGGTGGAAGGACACGTTGCAAGTGATACTTCTGGGAGGTTAGAGGTGATTAAAATAAAATCTTTACCACTTGGGGGGAGCTGAGAAAATGGGTAGCTTCAGCCTAGTCTAAAAAGGAGTACCTTGCATAACCTTATATCAGAAAGGAAAAAAAAAATTAAACCTTCGTTACACTGGAGCATTGAATGGTCCTGAGTTTTTCAAACCCAGATTTGGCTGTATTATTTTCCTTGCTTAGGGCAGCCCAGTAGTCTGTGCTAACCCCTAAAGTAGAAGCTGTAGTCTAACCCCTGCCTGCCTTCCTTGCTATCTCCTGTTAGTCTCCCCTTTGTTTAATAATTTCTAGCCTTACAAACATGGAACACCAGTCTCATTCCATCTTTGTGCTTTTATACTTGGTTTCCTCTTTTTGGGATCACTTTTCACCTGTATCATCATGATACTTGTTCTTACCACCTGAGAGAGGCTTTGCCTAGTCACTGTATCTAAAGTAGGTCCCTATACCTCTAGCCTTCCTGGTTATGTTGTATTCCAGAACTGGGTTCTGCTTGCAGTAGAATCTATCACTTACTACTGTGAGTGAACTTTATTTATTCACTTATTATGTCTTTGCCTAGTAGAAATAAGGTTCATGTGGACAGGGACTAATAAAACATGATTTTTCCGACACCACGACCTGTATCTCACATAGTAGATACACTTTAAGTATGTTTGTTTCTTCATTCTTCCTTCCTTCCTTCCTTTCTTTCCTTTTCTTTTTGGTTTTGTGGCTTTCGGGATCTTAGTTCCCTGCCAGGGATTGAACCCATGTCCTGGGCGGTGAAAGTGCAGAGTCCTAAGCACTGGACCTCCAGGAAATTCCCTCTGTATGTTTCTGAATATTGGAAAACTAGCCCTCAAATGGAGAAGGCAATGACACCCCACTTCTGTACTCTTGCCTGGAAAATCCCATGGACAGAGGAGCCTGGTAGGCTGCAGTGCATGGGGTCGCTAAGAGTCGGACACAACTGAGCGACTTCACTTTCACCATTCACTTTCATGCATGGGAGAAGGAAATGGCAACCCATTCCAGTGTTCTTGCCTGGAGAATCCCAGGGACGGGGGAGCCTGGTGGGCTGCCGTCTATGGGGTCACACAGAGTCGGACACGACTGAAGCGACTTAGCAGCAGCAGCAGCAGCAGCAGCAGTCCCCAAATACACAGAAAATGTGGGGACTTCCCTGGTGGTCCACTGGTTGAGAATCCACCTTCCAATGTGAGGGATGTCGATTCGATCCCTGGTCAGGGTACTAAGATCCCACATGTGGCAGGGCAACTAAGCCCTCGCACTGCAACTAGAGAAAAGCCCAAGAGCCACAAAATTTAAAAAAAAAAAAAAAAAAAAAGAAAAGAAAAATTGTGAAATTTAGCATCTAGATGTTGTGTCACATTGCCAAGTGGTGCAGTGATGAAATTGGAATCTACTGCTTCTTTTTGTTTTTGTCTTTTTGGGGGCAGGGGCATGCAAATACAGATACACAGTATATGAGATGGATATTTATCAAGCAGCCCCAACCAATAACACTGAAGAAGCTGAAGCTGAATGGTTCTATGAAGACCTACAAGACCTTTTAGAACTAACACTCAAAAAAGATGTCCCTTTCATTATAGGGGACTGGGATGCAAAAGTAGGAAGTCAAGAAACACCTGGAGTAACAGGCAAATTTGGCCTTGGAATACAGAATGAAGCAGGGCAAAGGCCAATAGAGTTTTGCCAAGAAAATGCACTGGTCATAGCAAACACCCTCTTCCACCAACAGAAGAGAAGACCCTACACATGGACATCACCAGATGGTCAACACCGAAATCAGATTGATTATATTCTTTGCAGCCAAAGATGGAGAAGCTCTATACAGTCAACAAAAACAAGACCAGGAGCTGACTGTGGCTCAGATCATGAACTCCTTATTGCCAAATTCAGACTTAAATTGCAGAAATTAGGGAAAACCACTAGACCATTCAGGTATGACCTAAATCAAATCCCTTATGCTTATACAGTGGAAGTGAGAAATAGATTTAAGGGACTAGATCTGATAGAGTGCCTGATGAACTATGGAATGAGGTTCATAACATTGTACAGGAGACAGGGATCAAGACCATCCCATGGAAAAGAAATGCAAAAAAGCAAAATGGCTGTCTGGGGAGGCCTTACAAATAACTGAAAAGAAGAGAAGTGAAAAGCAGAGGAGAAAAGGAAAGATATAAGCATCTGAATGCAGTGTTCCAAAGAACAGCAAGAAGAGATAAGAAAGCCTTCCTCAGCGATCAATGCAAAGAAATAGAGGAAAAGAACAGAATGGGACTAGAGATCTCTTCAAGAAAATTAGAGATACCAAGGGAACATTTCATGCAAAGATGGACTCGATAAAGGACAGAAATGGTATGGACCTAACAGAAGCAGAAGATATTAAGAAGAGGTGGCAAGAGTACACAGAAGAACTGTATAAAAAAGATCTTCACGACCCAGATAATCACGATGGTGTGATCACTCATCTAGAGCCAGACATCCTGGAATGTGAAGTCAAGCGAGCCTTAGAAAGCATCCCTATGAACAAAGCTGGTGGAGGTGATGGAATTCCAGTTGAGCTATTTCAAATCCAGGAAGATGATGCCATGAAAGTGCTGCACTCAATATGCCAGCAAATGTGGAAAGCACAGCAGTGGCCACAGGACTGGAAAAGGTCAGTTTTCATTCCAGTCCCAAAGAAAGGCAATGCCAAAGAATGCTCAAACTACCGCACAATTGCACTCATCTCACAGGCTAGTAAAGTAATGCTCTAAATTCTCCAAGCCAGGCTTCAGCAATACATGAATGATGAACTTCCATATGTTCAAGCTGGTTTTAGAAAAGGCAGAGGAACCAGAGATCAAATTGCCAACATCTGCTGGATCATGAAAAAAGCAAGAGAGTTCCAGAAAAAACATCTATTTCTGCTTTATTGACTATGCCAAAGCCTTTTACTGTGTGGATCACAATCAGCTGTGGAAAATTGTGAAAGAGATGGGCATATCAGACCACCTGACCTGCCTCTTGAGAAACCTATATGCAGGTCAGGAAGCAACAATTAGAACTGGACATGGAACAACAGACTGGTTCCAAATAGGAAAAGGAGTACTATACAAGGCTGTATATTGTCACCCTGCTTATTTAACTTCTATGCAGAGTACATCATGAGAAACGCTGGTCTGGAAGAAACACAAGCTGGAATCAAGATTGCCAGGAGAAATATCAGTAACCTCAGATATGCAGATGACACCACCCTTATGGTGGAAAGTGAAGAGGAACTCAAAAGCCTCTTGATGAAAGTGAAAGAGGAGAGTGAAAAAGTTGGCTTAAAGCTCAACATTCAGAAAACGAAGATCATGGCATCTGGTCCCATCACTTCATGGCAAATAGATGGGGAAACAGTGTCAGACTTTATTTTTTGGGGCTCCAAAATCACTGCCGATGGTGATTGCAGCCATGAAATTAAAAGACGCTTACTCCTTGGAAAGAAAGTTATGACCAACCTAGATAGCGTATTGAAAAGCAGAGATATTACATTGCCAACAAAGGTCCGTTTAGTCGAGGCTATGGTTTTTCCTGTGGTCATGTATGGATGTGAGAGTTGGACTGTGAAGAAAGCTGAGTGCCAAAGAATTGATGCTTTTGAATTGTGGTGTTGGAGAAGACTCTTGAGAGTCCCTTGGACTGCAAGAAGATCTAACCAGTCTATCCTAAAGGAGACTAGTCCTGGGTGTTCATTGGGAGGACTAATGCTGAGGCTGAAACTCCAATACCTTGGCCACCTTGTGAGAAGAGTTGACTCACTGGAAAAGACCCTGATGCTGGGAGGGATTTGGGGCAGGAGGAAAAGGGGACTACAGATGGCTGGATGGCATCACCGACTGGATGGACATGAGTTTGCGTGAACTCCGGGAGTTGTTGATGGACTGGGAGACCTGTTGTGCTGCGATTCATGGGGTCGCAAAGAGTCAGACACGACTAAGCGACCGAACTGAAGTGAACTGTAGCTTAAGATGAAAATTCTGGGAAAAGTTACTCCTTTTGTGAGTGACTAGTTTCTCTGAGTCTCCATGCTTTAAGCATGATTTCTTTGATTAGTATGATTGAACATTTCACTTTTTACTCTACAGATATAAAGCTGCTTTAAGTTTTATGAAGTTTAACTGTTTTACATTGGTAAAAAGTAAATTGAATTTTGAAATGAGGTCTTTCCCAATCTCACCATCATGGTTTTGAGTTATCAAAGTTTTAGCTTTTGTTTTTATGACAAATAATTACAGTATTCTTTTAGAAATAGCCCCTGAACAAACTAGTGTCCAAATTTTACTTTTTTTTTTATTGGTTGTTCATTCATTCAGGCACTATATTGTCATGTGCATCATCCAAGACTTCCAATGTATTATACATTCTTAGGAAATTCCTTGAAGTGGACTATCATGCCTTAATACAGCTGTTGTCTCCTAGTGTGGTTCCTCAAATTAGCAGAATTAGCATCACCTGGGAATTTGTTAGGAATGCAAATTCCCAGACCTGCTTTAGACTGATTCCCTCACAAACTGTGGGAATGGAGTTGGACAGTTTGTGTTTTAGCAAGCCCTCCAGATGATTCTGATACACACTAAAGTTTGAGAATTGTGGCATAGTAAATGTTAAAAGTTCAAGGTAGCATGATCCTGCAGATTAGTCACATAGCATTAATTATTAGCCTTGTAAGCCCACCTCCTTTTTGGTCACTGAATTTGACTGGTTCACTGAGACTAGGCTATAAAGTTATTTTCTATATTGATTGCCACATATTGACTTAAGGTTGTTTATATTTCTCTGAACCTGTCAGTGTAATGATTTGCCAGGACACTTAATAGGAATAGACTGATTTTTTTTTTTCTTTCTTTCTTTCTTTGCATCCGTGGCTTTCTGAGTCACAGGTGGCTGGCTTTTTATATCCTTCTGGATAAATCTCTCTAGGTACCAGGCATGGCACTCATGTTCTGTAAATGAGGGAGCTGTTACTGTTGGATCAGAGGGGACCCTCCAGGAGTATTTAGTTCACCACCATTTGACTTACAGGTTGGGAAATTGATCCCCCATGAGGTTCTGCTTTTCTTGCAGGGGTGCAGTTCATTTGTGGTCAGGACAGGGTTTCAGGACTTGTGACTCTCTCTACTGCACCAGGATTCCTGCAGGGGGAGGACAGAGCTGTGGCTTGCTCTGTGCCTGCAGGACATTCCTTTCCTACTATGAGTTTGCCCTTTTTTTTTTTTTTTAAGAAAAAAGCAAATAGAAAAAAAAGTCAGGAAGTTCTCATTGCAACTAATAAAAGTGTCTAAAGAGAATAAAAAAATCAGTTTGAGAACTTTGGTATGGAGGAAATAACCTGACATTAACTGTTTTAATTATAGTTGTTGCATTGGGCTTATCAGTGTGGGAAGAGGGAGCATTTGAGCCCTACAGGGAAGTGGGATATGGACAACAAGATGACCCTGTTCCTGCATATGCCTGTTCGGACTACAACCTAGTGACTGCTTGTGTGATCCCAACAGCTGTCACGGAGATGGGGCTGGATTCAGTAAAGCCCTGCAGTGTCATAGCTAGTGCTAGGGTGGAATGCCCAGGAAGTGGTCTCTTCAGCTCCTTGGCCTTCACTTTCCAATATGTGGGTATAATAATACCTGTTCTGCCCAATTTGAGAAGAAAAATGTCATAGTTGGGAGCAGCATATTACTATGTTCAGAGGGCGGATTCTCTCATGAGATCCAGACTCCCTAGGTTCAAATCCTGGCTCTTTAACTCATGGTTGTGACAATAAGTAGGTCACTTATGCTTTCTGTGGAAATGAGTTTAATGAAATTAACTACTTCATAGGGTTGTGGGGAAGATTTAATTAGTCTGTGTAAGTGCTTTAAACAGTATTGTTGTGTGTTAACTATTGTTGTTACTAGTTTTAAAAAATATTATTACCTTAACAGATGAGATTTTTATTTACTTTCATCAGTTTGATGTTGATAACAGTAGTGGGCAAGCAAAGGGTTCTCATGCAGTAATTGTTAGTAGAGGAGTTGTTCTGATATCTAGCTTGTGCATGGGCCCTGCTGTGAGAAGAAGCTAGTATCACCCAGAAGGGCAGACCTAGAGCCTCTGATGTTGTAATTTATTCATAGAATGATATGCACACTCTATTCATAGAGTGATATGCACAGGGGAAACTCAAAACCAGGGCCTTGTTGGTTTTGCTTTCAGCTATTTTTACATGAACCATCCTAGGAGATGAATATCTTCATAATCTTCCAGAAAATGTTTCATGGATTTCCATTTTGGTTTTTATTGTTTGACAAGGCTTCTTTCTGTCTTGCCTTTCTAATTGTTACTAGGATTCTTGATAAGCATTTTGGTGATGAAAATTCTAACTCTAAAAGCTTAACTATCAAGGTATTGTAACTGTCCAGCAAACAAATGGCAGCCTTTGGGTGGACTTCCTCCTCTTTTGGCTGAACTCAATGAAAGTTTCTACTATTGCTGTTTATTTCTGAGCAGTCTCTTTTTGAGGGAATTAGGATGGTGAAGTGCCTTTTTACTATGGGAATGAGGATTCAAGAATTTGAGAATTATTATTTTATTTATATATATATATATATATATATAATTAACTTTTCATTTTCTTTACTTTGATATCCCCCCTCGTCTACAAGCTGTATTCATGGTCTGCTTCCCATCTTTGTGTGAGCCCCTTGAAGTTAGTTAGAGATTATGTTTTATTTATTTCTCTATGTTTTCTATTTCTGCCTTTTCTTCTGGATCCTAGTACAGCATCTGCTACACATTGGTGATGGTGGTTTAGTCGCTAAGTCATGTCCGACTCTTGCGACCCCATGGACTGTAGCCCACCAGGCTCCTCTGTCCATAGGATTTTCCAGGCAAGAATACTGGAGTGGATTGCCATTTCCTTCTCCAGGGGATCTTCCTGACCCAAGAATCAAACTCAGGTCTCCGGCATTGCACATTAGGCTTTCAAATATAGTTTATTGAATGAATATTATTGATGTTTCTGGTTACTTCTTGAAGTGGCATGTTTTGAAACTTCACGTGAAGGCTTAAGTAATTCATTGATATCATGGTGACCTAGTATCTACAGTTTTCCTGAATATTCGTCGATGAATCCTTACATTGCTTATCCGAAGTATACAAATCCCAAGATGCTTGTGGTATATCGTGGATTGGATAGCATAACTTTAATTCTCTTAGTATCATTGGGAAAGGGATGTAGTAGCCTAGAGAGAGAGAAGCACAGAGAATTAAGAATGCCATTCAGGACCACAAAGCAGTTACTATGGGAAGAGACTCTTGGGATGAGCTTTTTTATGGCCCCAGAAGCCAAAAGATAAAAAGATGCCCTGAGCTGGATGTTTCTTTAATGTCTAAGGGTTATGATTAGTGTCTTATTTCTAATGTGCATTTGTTTTTATTTTTAGCATTGCAGTGTCGGGATGGCTATGAGCCGTGTGTAAATGAGGGAATATGTGTTACCTACCACAACGGTACAGGATACTGCAAGTAAGTTTTTCTCTCTCTCTTTTTTTTTTTTCATTTTCATATATCTTATTTTTCCTCAATAGGAAATTGGGTAAAATTTGGTTCTACTATCCTATACTTAATACTTCTGTGAAATGTTACTGGTTCCCTAACTTTCCTGATGTAGTTTTTTGGAAGATGAGGATTTGGATGTCAGATAAATGGTTAATAAGAACTTACTGTCTTACCCTTATCTTTTTCATCATGATAAAGGCTTTCAGTGAGTAGCTCATGTGTGTGTATGTGTGCTTAGTCATGTCTGACTCTTTGTGACCCTTTGGACTGTAGCCCACCAAGCCCCTCTGTCCATGGGATTTTCCAGGCAAGAGTACTGGAGTGGGTTGCCTTTTCCTCCTCTAGGAGATCTTCCTGACCCAAGGATCAAACCCATGTCTCCTGTGTCTCTTGCATTGCAGGCAGATTCTTTACCCACTGAACCATCAGGGAAGCCCAGAGAGTATATTCTTTAACATTTTTCAGTTTAATCGTTAAGAAATCTTTCAGTTAAGAAAATTTCAGTTTTCAGATTAGAATCGATTCTCAATGTGTTAGCTCTGATATTGTTTTTAAGTTAGACCAAATGCATGTTAACTTTAATTCTGCCTACCATAGGTAAATATTATAGCCATGTAACACTTTTTTTTTCCCCTAATGTGAAATATCCAATTCTGAAGGAGAGTCTGTGAGAGAAGAAAATACACACATGCCTGTAGGGATGGAGTAGGGAGCAGGGGCTGTGGGTGAAGGTCATTATATGGATTTAAAAGAATAAGGGTCAGGGTTAGGAAATGGCAGCCCACTGCAGTATTTCTTGCCTGGAAAATTCCATGGACAGAGGAGCCTGGCGGGCTACAGTTCATGGGGTTGCAAAGAGTCGGACATAGCTGAGCACGCACACACTAGCCACACTAGAGATGAATTAGGATGAGGAATAGGACTAGGGAGTACAGGCTCGTTCTCAAGAGCGTTTCTTTTCTTCCTGTCTAATCGTAAAGTGTAGCCATACTTTTTGTTTGAGGAAGCCTGTGAAGTATTCTTTTAAATTGCTTCTCTAGATTTCCTATGGATAACTTCCCCCACTTCTACCTCAATTGAAAATTTTTGATAGGACCATGTATCCATTCTATTTCTTTAATAGAAAATAAGATTTGGTAATATGACATTTATCTTTAATACTTTTTTGGGGTGTATTTGTTCTTTACTTTGGTAGAAGTATGTGCTTGATAAGCATTTTAAGTGATTTTATCTAACATAGTTTTGTTTCTTTTCTGGATATTTTGCTGAATAACTTAACTGTAATAATTACGTTTGTTCCAATCAAGTCTATTCTGACACTGGGATTTAAGTTCTTTAATGTTATGAACAAGAATTTTTCCAAGTCAGAAAAAATTTTCTTCACCAAAGTGAAAATATTTTAAGCTGTGATGACAGTAAAGCTTAACAATAGGTTATTTGGATTGGAATAAAGATAACATTGGAAATGAAATTTTTTATGTAGCTCATTATAGGCTGTTCACTTAGTTTTTCTAGCTGGGAAAAAAATCCAACCAAAAACATGTGATGTAGTCTCCTCTAAGAATGGAAACACAACTGGAGATAATAAGGAAAGGAACTTAATACGTTAGAATTGGCCGCTGAAATCTTGTTTAGTCTCTTTTTGGCATCTGGTGTCTTAGTTACTTGCTTCATTCTATTATTGAGCTATCTCGTGGTAGTTAACCCATTATATTATGATCATTTGTTGATAATATTTGTTTCTCCCACTAGAGTATGAGAGGTCCTGGTCTTGTGCATTTTCAGTCTGGTATGTAGCTAGTGCCCAACAACATGTTTCTTGAATCAAAAAATGCTCAATAGGTATTATCATTCACTTGTTTATTTATTTATTTATTGAAGGATAATTGCTTTACAGAATTTTGTTGTTGTCTGTCGAACCTCAAAATGAATCAGTCATAGGTATACATATGTCCCCTCCCTTTTGAACCTCCCTTCCATCTCTCGCCCCCATCCCACCACTCTAGATTGATACAGAGCCCCTGTTTGAGTTTTCTGAGCCATACAGCAAATTCCCATTGGCTATCTATTTTACATATGGTAACGTAAGTTTCTATGTTACTCTTTCCATACATCTCACATGTTTTTAAATCTGTTTGTCTTAAATAAGTAGAGCCTGGACATTTCCTCAGAATTTTGTTTGCTTCATGTAGTGTTCAGGATGTCGGTACCATACAGAGAGGCAATTTAGTTCTATTTAGAGATAATTCAACTTGGTGACTTATGTAGGGAGAATTTCAAATACGTTCCAAGTGTTAGCCTACATATTTGTGGTCTGACTTGGGGAGAGAAGATTCTAGAGGAGACTAAACTCTGAGCACATACCAGGAATGGACACTAAGGGTCATTTTGGGAGAGAAAACAGATCTGTGAGTCTCAGGCTCTCCAACCAAGGTGAGAGAGACGAAGTTGCCCCCAGTTTTCGGAAGAAGCATTGCTAGGAAACAGGGGACTCACTTTGTGATCGACAGAAATGGAGCTGCCAGAATTCTGTTGCTGAATACGTGCTAATTATTGATGGTGTGGATTGCTTATGGTTATGGTTCTAAACATAGTTCCTAGACATCCCTCAAATGGCTTCCAATCCTGTTGTGAGGGAAACAATCTTCTAGTGAAAAGCAGAGTAAGGGGAAAAATGGGTAAGGCCATCTTCTGGGGAGATAACAAAGCTTGTAAAAAGTGATTGTTTCTCTACTTCAGTAAAAGTAATATTAGCAACTTCAGGAGCAGAAGAATCAACATAAGTGGACACAGGAACGCAAGAACAATATCAGGGATGCCAGGTCACTCATCTACAGTGGCACCTCAGCCAACATCCACAGAATGTTAAGCAAAATTTAAATAAAAATAACATCTACTTAGCAGACCTTTCAGTATATCTTCACCACCTTTTATTTTTTTTCCCTAGGGAAAGAAATTACTCCAGCTTGCTCAGTAAATATTATTTCCACAAAATGGTATATGAATATTAGAACACTTAGAAGATTTATAAAAATCACATTTATAAAAATCACATCAGATATATAGGACTTAATGACTGTCTTTTTATTCATGAGATTGCTTAGTGGATTAAGGAAAGAGAGCTGAGGCCAAACTTCTTTTACTGGGGTGAGTGGGTGGGAGTTAATGGAAAATGTTTTAAAGTAGAAGGCAACTGGCTGTCTCTTTAAAGAGCATAATGTTATTGACTTAGCTAAATTATAATGGTTGTTTATGGAAATTATAGAAATCCTTGGTAAGATCACACTGACAGATGAGGACAAGTACTTTTAAAGGTTAGTTTTGTATACAGCTCAACTGTTTTTTTCTAACTGTGAAGTATTCTATCAGTCTGTGATTAGATTGGGAGCTAGACAAGAAGAACCTGTGTAATCTTGCATAAAACTCAATTATTGCTCCTAAATAGTTGTTGTCAGCTCTTAATAAAGCCCTCTCTCACTACACAGAGGTAAGACATTTCATTCTCTCCCTTGTCCTACTGGGAGGTGTAAATATATAATTAAGTTTGGCTGTCATTAATCACTTTCAAGTTGTTTTCTCAGGCTTTCAAATATAAACCATTCCAAATCCCACTTTGATTAAAACTCATGGGCAACTCAAGTTCACTAGAGTGTTGGGGGTGGGTGAGGTTACAATTTGCAAAATTCACAAAATGTGTATTTTGAAGGACACAGTATAGTTATTTAAAGTCCTTGTCTGCCAGTTTTTAACATATGGGTTGTCTTTGGGTGTGTTTCCATCAATAGCTCTCTCAGTTTCCCTTTACTTCATGTTTATGGTAGTTTTATTGGTTTTGGACATTGCAAGTGATACATTTTAAAATTTATCTTCTACTGAAGAATGTTACTGGAAGATCAGCTTTATGCTATGGAGGCTTGTATTTAGGTTCTGGTATGGTGGGTCTGTTTTGCTCTTAGTCTGATAGTGTGTCTTAGTCAAGACTTGGAGTCTGGATACAGTCCTTATTCCCAGAGTATGACCCTTCAGTGAATTCAGTGGAAAGCAAGAGGTGTCTACCACATACTGGGGTGTATCTCAAGCCCCTCTAATTTGGTAGGACTTGAATTCAAACCTCTGACTCCCCAAAACCGTGCTCAGCTTTTCAGCCTTCCAGCTCTTGCTCTCTGTTGTGTTCCTCATATCATCTTGTTGTGGAATTACATGACATGTTTTTTAACATGTCTGGTTACAAAACTGGTTCTGTCTGGTCCAGGATTTCTCTTCCTCAGTTTTCAGAGGAATTTTGACAATTCCAGATACCTTTGACTCCTTAGCTCTTATAGGACTTCCATTCACCTGTGCTTCATGAACTGGGGAATACCTTCAGGGAAAAAGGTATATAAGTATAGGTTTCATATATGTAGTTTGTTTTTTTCTTTGAGACCAATATCGCTTCTAGTTTCTGCCTGCTTTGATTGCTCTCTGGTACTTTTTAATATTTTGTCTGAAGTTTATAATAATTATAAATGAGAGAGTTGATCTAAGTTACTCTGCCATTACTGATGCTGAAGCTGAAGCTTCAATACTTTGGCCACTTGATGTGAAGGGCTTACTCACTGGAATAGACCCTGATGCTGGGAAAGATTGAAGGGGGCAGCAGAGGATGAGATGGTTACATAGCATTACTGACTCAATTGACATGAATCTGAGCAAACTCTGGGAGATAGTGAAGGACAGGGGACCCTGGCTTGCTGGAATCCATGGGGTTGCAAATACCACACACGACTTAGCCACTGAACAACAACTCAGTCATTACTTTTAACAGTATAATGTAAAATTTTAAGAGTTTTCAAAGTTTTCCACATATCACTTAAGAGGTAACTAGCACAGTATTTGTGAAATAATAGAAAGTCACCATGAGTTATATAGCTTCTGTGAATAGTTGATTCCTTCTGAGAATCTCCACTTTTTGCCAAAGTATCTAAGTAGAAACATTTTAAAGTAAATTATTATAAATAAAAAATGTTATAAAACATAACTGTCACATTTCACCTAAAATTTATCTGTTAATGCTAACAAACATTAAACTTAACTAACAGTTTTCCTTGCCAGGATTAGGAAGGAGTGTTGGTGGTCCAGGCCTCCAAAAGCCATCCAAGAAAACCAGAGCCATTGCCTTCTTCATCCTCTTGAGAGAAGGAAATAGCAACCCACTCCAGTATTCTTGCCAGGATAATCCCACGGATAGAGGAACCTGGTGGGCTACAGTCCATGGTGTTGCAAAGAGTCGGACATGACTGAGCAACCGGGAATAGAGATACTCAAAACATTCCAGAGCCTGACTTATAGTATAGGATGCATCACCAGTGTGTTGCGGTGGTACTGCCCTAGAAAGGCATTTTCAAAAGTCATGCCTGACTCAGCATTTTCCACTTTCACTCACCTTGCTGGTGCACTCAGCGCTGTTCAGGGGCAGTATCAGATCAAAGGAAGGCACTGGGAAAATATCAACTATTAAATCACTTTCTCTTTTCCTGCTGAAACTGGTTTTGCCAGCAAGGTTCCTTCAATCTTGATAAATAATGTTTGAAGGCAGTAGTTCAAAATTAATGCAAAAATTATGATTAAAGTATGTACATTTAAAAAAAGATGAAATCAGAACTGTTGTTTTTTTTTTTTTTTTTTGCCCCAGGCTCCTGTATGGTTAGTTTGGCACTGGTGAGTAAAGTAACATATTTGAAAGAGCCCTGTTTGGTGACATGGAAAGGACAAGTTTTCATGTCAGATAGATGTGAAGTTAAGCCCCAAGCACTGTTAGTAACTAGATCTTTGGCAAGTTAAAGAGTATTATACTAGCTAACATTTATTGAGCATTTATTACTTACTAGCCTCTGTGCTCAATTAAGCTCTTTACATGTATTTTTCTAGTCCTCAGGTAAGGTTGAGCATGCTCAGTCGCTCAGTTGTGTCTGACTCTGCGACCCCATGGGCTGCAGCCCCCCAGTCTTCTCTGTCCATGGAATTCTCCAGGCAAGAATACTGGAGTGGGTTGCCATTTCGTCTTCCAGGGAATCTTCCAGGCCCAGGGATTGAATCTGTGTCTCCTGTGTGTCCTGCACTAGCAGGTAGATTCTTTACCACTGAGTCACATGGGAAGCCTCCTCATGTAAGGTAGATAATTTTAATATCCCTGTTATAACAGTGAGTATATGAAAACTCAGGTTAAATATTTTGCCCAATATCACATAACTCTTTAAGTATCTGACCTGAGGTGTGCTCTTTGAAAATGTACTGTTTCTCTGAGTCTCAGTTTGCTTATCAGTAAAATGGGACAAAATTACCTATTTTAAAGTGGTAGTTTAAACAGGATCTTCTGAAAAGGCAGTGTGGAACATTTGAAAGTGCATGAAAGGTAGCTTTTCCGATCAGGATTATGATTAAAATTCTATATAGTTTCCTTTAAAGTAGAGACATAGATAGGCCTGGGTAGCTCATAATATTGGGTTGGCCAAAATTTTGTTAGGGTTTTTCTGTACCATCTTATGGAAAACCCCATATGAAGTTTTTTGCCAGCTGAATACATGGGCCAGGCTTGGCTAATGCTGCGTTTCTGAGAAGTGGCCTTGACCATGAGAACTCAATGCAGTTAATGCAGAAGAAATATAAGAAGAGAGCAGTGAAGGTGGGGGTGGAGGATATTGTGTGCTAACATGCTTTTTAGTAGAAAAAATTAAACTTAAAACCTTAAAACTTCTCCCGTTTTTCCTAATGGAAGATGAGCAAGTCCAGACAGATTTTATGCAGCTGTGAAACTGAGACAGGTTAAATTCTACCACTTCTGATAAATGATGCTGCCATCACAAGAATCACAAATTGTTAAATGCACAGCCTTATGCTTGCAGTGTGAGTTATAGACATACAGATGTGTGTCCTGTGAGGCTTTCTTTGTTTAGGACTTGGGGTCTGGACCTTTCAACAGAACCATTTTTAAGCTGTTGTTCTTATTAACATTTATGTCCTTGAAAAAATCCTTTAAGAAATATGTTGTGTCCCTGAGGAATTTTTCATGAGGTATGAAAAATTGATTAATAGCTTCTTATCAATATATAACAGCAGAATTCCCATGTTCTGTTCAACTGATCTTTATATTCTTTAGGTTAGAAACTTTACAAACTTTGGTGTTAGGTGGAGAAGTAGAAAAAGGTGGTTCTTAGGCTCTGCTTATATCCTTTTGCCTGTCTTGGGTCATTGCCAGTAAGTTAAACTGACTAATCTTGGCCTGCAAACCTGGCACAAATAGTTAGGAGTTTAGCTAGGCTTCTTTCAACACAGTCCCCATAACACAGGTTAACCATAATCCTAAGTAAAGTTTCTTTCTCATTGTTCCATTGTGTCATGTCAGCACCATTAATTTCATGTAGTAATTCCTTTATCCCCCTTTTGTTTTGACTAAGCAGGATGAGAAATATTTCTCTTTCATGATCTGGAGTAACTTAATTAAATCCTTCATTTAAAATTTTGGCTATCTATCTTATATCAAGGCTAGCAAGATTGAATACAAAGGGTTTGAGGAAGTCAGAATGTGATAAAAATGTAATTATCTAAAAATTTCCAAGTACGTTTTTCTCTGTTAAGCTAGCTTAAATGTGTGGGCGTGATGAAGCTTTTCATTAAGCCTCCTTCTCAGCATCCTGAGCTAGGAATTTTGTAGCTAGGAATGAAGTTTAGTGTTTCCTCCACCCCCATCCCCCATTGTGTGTGTGTGTGTGTGTGTGTGTGTGTGTATTATGTGTTTTGTTTTCATAGTTTTTTTAGTTGTGTTTTGTTTTACATCTCAGTGTCATTTATAGTTTCTCTGGGGCGTCCCGAAGTTTTCTATACCTTATTCACTCATCATCAGTAATCTTCACTAGCACTTCATCCTCTGTGTCTGAATATGTATTACTGACTCTCATAGTGATGGCTTCAGTCTTCTCTTATTAATGCAGCCACCTTCTGTTTAAAATGTTCTTCTCCTAAACAGTCTTCTGCTTGGATCCAAATGAAAAGGCCTTTATGGAAAGAAAGTGAAAGCAAAGACTAATAAAGGCGTTATTTAAATAACAGGTGGCATTACTGAGGATACATATCCAACTGGAATGTTATATCCATTTTTTCTTTACGTAAGTTTGAGGAGAAAGTAGGTGTTAATGAGAAAAGAGGCTGATTAAACCTTCTGTAGAGTAGTAGCATTTAGGGCACGGAGTCTATGTGGATTCAGGCTACTTTTCAACAGGTACTATACGTATAGTCCTGTATCCTCAACTCTGAAAGTCAGACTCTAAAAGGATCATCACTGTTTGTCTTAGCCAACTCAGGCTGCTATATAACAAACTGCCAAAGACCAGGTGGCCTAACCAACAGACATTTATTTCTCATAGTTCTGGAGGCTGGGAAGTCCACAATCAAGGTGCTGGCTTCCTCAATTCCCTATGAGGACTTCCTGCTTTGTAGCCAGCCAGCTTCTCGCTATATCCTCACATGGTGGTACTAATCCCCTCATGAGGACCCCACCCTCTTGACTTGATCTGCTGAGTTATTTCCCAAAGTCCCCAGCTCCAAATAATATTATATTGGGGGTGAGGGTTTCAATATAAGGATTTTGAAGGGGTGCACTCAGTCCATAGCCCTCTTCAAAGGAAAGTTTAATTTTCATCAAACTGGTGTTTATTGAACTGGCTACCATGATTAAGCACTGTGCAGGGTATTGTGATCAAACATAAAGGCTGGGGAGACCTGTGCTGTCTGACTTTCTTATTCAGAAGTAGCTAGACCTCAGGAGTGTCTGCTAAGGAGTGTTGTGTTTCTCTTACATAAGACATGGTGGCAGTTCTCTGATGTCTTGCCATCTTATTGGGGAGATGAGGCATACACATACATACACATATATGTATACATACATACATATATGTAATATATGTATGCATATGAACTGTGGAGATTGAGACAAGGGAACGACTGCTATGGAAGAGTAAAATCAGAGAATATCTTGTGGTTCACTTACAATCTGAGAATAAATCTGAGAATATTGACTGTGTCTTAGGAAATGGATAGGCAGGATGGAAGTAGAGAGACTGAGGCGACTAGAAAAGGCTGTGATTAACTGAAATAATCATTACCAATATTGTCACTGTTTTTTCCTTAATGACATAGTTTTAAAACTTTTTTTTTTTTACATCGTGGGTGTTCTCTGTCTGTACTTCAGTTTGTGTGAGGTTTTGCTCAACTAGCTTGTGGATTTTTAATCTGTTTCACAATGACAGCTAACTGATTTGAAAAATCATTCCTTTAGCACATGTTGGCTTGAATGCCTGAGATAGGCTGTCTGGATTAAGGCATGAGGAGGGAGACCCAAGGACAAAGAAGAGGGGGCAGCTGGGAGCAATCATCTCTCCTTCCCTCCACCTTTTGGCCTTGACTGTTGAGTCTTGTGCTGCTTCCAGAACAGAGTGGCCAGGTAGGCTTGTAGACATCGTTTACAGGGAAAGTCAGAATTCACAATCTCTGAGGCAAGAAAAAAAAAAAGGGTTAAGAGGAGTGATAGAAAAACAGAGATGTCAGGAGCAGGATCAGTCCTCATATAAGGCATAGTGCATTCTTGATTTGAGGCATCCCAACCTCAGATCTCTTCTGTCCAGCATATTATTGTCCTGATGCAGTTCATTTCAGGCATCCAGAGTAAGCAAGCATCTGTTAGACACATCTCTGGTTACCCCAAATTAGCTCGTGTCCTTTTCTGCTTGTTTCCTCTGATTATATAGTACACATCCAAACCCTCAATTATACAGAATAAACCAGAGATGCCTATTCTGTGTGGAACACATTTAATAGTGGTTATGATTCCTTTGCCTGGACCATGCCAGTGACTTGGCCATTTAACCCCCTGTCCCTTTAAAATTTTGAAATGCTGGTGGTTATTGTGTAAGCCAGAGACATCTCCTTAAGGAATTATTTTACTGGGCAACTTGCCTCTTCTGAAATCTCACTCAGCCTGAAAAGTACCTCAGGAACCTTTTTGACTTTAATTTTCCTCTTAGCTGCATTTGTAAGTAATATTTGTGGTATCTCATTCTCTGTCTCATGTTGTTAAAACTCATGGCCTTGAATTTCTGGGTCACTCTTAAAAAATGGACAGAACTTGATTACTAATGAAAAGTTGACTCATTTCCTCCTGGGCAAAGGCTGACACTGACAATCAGAGTTTATAATTAGTTTTTAGAGAAGTATACTCTCTAATTATGGAACATCACCTATTCTTTCTTAAATTTTATAAAGATTAATGAGAGCATTATGAGTTGGGGAAATGAGTAAGATAGGTACTTATGCTGTGTTGAGATGATGTATAAAAATTATGTCTGGAAAAAGGTCCTACATGAATTTAATTAAGTGGTTGATTCCCTGCAAGCTTAAATTTGGTGCATCTCTTCCCAGATACACACAGTCATTTTCAGTCTTGTGTGATTTGTCAGTGGGTCAGAGTCCATAAAGGGAGGGACTGCAGTGTCTACCACTATTCTGTGCTGAGGAAAACAGGCTTTCATGTTGGCCACATGACTTGGGGAAGAGGCCTTTCTTTCCCTTTTAGGCTCACGGTTCCTCTTAATTCTTCATATCTTGTTTAAATATATCGCTCTTTCTCTTTCGCTTATTCTTTGCTTCCTTATGCTTCCTGCAGGGGTTAGCTGAAAGTGTGGGTTATGCAACAGTTCCTTTATACAAGTGTGTATTGAACTGTCTGTGTGCTTAGAAGGGTGAGTTAGGTAGCATGAAGAATGTAGAAGAAGAGGCGTGTGCGCAGTTCTTGCCCCAGGGAGTCCCTGCTTAGAGTGGGGTTGATGGTCAAGACAGACACAACCACTGAGCCCAAGCATTACCATCAGCTAACATCATTGCATTCTCGGGCAGTATTGCTGAAGAAATTCAAAAACCAAAATTGTAGAGTCATCAAACTCAGGAGATGGAAGGGATTTTGTCGAGCACCTTCCCCACTCATCTTGTTTTATAAGATGAGGAGCCCAAGGCTTAAAGTGGCCAAGTGACTTGTCCTGTATTACATAACTGATTGGAATGTAGAGTGGGACTAAAAGCTGCTTCTCAGCCCCCTTTAGGTGACCTAAAGATTCAGCACTATTTCTTTTCATTCTTGGTACCAGCTCTCAAGGGACTGCTGTTCAGGGTGAAAACAGAGAAGGGGAAGAGAGAGAAAAGCAGAATTAAAAACAAACAAACTTACAGCTTTTATGAGGCAGTTTGAAAGTCCCAGAATTTTAACTCTAGCTATATATTTTATTTTTTAATATTCCATGAAACAAAACAATGTGGAAATTCTTTTGAGTTCCTCCTAAAGTAGGTCTTTAATCTTCCTAAAGGATATTAATATCCACGGGGGCTATAGAACATACCTAAATGAAATCATACAATTTTAGAGTTAAAGGTATTATTAGAGGTTATTTGGCCTAGCATCTTGTTTTAATACATGAGGAGACTGAGGCTCAGAGAAGTAAAGTGGCTTTTTCAAGATTCACACCTAGTGGAAGAACCAGGGCTTTGATATAGAGGAAAGGTCGGTGGGGAGACACTCAATCAAAAGCTCTAAGAACATGCTCAAGTCTTTGGTGAGAGTTTTTGTAAAATAATATACTAGCTACATTTTTGTTCTCATTCAGATAAGAAACAGACTCATTACATATCTATCTACCTACCTGTCTTCAAGTATGCCCTGAGTATGTCTCACCTACCAGTAGATAAGGGTTTTTAAAGCAGAATGATGCAGGAGAATGTAGCCACATCAGGTGTGGCTTTGCCTTGCTTCCGTTCAGTAAGTGAAGTGCCTCTCAGGATGCATTTATCTTCACTTTGTGTGAACTTGAATGCGTACTTTCAGGATTCTTCTTTGATATTCAGTTTCTTTGGTTTGGAAGGTCACAAATCATTGTAATAACTTTAGCTTAAAAAAATTATTTTTGACCCTTTGAGCCTGATCCCATCTTTTAAGGGAAATAGTAGTTTTTGTCTTGAGTCACCACATTAAGTTTATACACTCTAATTCTTTTCCTTAATGTCTGTTCTTTTTGTTATTATTGGTTCTAATTATGCAGAGGTATAACAATTGACAATGATGATTCTCTGATGATTGGATTGCCTTTCTGAAATTAAACATGGTTCTTAAAAAGTGCTCCTAAAGTGGCAGACTTCTAATAAACAAAAAAAAGTTAACCTAAATTGTGAGCACATATTTTGAAGGTGTTTTTAGCCTCTGTTCAGTTCAGTCCCTTAGTCATGTCTGACTCTGCAACCCCATGGGACTGCAGCACGCCAGGTTTCCCTGTCCATCACCAACTCCCAAAGCTTGCTCACACTCATGTCCATCAAGTTGGTGATGCCATCCAACCATCTCATCCTCTGTTGTCCCCTTCTCCTCCCGCCTTCAATCTTTCCCAGCATCAGGGTCTTTTCCAAGGAGTCAGTTCTTCACATCAGGTGGCCAATGTATTGGAGCTTCAGCATGAGTTCTTCCAATGAATATTCAGGACTGATTTCCTTAAGGGACGGACTGGGACTCTCCTATGTACACTTTAATACTGTCCTGGCCTTAAAGCAGGCATCAGTGAACTTTTTTCTTAAAGTGCCAGATGATAAAGGTTTTAAGCTTTGCTGGCCAAGAAGCAAAGTAAGGATATGATGTACATACCTATATACCTCTTTAAAACATAACCATTAAAACATGTAAAAGCCAGTTTTAGCCCCTGGGCTGGAGGTACAAAGACAGGTGGCCTGTAGATTTTGCCTAGGGCAGTATTTGCTGACCTTTATCTTAGAGTAGCCATTTGAAATGCTTCATGTCCTTGGATGGCATGAGATATGGAAGAACCATTCTTTGTGCTAAGCTTTTTTTTTTTTTAATATACAAAAGGAATTCTTAAATCAGCTGTTGCTGAAATTAGAACAAAGAATTATATCTCAATCTTCCTATATCAGTTTTTAGTTGATACGAGTTTTCTAGTTGAGATGATCTATACTGGAGGTCTGCAGCAGAGCCAAGATCCTGTTAAAAAAAGAATGTTTTTAAAAAATAAATAAAAAATTACATTTTTTTCTTTGACAGTAACTGTTCTCTTATTGTCATAAAAGTAATAAGTGTGGTGAGATGTCATTAACTTCATGAGTTATCTTTTGTGTGGAAAACTTTTGGGGGTGATTATTGTGATGATGATGATGATTTTAATAATTATCTTTGTTCTCAAAAGCTTATAATCTAGAGGAAAACAGATAACAAACCAAGTCCAGTCCCAGCTGTGTAGTTGTTGATAGAGCATGTTTCCAAGTATAGACACTGCTAGGCTAAGACTTTTACATGTACTACCAGCATCAGCCATGTAGTGAGGGATTGAAGGTTTTGCTGTTTTTGTTAAAGAATGCAAGAGTACATAAAATAATGATAGCATTGTATTTTTAAAAGAAATCATCTCTATGGTATCTGGATGTATGGTATATAAATCTTCTCATTAGACCGCTGTTTAGCTTTGCAAGATTTCAACTTTGTCCCTGTGGAAGCATAAACTTTGATTTCATACAGCAGATCAAGCATCCATTCAGTTCAGTTCAGTCGCTCAGTCGTGTCCGACTCTTTGTGAGCCCATGAACTGCAGCATGTCAGGCCTCCCTGTCATCACCAACTCACGGAGTTCACCGAAACTCATGCCCATCAAGTCAGTGATGCCATCCAGCCATCTCATCCTCTGTCGTCCCCTTCTCCTCCTGCCCCCAATCCCTCCCAGCATTAGAGTCTTTTCCAGTGAATCAACTCTTCGCATGAAGTGGCCAAAGTATTGGAGTTTCAGCTTTAGCATCAGTTCTTCCAATGAACACCCAGGACTGATCTCCTTATGATTCCAAAGCTGAGGAACAATTTTTTATAAGTCATGTGAGTTTGAATATATACAAATATAGGCAGCATTTGTAGGAAACTTTTCTGTTTAATTCAACTAACATTTATGAGTGTTATGTGTGCCAGACACTAAGCTAAAAATTACTTTATTTGGATATGCTATCTCAGTGTTTCTCAACCTTTTTATCTTTATCACCCCCTTGCCCCAAAGGAGCATTTTTAGAGTGTTTTCCCCTAATCTCTCTACCCCAACCCCATGCAATTTTAATACCATAGATATATGGTGTATCAGTTTATCTATCGTAGCCCTTTGGAAGACCATTATAATATCTAAGGTTTTTTTTTTTTTTTCTTTTTTTTTTTACCCCCAAGAACCATTATTTTTATGCTCTGGGTCACAGCCCTATCTTTTATGGGAACTAGTGGTTTTGGTCTTGAAGTAGGATTCAAGGCACTGTTATTTATTTCCTCATGCTGTCCATTATTTTTATTACCTGTGGTGCTAGTCTAAGTAAGGCCATTTAAATGGGATTTTATAGTGTTTCAGGGCATTTTTAAATTATATTTTTCTATATATTATATATATTTCAATATATTATTCATTGAATGGTCTTGCATACCTCTACATGTGATTATTACATTTTTTGGGAGAGTGATGTATTCAGAATCTACAAAGAAATATTTTTTATTTCTCTTCAAACTTATCTTTCAAAGTTCGAAAAAATTCAGGTTTTTCTCCTGCCTACTCTCGCATTCACGTTTGGTTTGATATGATTTGAGTATAGTTATTTTTCAACTAGGAATCCTTTTAGGCCAAACTATAAGCTTTTGGAACTTTCTGCCTTCAGATATTTTTTGGACTTCAGAATTTTACAGGTGGTCATTTCCTCATGTTAGAGAACAGAAAGCAAGCACACTCAGTTTTTTTCTCTGAAATTTTGTTTAATTTTTACTGCTCAGTGTCTGAATAATCGAGCAGTTTATGCTACTGAGGCCACTTTGTAGGATGTTCTATCACTCAGGATCCTGGTGGTTCATGTAGTCAGTGGTTTATTAAAGATTAATAAAACCACAAGAGAAAATGCAGACTCTGTGAGAGAGAGAGAGAGAGAGAGAGAGAGAGAGAGAGAGAGTGTATTCTTATTTGGGGAGAAAGTATGATTTATAAAGTCTACTCCATATAGGCTTGGCTGACTTACTTTGAATGATTTAGAGGTAAGTGAAGGTTAAAAAGTCCTGTATGTATCAGGAATCTTAATTAGTATTGATAGTCCTTTGGGTAAACAGCTCAACCTAGTGGTTCCCAAACTTTGAGTATAATTAAAGTCTTTTGACATTAGAGAAATTACTTTGCCAACAAAGGTCTGTCTGGTCAAGGCTACGGTTTTTCCAGTGGTCATGTATGGATATGAGAGTTGGACTGTGAAGAAAGCTGAGCACCGAAGAATTGATGCTTTTGAACTGTGGTGTTAGAGAAGACTCTTGAGAGTCCCTTGGACTGCAAGGAGATCCATCCAGTCCATTCTGAAGGAGATCAGCCCTGGGTGTTCTTTGGAAGTAATGATGCTGAAGCTGGAACTCCAGTACTCTGGCCACCTCATGCGAAGAGTTGACTCATTGGAAAAGACCCTGATGCTGGAAGAGATTGGGGGCAGGAGGAGAAGGGGATGACAGAGGATGAGATGGCTGGATGGCATCACTGATTCGATGGACTTGAGTCTGAGTGCACTCTGGGAGTTGGTGATGGACAGGGAGGCCTGTCGTGCTGTGATTCATGGGGTCGCAAAGAGTCGGACACGACTGAGCAACTGAACTGAACTGAAGGTGTAAGGATTCTATAGGCCCTTGCATTTTGCCTTTTGGCTTTGGTTAAGAATATGAGCACTGAATAGTTGAATGTCTTCTGTACGCCAGTTCCTGTATTAGGCACCATGAGTATAGCGCTAATAATTCTTGGTCTCTTGGGGAAGAAATAAATAATTATAATATAAGATAATGAATTATATATGTTAGGGTTATGGGAATATACAGCAGGGGGCATCAAGCCTATTTCTCAAAGGAAATAAAATTTGAGCTGAGGCTTAAAGAAATTTTAGGTCTTAACTATGAGAAGAGGGCAGGGAAAAGTGTTTGGACTGAATGAACAGCATGTACAAAGTTCTGGAGGTGCATTAGAACATGTTCTAGGAACTAAAGAAACTGAGCCTAGCAAGGGTGTAAGGAATGAAGGAATGAAGGATGTTCTTGAGATGAAGCCAGTTCTCAGTCTCTTGTTTGTATACAATGCATAATGTCAATATCTACTGAGAATTCAATAACCCTTTATAATGTTTCCACATTTGAATAACTGTAACAGCATTTACAGTCCATTTCATGTGGAGAGGACATTATTTAATAGTCTAGAAAGTGATTCATAAGCATTTGCAAACTCCTTGCAGTAACTGTACAATGTTTGGGGAAAACTAGCTTAACTCATTTGTTTTTGCCTATTACTCTGAAGGGTGCTTTTTGTAAACTCATGTGTTTAGAATACGTTTGCCATATTTTAATCACAAGTAGATGCTTTCTCAGGGTCTACTCAGTGAAATCTGGTAAAGGTACAGATTGTATGCTAGAAGACAGGAAAGACCACCTTCTGTTATGGCAAAACAGAAGTTTTGCTGTTTGTGTGCCCTTGTCCACTCTTTCAAGTGATGATTGAAGAGGCTAGGCACTCAGTTCAGCTTTTGAGTTCTGATAAATGAGCCCAGACTATAAACTGGAAGATAAGGGTGTTTGCAAATTCTTGTGTAAATAAAGCATGGTTTCCCATTGCAGTGGTTACTGATTTCACAGTTTCTGATGAAGATGAACAGTGCTATGAATTAACAGTTTTGAAGTGTATACCATGGCAGCTTCTTTCTGGTTTGGACTTATTAAAATCAGTGTGTGTTTATTGCTTTATTCATATGGAGGGTAGTGTTGAAAAACCTAAATGCATGGAAACCAAGTGAGGTGGAGCTTCAGAAGATAATTCCCAGCCTCACAATTCCCCGTGAAATTCTTTTCCTGTGGGAAACTTTTAATTTGGAAGCATTCAGCCTAATGTGGGAACCAAGATTAACATTTTCTGAAATACTACAAGAAAAGCAGAAATGTTCTGCTCAGGAAGCTGAATTTACATAGTAGAAAAATGGGCTGTCCTACAGTATTTTGTAGTCTTTATTAGTTGTGGTAAAAAAAAAAAAAGTGCGTGTGTATGAGAGAGAGGAGAGAGAGAGAAAGAAAATGAGAGAGAGGAGGGAGAAAATGATTGTATATTGGTCTTTGTTTCCTTTACATCAAACCAGCAAAGCCCTAGAAAGTGTGTTTTACCACACACAGCCCAGCACTGCGCCCTAACTCTGTACATGAATACTTTTTTTAGTTCTTTTTATTTTTCTTTCTTGCTGAGTAAGCTATAGTATTTCCTTTTTTTTTTTTTTTAATTTTCTCTTTCTTTTTTGGGGGAAGGGAGGTGAGAAGGGGAGTGGGAATGGCGAGAAGAAGTCAACATTACAGAACTCTTCCCTTTTCCCCTCTTTACCAGGAAGTTAGCAAGACGTCTTCCTGTACCTTTTTTTTTTTTGTCAGTAATTAGCATAACCCAGTGGTTACCTTTACACAGAGTTACAGAATCAAAAAGTTGACAGCCTAATGAGATGTTCAACTTGGAGGTACTGAGAGGAGGGTGACAGTGAGGTTGGACTAGTAGGTTGGGCCTCTTGAATTCCAATCCGAGAGTTTAGACTTGATTCTGGAGACTCTTGGGCATCTAGGAGCTTGTAAGCCAGGGCCTTGGGATATAGGAACTTTAACTGGTTACAGTTAGCTTTGGCTGTTAGCAATCATTTTTATCTACTTTAACAGGGGCCTGGGGGGCGGGGAGGGGGCAGGAAACTAAGCTGGTGTTATGGTCACAGGAAAGAACAGACTGATTTGGGACCTTTTCAGACTGCAGACCTTTGTTACTGACCAACGCTTAATTTGGTTTCTGGGGTTTGTAATCTTTTTTCCCTCTGCCCTTACCTCATTTACCTTAACAACAGCTCCCCCCTCTCGAGCTCAGCTAGGGCAGGCTGCCACTGCGGATTGGGGGGCCGAGAGGCCTAGAGCAAGAAGAAAGTGGGTTGAAAGCAGAGTTCTGTTTAAAGAATTTTCTGCTGGAAACCAGCCCAGAGGGAGTAAAGAGGAGCTTTAATGAGGAGCAGCTGCAGGGCCGACGCAACCCACATGAGACATTTTTCCCCCCTCCGTTCCACATTCTGTGTAGTTTTTAAAAAATCATGATTTTGAAATAGCTGTTTTGTAAAGCACGCCTCTCTTTTTCTTCTTCTCCTATGTGAGGGTGTTTTGCTTTGTTGTTTTATTTTTTTAATGACCAAATCCTCACTAAAAAAAAGCTGAAGGCAGAGCTGCAGAGAAGCCCTGGGTGCCACTTGGGCTCACCCTGCTGATACAGAACAGACTGTGGAGAAAACAAGGAGAGAGAACATTGGCTTTTATTTGGAAAAGGGGCTTATTTCCTGCTCAAACTTTGGTCATCTTGGAGCTGACACAAGCTACTACAGTATTTTAAGCTTTTCTCTAGACGAGTGGCTATTCACTTAGGAAACTTGAAAGAACAATTTTTTTCTGTCCTGTATTACTAGGGAGACTGATCCTGAATCACAGCCACTGCTAGATAGATTGGAATTGCTATTCAAATCCCAGCTTCGTTGAAATCTGTAAAGTGGCTACATGTAAACGAATCCAGGCTGCTGGTGACATGTGAGAGTTGGGGTCTGGTTTTCATCTGTTTTATTGAGAGGGGACTTATGGGCATCCATTCAGTTGGAATGTTTTCTGGTTCCGTTAGGAGGAATCCCCTGTTTTTCCCTCTCAATTTTCCCCTTCATTTCTCCCCTTCACTTCATTCCCCATGTGTCTGTTTGAATAGTAACAATGAAACAGTGGACCTCTTCATGTCAGAAATGGCAGACTTTTTAGAAAATGCGTGACTGTATGGAGCTGATAAAGTTCAGATTGGTTTATGAAATTGTTTTACAGGGAAAAAGCACCCTCCCACAAAACTTATCCTGTACCCAAAGCATCCTCTGTGAACTATGTTCTTTCAGAGATCCAAAGCCAGAGAAGGGAAGAGACTAGGAGGAAGTCACTGAGAAAACTACTTAAATAAGTTATAAATTTCCTCCAGAGGAGGGCATTCATATAGTTTCAGGAACCAAATGCAATTTTTAGAGGGTTTTTTTTTTTTTTGGTTATATTTTTAGAAGATTTTTTTTACATACACCTTTAGTTCAAGATGTAGGCTATTTTCCAAAAATGGTACTGGGGTAACTTAATAGAACTATAGATTTGTAAGGGAACTTGGATAATAAAGTCAACTTGAGCCATCTCGAGAAGATAGCTATTTAATCTCTTGTTTTCAGTGGAGAGTCCCAGTTCCCACTAACAGGGCATATGGCGTACTCCTATTACAGTTGAATGTGGATTTGCAAAGTTGAAAGATCTCCTGTGTTAGGAGATGTGGTACTTTATTTCTGGCTGTCTCACTTACTCATCTCTCCCTTTTCTTCCTATGTCCATAATTTCTTCCTGTGTCCATATTCATCCCTGGGCTGTGAGGGATGACCTTGAACCCCAGGATGGTTTCTTTGGTTGCCTTGTGTTCTACCAGGCAGAGCCCCACGTGAGGCTGAGAGGGGATGTTGCAACATAGGTGGTCATGGTGTTCAAGCCAACTGCCCCAGGGTCTGAAGACTTGCTCTTCCCCACAAAAATATCAGTTTGAAAGAGACACAGGGAAGACCTCACTATGGCTTAATGAAGAAGAGCCATATTGGTAGAAATAATGTAGTATATAACATGGAGTACAACTACTGTTAGATCAGAGATGGGTGAGACGGTTTGGAGAAAGCTTAGTAAAGGATATAGGTTTTGAACAGGTCTTTGAAACAAGGATAGAAGAAAGGAAAATAAATTAGAGACATATCAGATGGTAGAATGTGGTACCTCTCACTGGAGATTAGTTAGAAGATTTTTGTATAAGGAACAGTAGACCTGAGTGTGGAAATAATCTGGAGTGCTTAAGTTATGGGTCACTAAGGAGTAGGTTGGATGATAGGAGTAGGGCAGACAAATAGGCCATAAGAAGGGCTGGGCACTGAAACTAGCTTCTGAGCAGAAAAGTGAGTGACATGATCAAAATTATACTTGAGAAGGATCATTCTTTAAGTAGTGTGCTTACTTTCAGGGAGCAGTTTTCTCCCTGAATTTAATGAAGAGGTGTAGACGGAATGCTGGTGTAATTACGATAATAGAACTGACTGAATAGGAGCCAATCTTGGGGGAAGACTCCATAGAATACTTTCAGTTAAGTGATGCTTTATATTTTGATAAAGACTAGGTAAAGATAGAAGTACAGTTGTAGGTGATCCAAAACTAGGGGAAATTGCTAGATCTACAGACAAACTTGTGGCAGGTCAGTTTGGTGTCCTTACCGGTACAACAGAGGTTCAGACCAATTGACTTCTGAGATTTGGTGCAGTGTTGAAATTCTGTGATTATATGAATAAAGTGTAAAGTTATCTAAATAAAGAAAACTTGGGGTAAAGATTCAGCATGTTGAAAAGAAAGAAATTACAGGACCAATTATTGCATTCAAAAAACATGGTGTACTAATACAGGATGGGCTGAATATGGCATAAAAGTAGTTCATGTGGAAAAAAAAGCGTGGACTTTTTAACTGAATCTGGATTTTGTAATTTTTGTAAAAGTGAACACAGCTTTAAGCAGCAATAGTAGAAAGAATAGTGTCCAACTCTATGCTGTAGTGGTAAGAACATATGTATTATGTGGGGTTTCTTTCCTCCCCCATTTTGGGTCCTATCTTTTAAAGACGTTTTTGATGAACTAGAATCATCTAGTTGAGGGTAGGCAGATAGCCCAGTTTTGAAGTATGTGGGCTCTGGAATCATACTTGCATTTGAGATCTGCCTCTAATATCTACTAGCTCTGAAATCTTAATCATTCTAAGCTTTAAGGTCCTCACATACAGAATGGACATAATGATATAGCATAACTGTTAGAGGGAGTAATAAAAACAAAATGCTTAGCAAATACATAATACATAGTAAGTTCTTCAAAAATGTTGGTCACTCTTATTATTATTACTATTGTTATCTGAAGCATAGGAGAGCCACTAAAATGGTGAAGAAGTCTGGAATAGTCCAATGCATTGAATCCTGGAAAAGGAAAACAAAGAGAAAACAAAATAATTACCTGTTAATTCTTGAAGGGCCATATGTAAGAGAAGCTTGTTCCTTTTTGTTCTAGAGGACAGGCATAGCCAGAAATGGAAATTATAGGGAGGCAGAATTATTTTTTTAAATAAGATATAGCTCACATACTAAAATTTTTTTAATTAAAATTTTTTATTGAAGTGTATAGTTGATTTACAATGTTGTGTTAGTTTCTGGTGTACAGCAAAGTGATTCAGTTATATATATATTAATATATATATATATTTATCTTGTGGTTTGTTATAGGGTATTGAGTATAGTTCCTTGTGCCACACAGTAGGACCTATTATTTATCTATTTTTATATATAGTAGTTTGTATCTACGAACTCTTTACTCTCAATTTATCTTTTCCCCACTCTCTTTCCCTTTTCTACATCTGTGAGTCTGTTTCTGTTTTGTAAATAAGTTCATCTGTATCATATAATAAATTCCACATATAAGTGATATCATACGGTATTTGTTTTTCTCAAACTTCACTCAATATGACAATCTCTAGGTCCATCTATGTTGCTGCAAATGGCATTATTTCCTTCTCTTTTATGCGTGACATTCCATCACGTATGTATATATACTACATCTTCTTTATCCATTCATCTGTTGGTGGACATGTAGGTTGCTTCAATGTCTTGCTATTGTAAATAGTGCTGCTGTGAGCACAGAGGTACGTATATCTTTTCGAATTACAGTTTTGTCTGGATATATGCCAAGGAGTAGGATTGCTGGATCATATTGCTCATCATATTGCTCTGTTATTAGTGTTTTAAGGAACCTCCATACTGTTTTCCATAATGGTTGTGCCAATTTACATTCCCACCAACAGTAATTCATATACTATTAAATTGACCCTTTTGAAATATACAATTCAGTGGTTTTTAGTATATCCACAGTTAAGTGCAACTATCAGCATCATATAATTTCAAAGCAGTTTCATCATCTTCAGAGACTCTTCCTATTCTGTAGCAGTCCCTCTCCAGCTCCCCTCTTCCCAGCTCCTGGTAACACTAATCTGCTTTCTATCTCTATAGATTTGCCTGTTCTGATCTTTCGCAAAAATGAAATTATATAATATGTGGCCTTTTGTGTTTAGCTTCTTTCACTTAGCGTGATATTTTCAAGGTTTGATACATATCACAGCGTGTGTCAAATCTTCATTCCTTTTTATGGCAAATAATATTTCATTGTATGGATATACCACATTTTATTTACCCATTCATCAGCTATGGATGTTTGTGTTGTTTCCACTTTTGTTATTATAAATAATGCTACTATGAACATTCTTTATAAATTTTTGCATTGATTCACATTTTATCCTTCTTGGTATATACATACCTAAGAAGGAAGGCAGAATTTGAAGACATCAGAAAGAAAGGCTGCCGGACAATGAGATCTACCCACACTGAAGGCAATTCTATTGTTGAAGTAGTGAGCCAATATTTTATCTTACTTAACAAATGCATGGCGTTTACTATGCACTAGATGACTGTTCTAAGTGCTTTACAATTATTTTAAACCCTACAAGGTAGGCACTGTTATAATTTATTTTACAACAAGGAGGTTTAGTAACTTGCTCAGGATCACTCTCAGAGTAAATGAGATTGAAATCCAGGTGATCTAATTCTAGTGTCTGCACTTTTAATAGTAGAAAGAAGATAACTTCAAGTATTTATTGAATTCTATTTCTTAGACATCATACTTAATTGCTTTTATTCACATAGAGGCTGTGATCATCTTTCAGGGATATTTTAGAAAGAATTATCTCTTTGGGTAGAAATTACATTAGGATGCCTTGAATCCCATGGTTCTCTATTATTATTCAGTGATAGATGGAAGTGGGGGGAAAAGCCAGCGACAAAGTGTCTGACCTGAGGCTTTTTAATTGATCAGAATTTTTATCAGAAAGGAGACAGTGAGGGTCTATGATAAGTAGTATAGGAATTCAGTTTAATAAGACTTCAGAACGTAGTCATAAGTTATGTATAATGTAAAAGGATTAACCAAAAGTAACTTTTGAGATGGTGAATAGAAGCCTTAGAAAAATGGAGAAATTAAGTTTCATGAAAATATGACTGTACTTTTGAAATGTATAGTTTCAGGTATTGGCAGGATATGTTAGGGTAAGTAGATGACTTTTAGTAAACTGACTATATGAAACTGGCACTTGATACATGAAGGTAGTTGCTTTAAACTAAATGAACAACAACCAAAATAACAAATGCATAAGGGAGGAAAGAGCAGTCCAACCCAGACTTAAACTTCAAGTGGCCATGAATTGATGGGGAGGAAGAAGAGGAGGATTCCAGAATCTAAATTAAGAATTTGCCCGGCTTTGAAGTGCAGAGGGAGTCATAGAAGCCAAATGTAAACCAGTTAGAGTGATGGAGGTATGGCCAGCAATGCTTCCTCTAAGAACTTCCTTATGAAGAAATCTCAGGTGAGACCACTGAACTTGACAGGGGAAAAGTCATTGCTCTTAGGACATGTTTTCTGGCCAATAAGAAGAATGCAAGTTTTACTGCAAAGGAACAAATAAGATGGAAAAGAAAGGGAAAATAGCTGTGAAATTAGGCTATAGTTATAGAAGTTTGTTTGTGAAGGAAGTATTTAGAAAGGGAAATGAGGCTTAGTGAAAAATGTAGATTAAAAGAGACTTGTACATGTTTTAAGGTAAAAGAATAGGCTGACATTTTAAATAAGAAAGTCTTTATTATTATATCAGCAGTGAGTCTAGTTTCCCATAAAAATAAATTGTGTTTCTGTAGATGGATTTCAGGAGAGTAAGTCAGTTCTACATCCTATCTTAGTATTATCTCATTTAGAGTAAGACCCTGACTCCTTCTTTGCAGTGGCCTAAAGTCTCCTCATAATCTGCCTCCTACTTGTAACTGTAATCTCTTTTCTGCTACTCTTTCTTAATCCCTTTGGTGGAACCACAGAGGTCTTCTGGCTATTCCTCAACCATGCTAGGACTGTTCCCTATTTAAGGGCTTTTGCATTTGCTGTTCTTTGTGCCTTTAACATGCTTTCCCTAGATACCTCCATAGCTATCTCTTCCCTCGTTTAGCTCTTGACGCAAATGTGCCTCTCAGTGAGACTCTCTGCTTTTCCTGTTTCTAACTGAAACACCTCATTTATCTACCTCCGTTATCCCCAATTCATTCCCTTCCTATGCCTCTTTCTTGTTTTATTGTTTTTCATAGCACTTAACTCCACGTAGCAAATTATAGATTTCATTTATTAATTTTGCTTTTTGTCTTCTCCTACTAGAATTTAAACTCTGTGAGTTCAAGAATTTTCCTAGCTCTAGAACAATGCCTGATACTTAATAGGCACTTACTTAGTAATTGTTGCATGAATGAACGAGTGTAATATTCTTTGTGGAAACTGATATGAAAATATATTCTTCTTCATCATCAACATCATTATTAATAAGCATTTTGGATGCTATATATAGAATTCTGCTGCTGCTAAGTTGCTTCAGTTGTGTCTGACTCTGTGCGACCCCATAGACGGCAGCCCACCAGGCTCCTCTGTCCATGGGATTCTCCAGGCAAGAATACTGGAGTGGGTTGCCATTTCCGTCTCCAGTGCATACATACATGCCAGGTCACTTCAGTCATATTCAACTCTGTGTGACCCCATGGACAGCAGCCCACCAGGCTCCTCTGTCCATGGGATTCTCCAGGCAAGAATACTGGAGTGGGTTGCCATTTCCTTCTCCAGTATATAGAATTAGCCTTCATATATTGTTATTCAGGAGTTGGCAAACTTTTTCTGTTAAGCATCAGATATAAATACTTTTTGGAGCCATATGGTTTCATCACAACTACTCCGCCCTGTTATTATAATACAAAAGTAGCCATAGACAGTCCCTGTATGAATGAGTATGATTGTGTTCCAACAAGAGTCCATGTATGGACACTGAAATCTGAATTTCGCATACTTTTCATTGGGCTTCCCTGGTAGCTCAGAGGTTAAAGCGTCTGCCTGCAACGTGGGAGACCTGGGTTTGATTCCTGGGTCGGGAAGATTCCCTGGAGAAGGAAATGGCAACCCACTCCAGTACTCTTGCCTGGAGAATCCCATGGGCGGAGGAGCCGGGTGGGCTACAGTCCACGGGGTCGCAAAGAGTCGGACACGACTGAGCAACTTCACTTTCACTTTCAAATGTCATAAAATATTATTTTCTTTTGATTTCTCCCCCAAATATTAAAAAATGTAAAAATCATTTATAGCTCTCAGGCCATAAAAAAGAACAAGCAATGGGCCAAAGCAGACTCACAAGCTGTAGTTGTCACCTCTGTTTTTACTGGTTTCTTAAACATATCTTAGTTGAAACATTTTTCCTTTAGTGGTAGGAAGCAACAATGTAGATTAAACCTTAGTAACAGATAATTTGGGAATACTTTTGTTTGGGTCTAGAATCTTGTCTGGTGGCTCAGATGGTAAAAAGACTGCCTGCAGTGTGGGAGACCCAGGTTCGATCCCTAGGTCAGGAAGATCCCCTGGAGGAGGAAGTGGCACCCCACTCCAGTATTCTTGCCTGCAAAATCCCATGGACAGAGGAACCTGGCAGGCTGCAGTCCACGGGGTCGCAAAGAGTCGGACACGACTGAGCAACTTCACTTTACTTTAGAATCTTCCGTATTGCTTCATTTTTGTTTCCTGGGAACCTTATGCTTTCATTATGTTTATGAAGCTAATATTTAAGGGAATTTGTGTTCTCTGAGCAGATGCCACATGATAGTGTTGGGGAGGTGGTGATGATGGTAGCAAAGCTTGGGCAAAGCCCACCCAGGCTTAAAAGTTTGTCATTATTTATAAGGTAAATAATTCCCATATGGGAGAATCAGAAGTTGTCAGCCAAGCTTAATGCCCAGAGGACTATTACCGTGAATGAGAATTGTGTTGCAGTTTTAACATCATCCATAACAGATTTTTCAAATAAGTTGCAAATGCTTTTAATAATATGGTTAATTTTAGCTATATTACACTGGCAATTTTTGCTGCTTTACTAAAAAAAATAATTAGAAAATAACCTATTCTATTATAAAATCAAGCTGTGATTTGAATAAAGCATTATATTTTCCTCAGTAAGTGCAAAGAGAGAAAAAAATGTTTTTCATTTGCAAAACTTAAAAAAATATTTATAAAGTTTTTCACATACTTTGTTCAGTTCTTACAAGAAACTCTTGATGGAGGTAGCTTTATTAACTATTTAAAATGTGAAAGAGCTGATAGTGAAATTATTTATTCAAGGTCATACCACCAGGACTCCAGATAGGCCTTCTGATGATAGGAGGTGGATACTCCTCATTGGAAACTTCAGCCAGTGTTTGGCTTCAGTGCTGTGCCCTTTCCTCACTGCCTCTCATTCTCTAGCTTTACCTGTTCACAAGGATGCTCAGAGCTCTAGCTGCTCCTGGTTCTGCTGTGCTTACTATACAGAGCTCTGAGAAAAGATTGAGGAGGCTGGGACTAGCTCCATCACTGCCCCTGAAGCTACTTACTAGTGCTGTTTCCTCTTCCATTCTGTCTTAGTCCCCAGATATCTGGTCCTCCTTCTTTCCTCAAAACTATGACCTCTAAAGACCTTATGTGGTCAACCAGTGGCTACTAAACATTGTGGACAGGTTGGCAAAGACAAGAAGGAATGAAACAGAACCCCAGGGCTCAAAGTCTAAGTGGTTGGGAGAGTCAAGACACAGTGACTGAGCTTCGGAGGATGCAAAAGGAGCTGGTTTTGAGGGGGAGAATTTAGTTTGGTTTAAATGTATTATCTTCAAGGTAATGGTGGAACAGCCTTGTAGTTAGTTTTCTATCCTCCGAAAAGTCAAATGGAGAAATAGATTGAACCAAGTATCTGGGGCGACAGCCAAGTGGCAAAATTTATAGTTAGAATCAAAGACTTTTTGTTCCTTTTAAACGCTTCTTAGAGGTCCTGTTTAAACAACCTCTTCATTATGAAAATAGTGACTTTCTATGCCTTTTTTATGGTGTTTGGAGAGAACTCTTATAAATACTACACACAGTTTGGGATGGTTGTGCATCTTATGAATCAGCGGTGGCATGTAAAAAGATTTCTCAATATGTGGGAAATGTTGTAGACTGTTGTTCTTAAATTGTTTTCCCTTCTTCACTTTGGTGTTTGTGTGCTACCTTACATATTTTTAATGTTATTTTAATGTTATGCTTTGCTTTTTTGGTTAGGAAAGCTGCTTGCTACTAATATCTTTGCAGATTTAAGTTTCTGAAAAGTCTCTTGAATTCTTCCCCATTCCTGTACCTCCTTTTCCTTTGTCACAGTCTTGACCCCTTGAACAAGATCCGGAAATCTAGATATGGGCCAACTGATGTCTCAGTGAAAATAAGAAAAACTTAATTATTCCTCAGTGCTTAATTGAAGCCACCCGATATTTTACAGATTTTAAATTTGAGAGGGTAAGGGGATCAGTCCATGCATTATCATGTGTGTCTTAACTCTATCAACTGACTTAGTCAAAAGGAGAAAGTTACTGAATTTGAAGACAAGTCTCCACGATGCTGCACAAACCAGTGCTGTTACCGCCTACCAGCCTGCGCCTACATGAAAAAGGCTCTGGTTGTATTTTGCCTCTGAATAAGGATCATGGTCAAAAAGACATGAGAGTATGTGGTTAAGTACTAAACACTTCGCCTAAAGTGAGACAGTCTTATAGATTGTGCCCTCAGGTTTCTCAATTCACAGTCTAGTATTTTCTTGAATGAACTGCATTATCTTGTAAGTTTGTGGACTTATAAGAAGTCAAATGTTTTCATGGACTCCTCTCTTTTCCATATAGATGTCCAGAGGGCTTCTTGGGAGAATATTGTCAGCATCGAGACCCCTGTGAGAAGAACCGTTGCCAGAATGGTGGGACGTGTGTGGCCCAGGCCATGTTGGGGAAAGCCACGTGCCGATGTGCCCTGGGCTTCACGGGCGAGGACTGCCAGCACTCGACTACTCACCCCTGCTTTGTGTCTCAGCCCTGCCTGAATGGAGGCACGTGCCACGTGCTTAGCCGGGACACCTATGAATGCACCTGCCAAGTCGGTTTTACAGGTAACCAGTGGGACTCAGGCCCACACTTTCCTATTCTCAGCAGGTACTTCCACTTAGTGTCTTTTACTATCATCTGGTTCTTTAGGGTCCCCCTCTATAGTACATGTTTATCATTATGGGAAGGAACTGGAATGTTCCAGTCAACTATCCCTAACTTCCTTTTGAAAGGGGAGAAAGAGAAAGCAAAAGGGTCAAATACCCCACAGTGGCTGACTGAAGTGCATATGTCAGGACTGGGGATCACGGTTACTGCCCTGTCACTGGGAGAAAAGCTGTTAGTGTTGCTGGGAACTTCTTTCCTGAAGACTCCTCTCCCCAGACGCTCAGGGCACTGGCTTTTCTGGTTTCTAAACTGGTTGTTTCTTTTGCTTCTCCGTTGTCTTGTCCTTGTCCTCATGCATTTAATTTTTGTTCTTTGGAATTCTTTTTTGAGTCCTCTTTCGAGCCACATGACAGCTTTCCCCAGGGAATCTTGCTCTCTCCAGTTTCTTCAGCTGTCATCATCTTCATCCCCTGCTGATGACTCTCACGACCATCCTTTTTGCTTCACACTGACACTGACATTCAGGCTCGTATTTCTAACTATCTGTTGCATATTATCCTTGGAAATTCAGCAGGTACCTGAAACTCAGCATGTCGATACAGATAGTGACACCAGTGTACCCTCCAAATACCCCAAGCTAGAAACTCCCTCTCATTTATCTGTACCCCACGTGGACTCAGGCATGCATTTCAATCTGAGTTACTTCTCACCTGTCTACTCCCCTCCATTTCCTCTTCTGCTGTGTAGCTGACATTCATGTCCTTTCTCACCTGGACTCCTGCAGTTGTTTCCTAATTGGTCTCCTCACCTCTACTTTCTCCCCATCTTGTTTACCTGTCACATTGCCACATCTTTAATTATACATGCAAATCTTCTCACAAACTTACCTGCTTGCCATGCCTAGTGACTTTTCATCATCTGCAAAGTAAACTGCAGACTCTTTTACTTGGCTTTCACAGCCCTTCACAGTCTAGGCCTTGCGTCTTTTTATAGCCTCACCTCCCCACAAGCATCTCGCCTTAGTGACGCCAGCATTCTCATCATTTCCTGAAAATGTCATACTTCCTGTTGCCTCCATGCTGTTGCATACCCCTTTGCTGGAATGCCCTTTTCTACATTTGGAGATTGCCTAATGTTATTGTAACCTCTCAGTGACCCTCTCATGATTCCTTTACACAGTTAGTCTCTGTGTTCTGTTATTTTATATGTCATAGTTTGTTGTAATTAATTTTTATGTGTTTCTCATCTGACTGTATTATGAGTTCTTCACAGGTGGGTCTGAGTTTTATTCAAAATGAACCATAAGTGTTTATTAACTTAGTTGTGAAAAGGAGAACTATTCACTGTTTTGTCCTCCAGTATATCAACAATTCTGTAAATCTAATTAGAAAATGAAAAACACACTCAGAAAACTAGACTGATTCATTCAGTTTGGAATGCTTGTTCTATTGGTTTTTCATTAAAAGGTGTTACAGTTATATCTCCATCATGACTGTGACAGCATTGATACTGTGAGTCACTGAAGAGATTTGGTGGTTGAGAGAATAATTTTTCCTGATTGTCAGTTTCAAGTTGTTTTGCTCCACAAGGCAAGGGAGGGCATATCCACTTAAAAGATTTTAATCCTGACTAGTGGAAACAGCAGTGATACCTTCTTCATAATTAAAACGTTACTCTGAAATAACCCTCAAATTAAAGTGGATTCCTTGCTATTAAAAAGATCTCTTCTTGGTGATCCTCAGGGTGCTAATCATCTTTATACATCTGCCACTTTCATCCACCACTTTAGGAACCACCACAGGTCAAGCTTACCCTTTTAGTTTTGGGATAGCTCACTACCCTACCTCATCAGACCTTATGAGCTCACGTCACTCATAGATGAAAAAAACAGAGGCAGAAGGTTAGTGCTTGTACAAAACATATATGGGAGACCAAGGTCAGCAACCTTCTGGTTTCAGTTGTAGGCAAATACTCTGAAATACACTGTTGGCAGAAGTAACCATTTTAATCTGTTCTCCACTGTAGGTAAGTACTCTGAGTAGAATGAAGGAAAATGGAAAATGAAGGTCCCTTCACGCTGTCTTCCCTGAAGTACATGTGCTGCAGCTGGATTTTTCCCACCCTTCCCCTGTGATTTGATACTCCTGTAGACAGAGAGTTCTTCTGTGCACTCGTGTGCCACCCCTCTCCCTTTCAGAGAGTCTGTCATGACTCTTCCTTGCTTTTCTATGGGGAGGTGGGGTCAAAGATTTGGATGCTTACCTAGACAACCAATTAGAATATTAACACATTCAGGGTATTCTCAGATCTTCAGTTTTGAAAAAACTTGAACTCATGAAAATAGAAAGCCACAAGAATACCGAATTTACTAGTAGCATAGGAGTATTTTTTTCCCTCTCTCTCTCTACCTCAGATAATCTGTTTTGATTCCTTGAGATTGAATACTGTCTTCCTGATTCTTTCTAGCGCTTTCCTACCTGAGAGAGTCCACAAGAATTGCCTTTCTAGATCTTTATTCTTATGACAGCTTTTAGTTTTTTTTTTTTCATGCTTAAGAAGCCAGAGATTCTTCATCTTCTTCAAACATATCCAGCACTATTTTTGTCAAGACCACAATTAACAAAATGTTTCCCGGAATATGTGTGCGTGTGTGTTGTGTTTAAGGGAAGCAGAAGTCATATTGACTTGTTTTTATCATCTAAGAGGCCTGTTTAGTCACAGTGTATTGTGGAAAATATCGGTACACTTTATTTTCATTCAAAAGACATGATTTGAGAGCCTACCCTAGGGATCGGAGCCCTGCTCGTGTGATAGGTGACAATAAAAGAAAACAGCAAACTTGGGGTATGTGTTTGCATGTGTAGGGGTGTGTATGTGAGGGAAAGGGAGCGGGTCGGGGTTTGGGTACCTGAGTGGAGCATTAAGGATGACTTTATGGCAGTGGTGACTTATGAGTAGAGTTGTCAAGACAGTGGAGCCCACTGGGTGAACAGCAAGGAAGACGGCCTTCCAAACAGAGGAGTATCTTAGGCAGAAAGAGGTGTGAGACACTAGGTGGATCCACACCCTTCTGTGCTGCAGGGGTTCTTGTAGCGTCCTGTGATTCACCTACAGTCACTCCTGTGCCCCACTGAGTCTTTGTGTCTCAGCTGAGGGCCCTGGAGAGTTCTCCTGTCCAATGAACCTGGGGAGGCTCTGATATGGGCTCCTGTACAGTTCAGAGAGCTTAGGGATTCTCCACGCAATGGCCTCCTTACGTCACCTGTTGGGTGGGAGATATGGGGTGGGATGGGGCTGACACCCATTTCTGTGGGCAGTGCTTACTTCTGTTATCTTTCCTGTAGGTAAACTGTGCCAGTGGACTGATGCCTGCCTGTCCCACCCCTGTGCAAATGGAAGTGCCTGTACCACTGTGGCCAACCAGTTCTCCTGCACATGCCTCGCAGGCTTCACAGGGCACAAATGTGAGGCTGATGTCAATGAGTGTGACATTCCCGGACAGTGCCAGCACGGCGGCACCTGCCTCAACCTCCCAGGCTCCTATCAGTGCCAGTGCCCCCAGGGCTTCACAGGCCAGCACTGCGACAGCCCCTACGTGCCCTGCGCACCCTCCCCCTGTGTCAACGGAGGGACCTGCCGGCAGGCTGGTGACTTTACCTTTGAGTGCAGCTGCCTTCCAGGTAAGGAGTCCCCCTAGTGTCCTGGCTTGGGGGATGCACCTCCAGCGGGAAGGAAGGGGATGGGGTGTGGTTCAGTGTTCCTTGAGGAAGTGTCCTTCCCCGCGGGGAAAAGGGGAAGTGAGAATGTTGTGTGGGGTGGTTTGCTGGTGAGAGAGGAGTTTTATGGGCCCAGTGTGGTCCATAAACTGAGCAGGGGGTAATTTAACATGTCAGAGTTTATGATGATGAGTGACTTGGAAATTGTTTATTGTCCTTTTTGGAGGAACAGTGAGAAATAAGAGAAACAGAGCTCTGGGAAAGGATTGATAAGTCTGTAGAATGGAAAGGAACATAAGGAGAATTAGACATTGAAAAATTTATATGTGTGATTAATAAAATGCTTCAAACTGAATTGATAGTAATAATAAATGATCAACTTTCTTATATGCTTTTACCTCTGATGGAATAATGGATTATTTTACTAGTTACCTGATTGCACCCCCCTACTCTTTTATAGTTTTCCTTGAAATTCTGGTCTTTAGAACCCTCTCTAACTTTGGGGTAACCCTACCCAGACTTGAAGCTGAAGACTTTTGCAACTGGCGTGGTGGTAGTGCTCTGTTAACGAGTGAGCACTTTTTGATGAGCGCTGATAGATTATGTATGGCACAATGACACATAGCCCAAGATAGAAGCAAAGAGGAGTAATGTGTGGGAACTTGGGGCCCGTTGTTCCATAGGATGGAAAAAGGAGCAAGGCTGGCCAGTTCACTAAACTCCTTATAAAACTGATGAGGAGGCCGAAAACTGAGAATTTTGATTGAGAACAGAGCACAAGTGGCTGGAGCAGATGAATTACTAAGCAACAAAGATTCTGTTTTTATACAAATATCCTTAGTGCAAAAACAAAAGAATGAAAAACCGTAGGGGGGAATAACATGCTGAGTAAGCAGAATTGCCTCAAAAAGCTGTTCTAGCCACTCTCTTGGAGTAGGAATCTTAGATTCTGGTGTTGTGGATATGGGTCACATGTAATGGGATCGTGTGTTTTCTCTTGTGGGGATTAAAGGTCATGCGTTGGTCTTCAGGATAAAAGCAAATGGTAATTTATTCATTTCATTCAGTTAAAATTTTTTGGCTGCCAGCTATGTTCTAGGCACCATCCTGTGTATTTGGAATACACAATACAAGACACTGCCACCTAACAGAAAAAGATACCACTTAACCATAAGCCACAAAAACAAGCTGTTTAATTGCCTTGCTTTCAGTTTCTCTTTCAGTGAAGAGTAGATACTGCTGTCATTTTAGACACGAAATATTTATTTACCTAATATTACTGTCATCCACATTCTCTTGTAGAAGGAATAACTAAAAGGTATCTTTCTTCACTCCTGCTTTTGTTTGCATTTTAAGGGTTAAAAGAAGGAAACAGAAATGTAAACAATTTAATTTTGTGAATATTCTAATAGTCTGGTATTCTAATAGCCTAAGTGGCTAGTAATTGAGGTTAGTGCAATTTATTGCTGACCACTAAACGTGTCTTTTAGTTTCAAGAAAATTAGTTTTAATAGTTGCCTAGGACAGGAGGTTGATTTGGCAGCAAAGTACTAACGGGAAGTTAGAGAAGTCAATAAAGGAAGTTTTTAGCTGGGAGAGAGTGATTATTCACTCCCATAGCCTCTGCATTGTTATCCATTAGCCACGATAAGAACCTTAGGGAATTCTGAGAGTGTGTCCAGGAAAGGATCTGTCAAACCAGAATAGTATCTCCTCCTTGAGAAAGGAAATAACCAGGGATTCCACAGCTAGAGGCTGCCAGGGCTGGTGGGATGGAGTAAGGACGTCTTGGCTGTCTCTTATACTCCACTTACAGTTTAAAGCAAGACTTTTTTTTTTTCTTTAATATACTGATGAAGTGTGTGTATGTGTGTGTGTTTGGGATTGGGATGGGGGTGCAAGGCTGGGGGCAGAAAATTTGGCAAAGAGCAAACTAACATTTATTTAATGCCTTTTGTAAGTCAGGCACTGTGCCAGGTACTTCTGTAGCCATTAGCTCTAGTACACAAAATCCTTGGGGATAGGTATTATTGTTCAAGTTTTCCCAGGTGAAACAACTCAAGTTTTGAGATGTGAAGCAATTTACCCAAAGTTGTACAGATGACATGTGGTTAGGCCGAGTCCTGAAATCCAGGCAGGTTGTTTCCAAATGTTAACTGCTTGTCTGCCCCTGAAGGTGCTTTGAAATGTCTTTAAGACTTTTTGTTAAATGTTTAGGGATGTATGGGTTAAAAAAAGTAGGTTCATGTTAAAATAAAAAGGAGATACTTCTAATTATAATCGATAGTATTTGTTATATACCAGCCTGTGTATGGGCTTCCCAGGTAGCACAGTAGTACAGAAAGAAGACACAAGAGATGCGGGTTTGATCCCCTGGAGTAGGAAATGGCAACCTGCTCCAGCATTCTTGCCTGGAAAATTCCATGGACAGGGGAGCCTAGTGAGCTACAGTCTATGAGGCTGCCAAGAGTCGGATATGGCTGAGGGACTGAGCACATGCCTACAGGCTGCATATGGCATTATGCAGATATCTAAAAATAGTCAAGTAGGCTAGTTGCTGCCTTTGAGGGTCTCATGATCTGAAACAGATGATGTCAGCTTGGACAATATATAGAAGGAAATTAAAAAAGAATTAAAAACAACAGATGATGCAATAACACTGTGAATAAATATATATTTATACAATGTGTAAGATTTTATGCTCATTGTTTTTATGTCCCAGGTGGAGTTTGCAAAGTATTAACTTTATTTCCACATAGGGAAATAATGTCTGGAGATTATTTTCTTTTACAGAGTCCTTTTTATAATGAAATACTATTCTCCTGTCCCTCCTGCATTGCCCCCAACACTCGTCAAGAGACTAAAATGTTACTTAAAATAGCAATCACTATCTCAATGTAAACAGCACCCTTATTTGAAGAGAATCATTATTTCCATGATAAAGATGGGGAAACCAAGCCAGTGACAGGTAAAGTCACTTTTGTCCAGATTCTGCAATTCTCAGATGGCTGCTTCCCACCACATTTCAAATCTTGGCAGTTTTAACTGAGGCCTGCCCTAGTGACCCTATTTCAGATTGTAACCTTTCCCTTCCGCCTTCATCTCTGGCCTTGGTGTACCTTTTCTTTTTTGGTAACGCTTGCCATCTTACTGTGTAATTTTCACTATATAATTTACCTCATTATGTCTATTGTTTATTGTCTGTCTTTCCAAATTCTCCTGCCTCTTCTCCTCTCCAGAGTAAAAGCTAGGATCTCTGTTTTCTTTTGGTGATGTATCCCAAGCACCTGGAAACCGTGGCAGGTATATAATAGAAACACGCCTTCTGACTTTACAGGCCGAGTTTAGTATAGTACGGTAGTACTGAGAGCATAACTTTGGTCTTATTTTCTTCCTGGTAACATACCTGCTAGACTTAGTCTAGCTTCTCCTTCTATACTGGTTTACACTAGTATGAGTAAAAAGAATTGGAATTCTTTTCAGCTCTAAAACTCAGTGAGCCCCACATAAGTTAGTGATTATATTTGAATGGTTATGATATAGTTCTTTTCCTGCAAAGGGCACTATAGTTACTGAGATGATTTTAGTATTATTTTAAGATTGATGGGGGAATTAAAACTGTAAATATGACTCATCCTGAGTAATAAAGAAAGAAATGTTTCTCAATAGAGGGAAGGAAAAAGGAATATATTCAAGAGGGAGCTGATAGAATGAAACCAAGGAACTGTATTTCATCTTTTCCTTGGTTCAGCAACTGTTAATAACCCAGATCCTTCCATTAGGTAAAGCTTTTAAACTGTAAGGAGGAGTACTCAGCTAGAATAATTTTAGCTAAAGAACAAAATAGAAGATACATACTTGAATCACTGACTCCCAATATTTTGGGGTTTATGAGTTAAGCTGGTTGTATGCCTGTGGATATATTAAGAAGTAGCAGTGTGCTGTTTGCATCTCTTGGCTTTGCCTGCGAGTTCACAGTTGGACTGGACAATCCCTGATGGGCTTTCCCTTTTTCTTTCTCTCCTATACCTCCTTATTCCTTTATGATTTTTAAACTTCATAAAAAGCTGCCCAGTCTGTTCTCTCCAAACAAAGAAGGTTTATCCTTTGTAAATCACCCCTATACTTTACAGGCTTGATTATATGTAATATCCCTATATCATTAAAATAAAGCTTAGCCACATTCTGTGGCTTTTGTGTCTGCTCTGCAATTGCTGAGCTTAAAAACTCTTAGAAATAATTCCCTCTTGCATTCTCATATGCACAAGGCATGTGACGTTCTCTGGGGTATTATACTAATCATATTCTGGCAGATTTCTCTGGAGCAGATGCAGAAATTATCATACCGTTTTGCAGGGCGCATTCTTTTAGCCCCTTTAGTTTGGGCCCTGAGTCCGGTTTTTCTTGATGTTCGTTGAAGTTTTTCGTATCCTCCCATGCTTGACAGTTTTGCCCCTGCTATCTCCTAAGCCTTCTATCACTTACCTCCCCCTCCCACCCTGCCTTTTTGTATAGAATTTATTCCTTGTGATGTGCCAAAGGCATCTATTTCACTGAAATGCCTTCTGTGTTCCCCACCCCTGGGGGGAGTAGAGACTCTCTTAAGATCTTTCACAACCTATGTACCTCTAGCACAACACTTATTAAACTGCCTGTTCATCCTTTCTGGTAGACATTCTCATCTTAACTACCCGCCCCCAGTATCCAACCTCGTGCCTGGCACAAATTGAGACTCAGTGAATATTTGACAAATGAATGAATTAAATGTGATAGAGAAGAGCATTCCTATATTCTGTAATTAAAAAAAAAAGTTTAGAAGTTATTTCTTTTGAATCCCTTTACTCATTTCTCTGACTTCTTAGGAGGTAAAATTAGAAAGGAAAGTAGAGCTCATTTGGGAGATACAGAGGGAGGTGGGTAGGAACAGCAGCCTGGGTGGGTGATGGGGCTAAAATTCATGGGCCACCCATGGGGTCAGTGAGCTCACTGGGGCCCATTCAGAGGATGGATGAAGTGTGCCAAGGAAACCAGTGGGATGGAATTGGAACCAATTTGCTCTTTTAACAGGCTTCTTTGCAGAGGGCAGGGAGAGAAGGTAGCCTGTAGCTGTTTACCTTTGGTGCCTTTGTCCAGTTCCAGGTATCCCTGGGTTTTCTTCACTCTCTTATCCCTGTGCACGGAAGCTCTTCCTAAGGACCTTCAGCCTGGCCTGGGAGAATCCCAGTTGTGTCATCTCAGCTTTGAGCCTCTCCTCTTTGAGCCTCTGCACCAAGTCTTTCCACCGTCACACCTCCTAGGGACTAAAAATGAAAAGATATGGAAGCACTCTTGAGAGATGCTGCTATCTGTGTGGGATGACAAGTTCAAAAGATACTTTTCTGCTCCCCACCCTCCCTGTCATTGTTTATCAGTTACGTGGCCCATGGTTTTATAACAGCACAGTCTTAAAAATGTTCCTTCTGAGTTTAATTTCTTTCTTTTTGGCCTTTTAAGGATGTGAGTTGGCTTCAAGCAGCAAACTCCTTTTAGTACAGTCATGTGAGCCTTTCCATAAGTCGGCTACACCCATCCCACCCACAGGTCTGGAGACTTGTCTGCTTCCCTTTCCCTTAAAACCTTCGAACATTTTAAAGAAGTGATTGCACTGTAACTTACTCATTTAAGCCACATCCATCCTCTGCACCCCCTTACCCCTACGTTGGGTGGACTTTTTATAAGAATTTGCTAGTTATTTCCAAAAAGAGCCCCGTATCTCTATTTTTAAAGCATAAATCCGGTATTAATTTTCAAGGAGAACTGATTTGGCTAGAGTTTTTTCAGATATGGGAACTTTTGACCCAAGGTCAGTTTTTCAGATTTTTGGAAGAGAACCCTGGGGTCCCAGAGACCATACTGACCAAATCTAGGTAAAGTTTCTGGTTTAGGACTGACTCCTGCCTCCTAGCCATGTACAGTAAGTCAGCCATGTGGCCCTTCTTCATCTGTAACATAAAAGGATTAGAGTAGATAATCTCTAAGAGATGCTTTGATCCCATTGATATATAATAGTATTAGCTAATATGTATAAAACACAGTGCATCAGGCATTGTTTTAAGTGCTTTTCCTTCTAATATAACAGTTTTATTGAGATATAATTTTCATACCATTGAATTTTATTTTAAAGCACACTATTCAGTGGTTTTGAGTATATTTACAGATATGTGTAACCATTACCACAATAAATTTTAGCTCATTTTTATATGACTTCAAAAGAAACTTTGTTCCCGTTAGCAGTCACTCCCTAACCTGTCCCCCACCACCCCACCCCGCACCAACTCCCTCTCAGCACTAGGCAATTACTCATCTACTCTCTCTATAGAGCTGTCTATTCTGGACATTTCATATAAATGGGAACACAGAGTATGCTTCTTGTTTATGCATTATATTCCATTATATGGATTTACCACTTTGTATTTATCCATTCATCATGAAATAGACATTTGGGCTGCTTCTGCTTTTTTTTGACAATTAAGAATAATGTTGCTCTGAACATTCTTGTACAAGTTTTTGAATGGGCATACATTTTCATTTCTTTTTGGTTTTACTTATGAGAGGAATTGCTGGGTGGTATGGTAACCCTATTTAATCTTTTCAGGACTGCCAGACTATATCCCATAGTGGCTGCACTATTTTTTTAATACATTCCAACCAGCAGTGTATATGCTATGCTATGCTAAGTCACTTCAGTCGTGTCCAACTCTGTGCGACGCCATAGATGGCAGCCCACCAGGCTTCCCCATCCCTGGGATTCTCCAGGCAAGAACACTGGAGTTGCCATTTCCTTCTCCAATGCATGAAAGTGAAAAATGAAAGTGAAGTCGCTCAGTCGTGTCCGATTCTTAGCGACCCCATGGACTGCAGCCTACGAGGCTCCTCCATCCATGGGATTTTCCAGGCAAGAATACTGGAGTGGGGTGCTATTGCCTTCTCCGAGCAGTGTATAAGGATTCCCAATTTCTCTATTACCTCACCAGCACTTGTTACTATCTGTCTTTAAAATTATAGCCATTCTAGTGGGTGTGAAGTGATAGCTTATTGTGGTCATGATTTGCATTTTCCTGATTGCTGATGCTGAGCATCTTTTCATGTGCTTATTGGCCTTTTGTATATCTTCCTTGGAGAAATGTCTATTTAGCTCCTTTACCCATTTTATAACTGGATTATTTGTATTATTATATTATGGATATTGTATTTTAATTTTGTTGTAAGAATTCTTTGTATCTCCTAGATATATGATTTATAAATATTTTCCCCCTTTCTGTGGACTGTCTTTTTACTTTCTTGATTGGCATTCTTTGAAACCCAGGTGGTTTCAATTTTGATTAATTCCAAACTGTCAGTTTTTTCTTTTGTGACTTGTGCCTTTGGTCATGTGTAAGACATCTCTATCTAGCCCAAGTCTCATTTCCTCCTATGTTTTATCCTAAGAATCTTATCATTTTAATTCATACATTTTTTAGTTCATTTTTGTTTATGGGATGAGGAAGGAATCCAACTTTATTTATTCTTTTGCATCCAGATATTCAGTTGTTCCAGCACAATTTATTAAATTTTTTTTTTTTTTTTCTGTCTAACTCATTTAATCGTTAAAACAACCTTTCAGGTAGGTCCTGTTAATTAGTCCAGAGAGGTAAGAAAGTTTAACTATTAAGCATATATAATATCTTGCCCATGTTCACTCAGCTACTGCATGGAAAGTGTGAGAATTGAATCTAGGCAGTTTAACCCAGAGGCCATACTTCAACCGTGAATTAACTCTTTCACCTATTTGCCTTTCTGCCTAAATAACTACATAGTGACAGGTAAGAACTATCTCAAAAATAGTGATGAGAAGAAAACATTGTATTTCTTATATGTTATGGTTATGTTGAAATGTTTCTGCTTTCTTAATTTGTCTGTGGTTGGTGAATTCTTTCCATTGCAACGCTGGCTAATATAAATTCAAATAGTTTGGCTACAAAGGCTTCATCACCTCCTTGACACCTTAGCCAAACATATTTAGCTTTGGTCACCAGGGAGATCAAGTTGGGATGGCCGGTATCAATTCTAGGACACCACCAAACCACATGGGTTTCTAACAGTGGTGGGCCAGGACCCATTTCTCTCCCACATTCTGAAAGTATCCAACTTTTCCAGAGAATGTTTCCATTTGAGAGCACTAGACCAGAAACAGGGACTTCAGTTGTTGTTCAGGGACGGTACTTTGCGGATCTATAGATTTGCTCTCACTTCATCATAATTTTGGGTGGGCTTAAGTGGTTCAGCATTTACTGACTCAATCCATTTGAAGGACTGTCATATGATTAAACAGATACGAGTGCATGCTGAGTCACTTCATTCATGTCCAACTCTTTGTGACCCTGTTGACTGTAACCTGCGAGGCTTCTCTGTCCATGGGACTTTCGGGGCAGGAGTACTGGAGTGGGTTGCCATTTCCTTCTCCAGGTGATCTTTCCAACCCAGGGATCAAACCCTCATCTCTTATGTCTCCTGCACTGGCAGCCAGGTACTTTACCACTAACACCACCTGGGAAGCCCAGAAGATATTTGAGTAATAGGATTAATTTTTTAAAAATCTGAGTCTATAAATTTTTTCATAGTCTTTCTCAAGCTTACTTAATGACTCATCTGCTTGCATGGACTTCTTAGCAAATACCCAGAGAAATAGAATTCTCTTCAGTCAAGCGTCCAATTATCTCCATCTTCTACAAAGTGATTTCCTTTGGTCTCTGGGTAATTTTTTTGGTTACTTGGTTCATACTCATGTACATGACTGCAACTGTATTCAGAGAAACCAGCTGTGTTCCAGTGTAGCAGAGCAGATGTAGACCACCACAGTAGCTTCTGCTAAGGAATGAAGAAAGCAAGGTGTGATTGATGTCTGCCCACTCACCAGACTGCAGTGTCCTGAAAGCAGGAACTCCGTCTTTTACTTGACTATACCAGTGCCAATATAAGACCCGATATGTGTTTTGAGTAAAAGAGAGAAACTTAAGGGACATTCTGAAGAGGCGAAATACTTAGTCATATGTATTTCAAATAAGGGAATGTTCAGTAAACTTCCTCTCTTGTCTTAAAGCTGATAGTCTTCCATTTTAATAGTTAAGAGATTTGGTAGCAAGGAAAGAGAAATAAAAAAGCCCAATGTATAAATTATATAGGACTTCCCTGGTGGCTCAGATGGTAAAGCATCTGCCTACAATGCGGGAGACCCAGGTTCAATCGCTGGGTCGGGAAGATCTCTTGGAGAAGGATATGGCAACCCACTCCAGTATTCTTGCCTGGAAAATCCCATGGACAGAGAGGCTACAGTCCATGGGTCACAAAGAGTTGGACACGACTAAATGACTTCACTCACTCATAAATTATATAGGGGAACATGCTATGTGCAATTAGGGTGAAGTTTGATGTGCTAGTTTCATTTTTCATAAACGGGAAAAATCAAGAGGAAGGAAGCAGTGCTATAAGTGTGAAAAGGAGGATGAACAATAAGAGTTGGCAGTTTGGTTAGTAATAATGGCACCCCATATTCAGAGGGCTTTTTATATTTATATTGTGTTGTCCTTACGATGTGGCACTTATAACAACCTCGAAAGACAGGCTGGGCAGGTGCAGCCAGACTTACTTTACAGATGAGGAAGCTACTTTGGAGCTTGTAATTACCAAGTATTAAATGGCTTATAAGCAGTGAGGTTAGAACTTGACCCTTATCTTCAGACTTTCAGTTCAGTATTTTTTTATGTCTCCCTATTCTCCCCCGTGATTTTCCCAAGAAAAAAACAAAAAGGAATTTAAATTTAATTAGGTAATCTTTTATTTGTTCTTCTCATTAATCTAGCATGGAGCTGGGGAAAATCTAATACCCTTTTTTTTAGAACCAGCTGTCCTGAGTAGACATTTATCTTCACTGGGATTTTATTTCATGAAAACACTTTGAAATACTTGTGAGGTAACTATGAAGGCATGCCATTGGCATAATGTTTCGTTTTAACTGTCTATGCCTGAGGCAAGAAAAGACAGAAGATTGGGGGATTTTTATATGGTGAGTCTTGGGTTGACCATCTGCTGTCAGTGGAACTGTAATAATGAAGTCAGTCTGTTCTGATGACCATGTCCTGTGGAGAAGAACAGATCGCATCATCTCTATGAGAATTTATCATTTCTTTTAATCCTTCTCTTACTAGGTTTTGAAGGAGTCACCTGTGAGCGGAATATAGATGACTGTCCTAACCACAAGTGTCAGAATGGAGGGGTTTGTGTGGATGGGGTCAATACCTACAACTGCCGCTGTCCCCCTCAGTGGACAGGTATGTATGGTGTGACAAACCATTCAGAATGGGGCATGGGTCAGTAAGCAGAGGCAGGTTGTTATTGAAGTGGGCCCCTTTCACAACAGTGTCTGTGCTACGTCATTGGGTATAGTGCTAACCGCATATGTCCCCCTGTGTTCACTTAAAGAAATACTCTCACGGACATTTATTGGGCAGATGTCTGAACTCAGTACCATGCTTAAGTGCTGTAGGACAGCTGTCCCTAACCTTTCTGGCACCAGAGACTGGAAGATCTCTGGTGGAAGTTTTTTCCATGAACCAAAAGTGGGAGAAGGATGGTTTGGGGATGATTCAAGCGTATTACGTTTATTGTGCACTTTATTTCTATTATTATTACATCGGCTCCACCTCACATCTTCAGACATTAGATCTTGGAGGTTGGGGACCCTACTGTAGAAAAATAGGAGAAAGAGCATTCCTGAAAGACTCTGAAGTTATTATCTGGCAAAGCAACACATTGCCTGGAACATAGTAGATGCTTGTTAAATATCTGAGAGGAAAAGAACATAGTTAAATGCAAAAATATAAATATTTACCATATACAAACAAAAAAGGTTAACCGTGTGAGATAATAGATGTGTTAACTGATCTTATTTTGGTAATCATTTCATATTAAATATGTCTATCAAATCATCATGTACATACTGCTTAAACTTACACATATGTTATATGTTAAATATAGCTCAATAAGGCTGGAAAAGGAAAAGAAACTACAACTTGTCAAGTTTCAGTGTAGTATCAATGAATATTCTAAATTATATGAAAAGATTATTAGAATACTCTTCCTTCTGCTCTTCTGTTATCAAGCTAAAAAAAACCCTGAAAATAAGTTGTATAGACGGGGAGAGTTCGGAGCTTATTGTCTGTACACAGAAATCTATCTCATCGTATTGTTATGACATAATTATGAAGGTTGGGCAGGTCCTCTTGAAGACGTTATTTTTATGACACCTGTCTACATTTCTGCATTTTCCTTTTTTTGTATCCTTTTTTGCACATAGATTCTTCTGCCTCTGACATTAGAAGAGTAGATTTGCTTAAATTGACAACCATTTGGAAGTTTATAATGTTGTCTCCTTTTCTTATTTTTGAAATTGAGTCTGTATAGACATTTAGTTCCAATTTCTGTTTGTATGTATTTATCTAACTGAAAATGGAGACAAGTAGGAACTGATTAAGCAATTAAGAACTGGACCTTTTGGAGAGAAGTTGTTCGATTTAATATGGAAACCCAAGAGCAAGCTAATGTTATTAGGAAGAAGCTATAGTACCAGCAAAGGATTGCGTCCAGCAAAGAAGTCCAGATCTTGTATTGCTGTTGTTACTACCTGATATTCTTCAGCATCTCCAAATTGCCTTCCCTCATCTAAAGCAGCTAATTATTTAGAGTACTCTTTAGAGCTGTAGCCTATGAATAGAAAAAGACTAAAAGGATTTAGAACTCCAGTAACATGATTTCCTGGAAGGGCTTTTCTGCTTTTAATCCCCAAACTGTCTGTTTAAAAAAATACTTTCCCACTGGGTTTCCCTAAAGTTGGACTTCCCCTAGAATTTCTTCTTGGTATCTTAATCCTAGGACTTCACTCCCAACGCTCTGGTCTTGCTGTGATATTCTCTCTTCTCTTCAGATTTTGCCGTTTCTGTGGTGTTCCCCACCCCCCGCCCCCCATAGGCCATTATTTTTAAACTTAAAAAGATTACTCTGTGATGACCTAATGGGAGGGAAATCCAAAAGAGAGGGGTTTGTTTATATATATATCTATATATATATCTATATCTATATCTATATATATCTGATTCACTTTGCTGTAGGGCAGAAACTAATATACTATACTCCAATAAAAATTAATTAAAAAATAAATAGAAAAGATTACTGTAAAGTTAATTATGTGACAAATAGTAACTGGAAATATTTAATTTTTCTCTTTTTGATGATCCTCCCAGAAGTATTAGGCAGGATGAATACATGTTAGGAACTTGACCTCACTCTAAGTCTCTCCCTTGCCCTGTGGGAGAGAGTTTCTCTGTGTGGTACCAAGGCTCCTGATGCCAATGAAGATTAAATGATAACTGTGATTTCATTGTTGATTTTTCTTTGATACCACAAATACCCTTTGAGTTCCTGCTTTGATATTAATTAGGAAAGCTCAATCTTGGGGAAAGGTTTCCCAGTGAAATTACATTTCACCAAAATTTCTTCCCCCAGGTTGTTTAATAGTACCTTTTTTCCCTATGAAAGTCCTTAAAAGATGGTTCTTGTTTCATGTATTTTTGTATTGTTTTTCTAGAGGGGATGGCAGAGATGATAAATATGTTTGGTGTGTCAGTATTTATTTCTTTTGACCTGCTGTCATATAAGGTACACTTAGTCTTTGGTTTCCTACCAGTTTCCTTCCTCTTTTTACTAATGCCAGCCTTTGATTTCCAGTTGACAACCTTGTTTTTTGTTTGTACCACATCCTATGTCTTCGCTTGCACCGTTTCCTTTTTAATACTCGTTTATTTATTTGCTTTTGCCTGGGCTGGGCTTCGTCCATACCGTTCCCTTTTTAATACTCAACTATGCATAAATGTTTATGGCAGCTTTATTTGTAATAGCCAAAACAAAGCAAAGTTCTTCACTGGTTAAATGATTCAACAACCAGTAGTATATCCATACCATGGAATACTACTTAGTGATGAAAAAGAACAAAGTATGAATACGTGCAATGACCTGGATAAACTCCAGATAATTATGCTGAATGAAAAAGTAATCCCAAAAGGTTGTGTACCATATGATTCAACTTAACATTCTTGAAATGACAGAATTATAGAAATGGAGAACAGATGAGTGGTTTCCAGGGGTTAAGGAGGAGTTTGGTGATGGGGGAGGGAATTGCGTTTGTGGCTCTACAAGGGCAATATGAGAGATCCTTTGGAGGATGTAAATGTTCTGTATCATGACTATATCAATGTCAGTATCTTGGTTGTGAAATTGTGCAATAGCTTTGCAAGGTGTTACCACTGGAGGAAACTGGTAAAGGGCACAATGAAATTTCTCTGTATTATTTGTTATAAGCTGCATGTGAATCTATAAATACCTCAAAATAAAAATAAAAGTATAATTTGAAAAAACAAAAGAACAAAACAAAACAAAAAATATTCATTTATTTATTCGCTTTTGCCTGGGCTGGACTTCGTCCGTACCGTTCCCTTTTTAATACTCATTTATTTATTTGCTTTTGCCTGGGCTGGGCCTCTGTTGCCGCATGGGCTTTCCTCTAGTTGCGACGAGCGGGATCTACTCTCTAGTTACAGTGCACAGACTTTTCATTGCAGTGGTTTCTCTTGTTATAGAGCACAGACTCTAGGGCGTGTGGGTGCCATAGTTGCAACTCCCAGGCTCTGGAGCACTGGCTCAATAGTTGTGGCACATGGGCTTAGTTGCTGTGTGGGCATGTGGGATCTTCCTGGACCAGGGATCGAACTGTGTCTCCTGCATTGGCAACCAGATTCTTTACCAGTGAGCCGCCAGTGAAGCCCCACACCACTTCTTATCTCTAGATTTCCTTCTCCACTCCTTTCCCTATAGTCCTCACCAGTTTTGCCTGCCAGGAGCAGATCAAATGGTTACCTTCTTCAGGAAGCCCCCCATGCCCTATCTCTAGGCTAAGCTAAGTGTTACCTCCTGGGCTGCCTTACTACCCCCTACATTTCTCTGTGACAATGCTCACTGCATTAATATTGGCATTATTCTAGGCTTGAGGTAATGGAATGGGGTCATTGAACTGTTGATGACAGCAGATACTAGAGCTCTTTACAGATCTTTGCTGTCAGTAGCATATAGCTGAGTTCCTCATTATCCCAGCCCCAGCATCATTCTGAGAAGAGTAGAAAAATTGGGGATTGTAGGGTTCCTATTTATATTGGTATAGAGCTATAAATAAATTCACATAAGTATTTTCTGCTTTGTCAAAATTACAGAAATTAATGTGGCTAGGGGCTGAGAGTTAACTGATGCTTATTAGCACCTAAATAATGTGCTGATTACAATATTTTATTTTGTGTAATCTTTGCAGTAACCGTATGAAGGGTAGAGTTTTAGCTATTCTTTTTACAGATGATAATAGATATTCAGAAGGGTTAAACAATTTACTCATGGCTTATAATGGTTGGATTAGGGTTTGAATCTAGGCTTGTTGAACTCCAAGTCTGTGCTCAAATCTGTGGTCTTTTTTTTTTTTTTAACTATAGATTAACTGACTCTATGAGTTATCTTTAAAAATATTTTTATTAAGGGCTTTGAGTCTTTTTTAATGGATTGAACATTTAATTTATAGTTTTATTATTCTAGGTAATATATTCTGATTTGTCCTTTCTCTGTGTGTGTGTGTGTGTTCCTGGTTACTTAGAGATTGGAAGTTAATATTAAGTAAATGTTTTATATTCAATCTGGTGGTTTTTTCATTATATTTCAAAGGCTTATTGCAACTTTGTTCAGAATTCCTTTTACAATTTTCAGCTGCAGAGTTGAGGTATGAGCTGTTTGTCTGGCTTTTGACAAAATTGAGAAGGAAGTGTTGGAGCCAGCTAAGAGAGGAAACTTAGTTGCCAGCTATCTGGAAAAAAAAAAAAAGGTTGGAATTGTGTAGTTAAAAAAACTTAGGTATCAGTTTGAAGTAAATGGAGATTTGGGAATTGGCCACATTTTTAATGAGAAGAGCTTGATAGGTACCATGTTATTTTCATAAGTTCACCTACAAAGGCAGCTTTGATCTTTTGTAGCAAGTTCTAGACTTCAAGATGACCAGAAATTTTTTCCAAGTTGACTCATGGTTTGATTTGGAATAAATGAGTCATGTTGCCTTTCTTCAGAAGCTTTTATTTACTGTTCACAGAACTGCTATCTCTTAGTTTCTTACTGAGGTATTGAGAAAATAAATGGTGCAGTTAAAAAGCTTTTTGAGCTTTTCATTTATTTAGCAGACAGTTATCATGTAAGAGATTTCAGGTCCATGCTGTTTGATATGGTAGCCACTAGCCACATCTTGCCATTGAGTATCTGAAATATGACTGGTCCAGACTGAGAAGTACCTCAACTGTAAAACACTTGATTTTGAAGACTCAGTATGAAAAGTTAAATATCTCACTAATAATGTTTTAAATATTGATTAGATGCTAAAATGATAATGTTTCAAATATATTGAGTTAGATAAAATATAATATTTAAATTAATTTTACCTCATTTTCCTTTGTGTAAGTTCTACCAGAAAATTTTAAATGACATCTGTATCTCTAGGGATAGTTCTATTTGACAGCATTCCTTTGATGCAGGGAGGTTCTATGTAGAAACATCCTCTTTGATCCTGAGTGGCAGAGGGAAGGAAACTATCCTCAAGGGGCCCTTGTATTGGCCTCACTATGGGGAAAGTATGATGGTTTCCATGTCAGGTGTGGACAGAACTGTGTCCAAGCTCTGTCCAGAGCGCTTTTACCTGACGCGTTGTCTAGAATAGTACTAATTTGTACCTACAAAGGTTACTACCGTTCCAGACAAAGTAAAGTCCAGGTGAAAGAAAGAAACTGATGTTGGGAGTTGGGCAAATGGTTTACTTTTTAAAATAGGAATCTGGTTAGAGCGGTAAGTCAGCAGTTAGATGTTTCTTTAGGAAGTAGAAGTTTACCTAAGAATTTGATGAAGCCTGAGCACCAATATCTATACTGTTACTGCATTTGGCTCCAAGCCATCTTACGAGAGCAGTTCTGCTCTGGCAGATATCCATTTAAGAAAATATAAAAGGCCCCCAAATTAATCGAAGCCATGTAGACTAATGTTTTGTCTACATAGGTTGTTATTCGAATTTTCCTTTAAAGGTTCATTTCCTTCAGAATTAAAATTGACTCTAAACTCAACTCACGAATTCCTCTCTGGCAGCTTTTGGTTTTGGGTTCACTCCTAGGGCAGACGTGATTTATTTTCCTGTGCTTGTTATTAACCCAGAAATGTAATTTCAGCTTGGGCTTGGAATCGTGCTTTGGGACACTAAGCAGAAGTGAACAATGGAAGTTAGGTGGACAGGAGTCAAATAAAACCAACCACATTTTCTCTCGGCTCTCCTTTATGGCAGGATGAGCCTAAAGTGTTAGTTAAGATTCCCTTTGCTGTCAGTTGCTCCAACTTCAGCAAAAAAATTTTGGCATGAATCAGAAAGTATACATACTGCCAGAGATGGTGCCTGGGAGTGGAGTCTTTCCATGCTATATTTTTATTTAGAAATCAGTGCTCCAAAGCTGTTCTCCAGAATAAGGCTTTTCTCCAAACTAGTTTTCTGTGTTTTTAATACTATAGAAATGAAGCTTTTTGGTTGAGAGTGGAAACTAAGTATATCAGGGATTGCAGACATTTTTTTTCATTTGTATTCTGCATGGAGGAATGGAAAAATGCATCTCCCATTACAATTTATCTGCTGTCAACTTGATTGTGGGGACTTGAAATTAAGCCTGGTTTTTGGAATTCTGCTTCCCCTCCCAATTTCAGTGTGCTATCAGTTGGGCAGACTGCCAAGAGTGTTAACCTGAGGCACTTTCATCCCAGAGGTCTCAGAGCTGATTAATAGTCATGTTAGTGGGAACAGGGCTGAGTAGTTACTATAACCCAACACAAAATGCAGGGGGTGAGACTGAGGGATCTTTTTTGTCTTCATGTCCATGACTCCCTGCCTGACTTTTGCTCGATCCCAGAAAAGATCCAGTTTTTACTTCATGTTGTAAGGTAGCTTCAATAACAGATATTTGTTGAATAACTAACAGTTATATCCAATACACTATGCTAGATGCTATGAGTGAGTGAAGTCGCACAGTCGTGTCCGACTCTTTGCGACCCCATGGACTGTATCCTATCAGGCTCCTCTGTCCATGGGATTTTCCAGGCAATAGTACTGGAGTGGATTGCCATTTCCTTCTCCAGGGGATCTTCCCGGCCCAGGGCTATAAGAGACACAAAGAAGAAATAAATCAATTCCTCTCTTTGATAAATGATCACATTCACTAGGAAGAAATAAGAAAGTCTACACATAGCCGCAAGAGAAGTTAATAAGTAGGAGTGATCATGAGTTTGAAAGAAGCATGGATAGGACTTGTGGACCATCTGAGTACTTGGTTGGGTTAGGGGGAAGATTGAGAAGAGTTAACATCTATTTTTAAATGTGAGTAATGGGAGAATATGGAGACCTTTGACAGAGATAAGGAAATAGGCTAGAGATGATGATGAGTTTGAGGTGAGTTTTCCAAGTGAAAATGTTCAGCAGTAAGACCTAGGCAATCAAAATAGAGGTAGGGGTTAGAGATTCAGACTTTGAGTCTTATTTTTGGTTGCCTGGGAAGTCTGTAAGGAAAGTGTGTGGGCTGAGAAGGCCAGAGGGTTTGGACCTGTTTGGATCTTAAGTCTGCACTTCAGAAGTGAGGAAAAGGATCTAAAGAAGGAAGGTGAGAGAAGGGAGGACTGAGAGTTCGGAAGAAGCTCTGCCGTTACAGCGTCACTGAGTCAGGAGTGCATTTCAAGACTATGCCTTTGACGCAACTCTATATGCCTCTGTTATAGCACCTGCAGTGTTATCCTGATCTTACTTGTTTATATGCTTACCTCACATGATACACTCTTGGCCTCTAGAGAATTAGGAACCTGTCTTACTAATTTTGGCATTTCTAAGACCAATTTTAACAAATGATGATAATGAAAGAATGGCAACCAGGAGACTCAAATATTAATGTTAATTGCAGAGAGTTAGTCAGAATTTTTGAGGTCTTTAGAAATCTTCTAAAATGGAGTTTCCCTGTAAAGGAGAGATTGCAAGAGGTTAGAGAGAAACGTGGGTGTTGAGGGAGGAGTAAAGGGAGAAGTGGAATAGGTCACTTATTCGAATTTTGTAGGGGTAACAAAGGGGAGGGGGAGGGAGAAAGAGAGAGAGGGGTACTGTGCAGTAGCTTCAGGGGACAGAAACTCCGTTCGTGTGACCAACCCCAGAACCTTGGCTAGACTGAGAGTTAAGGCACCTAGGAGGGGGTGGTTAATGAAGTGGGTTATTTAGGAGTGCTTTACTCTTTCCAGGGCTTTCCTAGGGGCTCAGACAGCAAAGAACCCACTTGCAATGCAGGAGACCCTGGGTTCAATCCCTGGGTCAGGAAGAGCCCCTGGAGAAGGGGCTGGCTACTCACTCCAGTATTCCTGCCTGGAGAATCCCACTGACAGGGGAGCCTGGTGGGCTGCAGTCCATGGGGTCACAAAGAGTCAAACATGACTGAGGAACTAACACTTTCACTTTTCATTTTACTCTTTCGAGTTTTAGTGGGAAAAATTAGGTGAACTGGTTGTTGGGAATGGGAAAGAAGGGTGATTGAAAGTTATAGTCAGAGAGGGGAAGTACCAATTTGGGATCTTGGGAGTTGGAACAATGAGTATCTTCTAATGAGATCTGGAACATGAGTCTGTTTGTGATAATGAGTAGATGTGGAGGTCTGTAGAGTTGAGGAAAGTGAGAACTCTTGGCTTAGGTGACCTTATTGGTCTTCAACCCAGATGTTGATTTCATGGGAGATGGGAGAGCAAAGAATGAGAAGATAAACCATGTGTTTAAGTAATTCAAGGACGTAGAAATTAGTCCTTGACGACAGTAGGGGTGAAATGATCTGAATTATATATCATGTTTACTCAGTTGCTTCACTCTTGTGACCCTATGGACTGTAGCCTACCAGGCTCCTCTGTCCGTGGGTTCTCCAGGAAGAATACTGGAATGGGTTGCCATGCCCTCTTCCAGGGGCTCTTCCCAACCTGGAGATTGAACTCACAATGCATATTCTGCGTCCCCTGTGTTGCAGGTGGATTCTTTACCCACTGAGCTACCTGGGAAGCCCATATAATGTTTAGTGCTTTTTAGATTTTAAAAGGTATACATGTTTAGAATAATTTGGATTTGAATCCATCTTCCTGCTTTTCTTTATCCAAAATGAAACTGTATCCTCTTTTGTAAGGTAAGGAATGAGCATACTTTTACTTCTTTTAATCTTCTCTTAACTCTCCAGATTTTGTTATAGGATCTAGGATTTTAATATTTGAATTATAGTATTATTATTGCTCAAACTTAAAGTGTTACTCATGTTCTTTAACATTACTGATATTCATACTGTTTTAAAATTCAGTTTATAAGACTTTAGACTTAGTTATATGTGTTATTTGTTCTGTGTTAACTGGTAGTGCATTTATATCACAACCTTCTTACAGAGCTCATAAATATTTGAAAAATATTTTTTAACTTAGTTACCTTCATACACAAATGGCATCATGTATAGATATTGAACTCTTGGGTCACGAATTATATTCTTATGAAGTTCCTAGACATTATTCCTTTGCTTCTTGTAGTGAGCGTTACAGAGAAGTCCAATGTCTTCTGAGTTATTCTGTCTCCCTCTCTTTCTATCTCTCCTCCTTCTTTAAAATCAGAACTTTAACCAATATTAGTACAGGCATGTTTCCTGTCATTTTTTTCCTAGTCTTATTTTGAGTTCTTTGGCTCTGCAAACTTAGGTTCAGTCTCATCTCAGCAAAGATAGTTTCTCATTTGTTTTTTGTGTCTTTAGGAATACCCTTACACTAGGTCTTCATTCTTCCCCAGAGCTAAAATCTTTTCTCTCGATATTTTAATCTTTTTTCCTTTGCATTTCATAAGAGTTTCTTAGGCTTTTTTTTTTTGCATAATTGATATATTTTTCTTCTTTGTCAGCTCTATTGTTTATAGTTGCCAATTCTGATTTGTATTTGAACTGCATTCTTATTTTCTGATAATATTTACTCATTCTGTCTAGGTCCTCTCTATTTCTGCCTTTCTCTCAGCCTGCCCCATTTTATCAGAGTATCTTAATTTCTTTTGAAAGATTGTATGAACTGTACACATACACTGCATGTGTATAAAATTTTTGAGAATATAGAACCAATTCTTTCTATAATGTACTCGTCTCAGGAAGTGTGTATTTTTCACTTGTATGCTTTTCATCTACATTTCACATGGTATATTTACATCTTTATATTGCAAATGTTCTAATGAACACCAGGTTGCTGTTTGTTTGTTTGTTTGGCTTACTCATTCTGCTCATTAGTAATGCCTTGCCATAAATATAGTCGTCTGATTCTCTTTGGAATCCCTGGTATAGTTAGTTTTTGCTTCCAGGGAGGTGAGGGGCTCTGTCTGTAAACTGTTAACAACCCAGCAGCCCAAAGAGGTGGGAAAGAGCCAGAGTGTGTGTTTTTCCTCCTAGCAGGAATGCAAAAGCCTAGTACCATTTTTTTTTATCTGGGTAGAGAAGCTTCTGTTCCAGGCGTCAGTTCTCCATACAGTGGCTGAGCCTGGTTGCTCTTCGGTGCTGTTGCATCTGGAATTTGCTCCAAAAGCACCACAGACTTTTTTGATGCTATAGAGACCACAGGAGCCCTGGGACTCCTCAGTGCTTTAAATTGCTATTGACCTGGAATGGTGGGATGGAGTTCAGTCCATTCTCCCCACAGGAGCAGGGTGGGCTTTCTGAAACACAAATTGGATCATGTTATTTCTTTGCTTGAAATGATTCAGTGGGTCCCCCTTGTCTTTGGATAGAGTTCCAAGGCTCTGCACATAACTACCTGTCCAACCTTATCTCCACTGATATGTGCCTTATAATTAAACCACAGTGGGTTTTTTCATTGCCTCAGGTGAGCCATATTTTACCTTCTATTCAAACTTATACACATACACTTCCTTCTGCCTGAAGTACCCCACACCGTTCTCCTACATTCCTACACAAACAGGTTAACATGTAGAGTCTTTGTCTCTCTCTCTCTTACAACAGTAATTTACGATTTATTCAGCTGTAATGTACTTATTCTGACTTTAAGGTGGCATCACATGGCATACTTTTGGGTCCATTCCAGAGATTCCTGAGGTCACTGTTTATTTATCTCTGTCATTTGATAGATTTGTGCAGTCCCTGGCACTCAGGAGTCATCTGGGTTTGGAAGACATAGCATTGAACCAGTGGATAAAAAAAGAACTTCAGAACCAGTTGAAGCAGGAGGACATTGTGATCTTAGAATATCAATACATATGCTGCTATTACTGTTAATATTTGGATGATAAACTCTTGTAAATGCAACTTTAGGTGGTTTGAAGGTGGAATCTGTAGGAATATGAATTTTCAAAACACACACAAAAATACTGCCTTGATGCAGGCTGCCATTAGGCCATAATCTTGGCTTAATCACCCCCCACTTGACCTGCAGGACATAGTTCTTCTGTGTTCTCTTGCTCCGTGGTCCTAAGGCAACATGTATGTATTACTGCACTTCTCACCCTCTATTATAATTATTTGATAGGTTGTAAAACCCTCTTTTGTCTGTATATTCTGGGTAGAATCCACAACTGCTTGCTTACCAGTTTGTATAGGTCAGGCCTGGCATATAATTTATACATATTTGTTGAAAGAATGAATGGAGCATTAAATTTTCTCATTGTTCTGGCCCAACATCATGCCTCCAAGTTCAGGGCTATCCTTGGGTCCTGTCAGAGTATCTTCTCCTTATTTCCCTGGGATCTATTAGTATCTTTCTTCATCACGGACCAGGTCTGTGCTGTCTGTGAATCTGGACTAATTTTGTATGAGAGGATTACATTTGACTATCATTGTAAGCACTCATCACAGTGTCTAGTACCTAGAAATAGCTGAATAAGTCTATTTTTGCTATTTGAAGTCAGTAGCACCACTAGGAAATAAAAGAGTGGCTCTTTGCCTGTTTACCTTCATGCAGATGGAGGCAACTGGAAGAGGAGGGTTGCTTGCCCACTGGGATGGAGTCTTTAGGGAAATCTTAGGTTTCAATTGAAGAAGTAAGGTACTCCAACAATGTAGAGTCACCTCGAGACATAGTTGAGGGATTAAGGTCAAAAGGCCAGATAAATTTGGTGTGGTATAAACGAGATGGAGTTTAGCAGCTAAGGAAGAGAGTGGAATGAGAGACGTGTGTATTGGGGGGGATGTAGATAAGGGGATGATGAAAACTTTGGCAGTATGAATAGAATAGAGACACCCTGTTGTACTGGGAATAGGAGTCGAAAGATGACTATTGAGTTTAGAATGATCTGAGTGAGGGGGAAAAGAGCAAATAAAATTTGTTTAAACAAATATTTTGATTACTTCTCAAGAAATACTATTAGCAAGGCACTATGCTAAGTGCTAAGGATTCACTGATGAAGTAAGTGGTACCACCCATTTCTCCATGGAACTTGGAGCATGTGTCTAGCATATGTTTAGTGAGGAACACAGGCATAAAGCATGTAATTATCTATAAGATTTTGAAATGTAATGAATATCTAGTGGGAAAAGTAGAGGTTATTTGGAGAACATATTAACAGGCAGAACTATCTGAGTTTGGAGTCAGCATGCACTGTCTTTCAGCTGTGGACAGTGGGTATAAATTATTAGGGGATCATGGAGCCTAAAATGCTCCAGGTGCAGGGTCCTGGGCAAAGACCCATAGTAGGTAAAGACTGTGATCATGTTGAGAAATGATGAAAAAGCCAGAGTGCCCAGCACTAGTCATATTTCAAGGGGAAAGACTGGAGTGGTAGGCAGAAAATGTAGAAAAGATTTAGAATTTTATCCTAAGAGTAATGGCTTGCCTCAGAGGGTTTGAAAAGGCAAATGGCACAATCCATTATCCATGGTGAGGTCAAGTTAGTGATCTTTAGATACTGTATTGATCACGATGCAGGGAAACCAGGTTTTTGAGGAGTCTGGCCAAGATGATGGTGTCTAGGGTTAGCAGGAACATTCACTGAGATTCTTGCATTTATCTGCATGTGTATCTCCTATGCCTACCATTCCTACAGGATCTTGTTAGACTCTTGTTGCCCCAGCCTCATAGGCACCTTTGTGTGCTTGCACATTAGTGCGTGCACACAGTCTCTTATCAGGCAGACTATGTAGACTCCAGTGTTTGTACAGAATGTTTCCACCATCTTTAGCCCTGGGAGGTTGAAGAATAGTCAAGCTTGTCCTCTGCCCTTTCACTTCAGGAGAGGAATGGAAAATCTCCTGTGTGTAGAGGAGAAGGTTTGTAGGACAGAGGTTAAAAGAATGCCCTGCTATGATAGGAAGAGATGAAACTCCACACCTCAGGAGCCTGAGCGACTACTGGCTGGGAGGATATATTGGAGACCAGACTCTCTTGATTTAACCAAAGAAGAGGAGGTAGAGGGTCAGGGCAAGGGTCAACCAAGCTCATTTTTTACATGTTGTTCATATGGTGACTGTTGCAAATGAGAACTGACCCTTAACAGGGCCACTGATGTGGTAAAAGTTTTTCCCACACACTTCACACTTGAGAGATGACTAGGAAGGGCCAGGGCTTCTTCCAGAAGTGCTAAGGCTCAGTGATCATTTCTTTTCTTTCCTTTCTGCCCTTCCTCCTCTTGTTTCCCAGTCACTTGTAACTCAAGTCAGATTGATGTTTTGTTTGTGGTATCTTGAGAAAACCATAATGAGCTGTCTGTATCGTCATGTGTTGCAGCTCATAAAATGGTGTCTTGTGTAGTGGTCCTCAGTTCACATGGCCAGAACTTGATGCTAGTGAGGCTCAGGTCAGTTTCTACTTCAGTACCGTCCTGTTGGGTTCACTCTGTTTTCTGCTATACATGCTGTTCATAATCTTACTCATTCATTGTTTGCTTTTAAGACCATAGATGGCAGCAGTAAGAAAAGATCATTATGAAAGTGACCCCACTCCTACAAAATCAATATAGTGTACTCTTTTTTCTTGTTTTCCTTTTATAAAATTTATTTTTTGATTGAAGTATAGTACATTTACAATTTTGTGTTAATTTCTGCTGTACAGCGAAGTGTTACAGTTGTACATATGTATACATTCTTTTCTAAATTCTTTCTCATTATGGTTTATCATAGGATAATTGAATACAGTCCCTGTGTTATAGTAGAACCTTGTTTTTTATCCATCCTGTATATAATAGTTTGCATCTGTTAACCCCAGACTCCCTTCCCCACCTGCTTTTCCTTTGTCAATCACAAGTCTGTTCTCTGTGTCTGCAAGTCTATTTCTGTTTTGTAAGTAGGTTGATTTGTGTCTTATTTATAATTAAAGTGTAGTTGACCTACAATATCATTTTGGTTTCAGGTGTAGAGCACAGCAATTCAGTTATATATGTGTGTGTATATATATATACACACATATATATACACACACATACACACACACATATGTACATATTCCTCTTCAGATTCTCTTCCCTTATAGGTTATTACAAAATATTGCGTGGAGTTCTTTGTGCCATACAGTAGGTCCTTGACATCACTAATTATTAGAGAAATGCAAGTCAGGACTATAGTGAGGTACCACTTCACACCAGTCAGAATAGTCATCATAAAAAGTCCACAAATAATAAATGCTGGGGAGGGTATGGAGGAAAAGGAACCTCCTGTACTGTTGCTGGGAATGTAAACTGGCACAGCCGCTGTGGAGGAGAGTATGGAGGTTCCTTAAAGAACTGAAACTAGAGCTGCCGTATGAGCCAGCAGTCCCACTCCTGGCCACATATTCAGGGAAACCATAATTTGAAAAGATACATGCACCCCAGTGCTCACTGCAGTACTGTTTACTATACCCAAGACGTGGAAGCAGCTTAAATGTCCATCCACAGAGGAATGGATAAAGAAGACACCTGTGGCACAGGTATCCAGTGGGCTGTTACTCAGCCATAAGGAAGAAAGAAAGAACGCCATGTGCAGCAGCACAGGTGGGCCTGGAGATTAGCATAGTCAGCCAGACAGTTGTTGTTCAGTCGCTCGGTCGTGTCTGACTCTTTACGACCCCATGGACTGCAGCACGCCAGGCTTCCCTGTCCCTCACCGTCTCCTGGAGCTTGCTCAAGCTCATGTCCATGGAGTTGGTGATGCCATCCAATCGTCTCATCCTCTGTTGGCCCCTTCTCCTCCTCCCCTCAAGCTTTCCCAGCATCAGGGTCTTTTCCAGTAAGTTGGTTCCTCACGTCAGGTGACCAGAGAAAGGCAAATATCATATATATCAATTATATGTAGAATCTAAAAAAGTATGAATGAACTTATTTGTAGAACAGACATAGGAAACAAACTTATGTTTACCAAAGGGGAAAGGGGGATGGGGGAGATATAAATTAGCAGGTTGGGATTAACATACACACACTCCTATATACAAAATAGCATGCTTGTTTTTCTAATGGTGGGTTAGTAGTATTGTCTATAGTTGAAGTACTGCTTAGATGTTTTGTTCTTCGTATACATTGCTCAATCCTGTTCTTCCCTCAAGATAGTTTTGAAGGCTAACTTGAAATGTTGTGATCACACACCGCAGTGTTCCTTTTCAGCACTCAATTTTCACTTTTAAATTTGTCTGTTTCTCTTTATAAAAAAGTTACCTATTTGTGTTTGGCTGTGCTCGGTCTTTGTCGCTGCGCTGGCTGTTCTCGAGTTGCAGCGTGCGGGCTCTCTTGTTCAGAGCACAGATGCTGCGGCACATGGGCTTCAGGAGTTGTGGCCAGCGGACTCAGCCATTGCGGTTCCCAGCCTCTAGAGCACGTGACCAGTAGTTGCGGTGCACAGGCTTAGTTGCTCTGCAGCACGTGAGATCCTCCCGGACCAGAGGTTGAACCTCTGTCTCCTACACTGGCAGGTGGATTCTTTACCACTGAGCCATCAAGGAAGCCCAAGTTTGTCCATTTCTAATTCTTTTTCTAACTAGCTGTGTAAACGTGGATAAGTCACTATACCTCACTGGTCTTGTCTTGTTTGTAAAATGAGCACGTTAGATTGAATCTAAGGTCTGTTTCATCACTGATGCCAAGTGTCTGGTGCAGTGGCTGATATATAAACTGAGGTGAATGACCAACAGAACTCGTGCTTTCATGGAACTTTTAGTCTAACAGAGACTGTAAAATATAAATGAATATAAAATTACACCATTTGATAAATGACAAGATGGACTGAACGGAGTACCCAAGAATTGAACCTGGGTCTCCTGCATTGCAGGCAGATGATTTATCAACTGAGCTATGAGGGAAGGCTGAAGGTCAAGGTATGAGAAGTTAATTAACCATATGAGTAAGAGGAAGAAGAATATTTAAGGTGGAGAGGACAGGCTATGCAGAGGCTCTGAGGTAGGAAAGAACTTATTTAAGGAACAACAGTAAGCCATGTGGCTAGAATAAAATATATGAAGGAAAGATAGAGACTTGAGATACATTTAGGAGGCAAAAGCTATCACCCAGAGAGTTATCAGTATATACTAGTGGCTCTGAGTGTTTAAGGTGGTGCTAACAGTAAAGAACCCACCTACCAATTCAGGAGACATAAGAGATGTGGGTTTAAGGGACACAGGTTCGATCTGGGTCAGGAATATCCCCTGGAGGAGGAAAGGGCAACTCGCTCCAGTATTCCTTGCCTGGAAAAATCCCATGGAGAGAGGAGTCTGGTGGGCTACAGTCCATGAAGTCGCAAAAGAGTTGGATACGACTGAGCGACTTAGCATGCTAAGTGTTTAAGGTGTCAGCCTTCATACCAAGTTAGTCCAGGTTTATATGGCAGTAGAGAAAGTAGTTTCTAGAAACAAGTTATTTCCTTTCTAGTAGGAGATGGTTAAAACCTAATAGCCCACTGCCTTAATCCCAATTTTAGATACCAGTAGCCTGCAATAACTGGCAGGTGAAATTAGTAAGAGGGATAATTAATGCCCTCACAAACTTGCCCAACCGAGCTTTGTGCAACATATTTTGGGAGTTCACCAGCAAGGTTTGTGTGCTGGCACAATGATGGTACATGTTGAGACTTGTTTGAATTGAGGGAGTAGTAGCTAGGTAGGGCATGGAAAGAACGCAGCTCTGTCTTTTTACCAGGGGCTTTTATATGCTAGGTAGCTAGCTCCTAACTTAGTGCTTTCTCCTTTTCTCCCAACTAACACAAAGTCATTTGCTTTTAGTTCACGTTATATTCTACTGGCAGACTAATGTTCATATGCAGATTTGATCATACCTTCCCTCACCTGTGAGCCTGCAATAATTCTCCTTTGTCATATCAAGTTCAAAATTCATATAAGAATTCAGAGCCTCAAATGGTCTCCAGCCTTTTCTTGTTTTAAACCCATCTCAAGAATATACTCCAGTCCCTTTGATATGTTCAAGATCTAAGCCCACAAACCTGAGTGAACCTTCTTCCTCCAGCCCAGGCTGATGCTTTTTTGCCATGGAATAGTGGGAAAAGCTGAATGCACCCAAGCTCTCTAGAATATCACCAAGAAACTTTACTGTTTCAATATTTAGTGACTTTTTTTCTTTGTCAGTTTCTACCAAGGGTCTTCTTTTCTTGACTCATGCTTCCATCCCTTTTAGGTGTGCTTTAAGACCCTAGAATCAGGGACTTAGTCTGTAGGTCTTATTGATCAGACCCAGAGTTGGATAATTAACTCTGCTGTAGTGGAAAGAACAGTGGTTTTAGAGTCAAACTGATCTGGATTTGAATGACAGTGCCTCTGACTTACCAGTTTATGGCTCTGGGCAGGGGTGGTAGGGTTGGTGGTTACTTAACCTTTGTGAGCCTCATGTTTCTTATTTTTAGGCTTTTGCATTGGTTTTCTCCTTTGCCAAGAGGGAGGTGACATGAAAGAAGTGCAGTATGTTAGTAGACTTTCCATTGGGAATTTTGGAACAAGCAATTTTGTGGTACCCTGGTCACTGTTCTAACATTCCAAATGTAATAACTGGTTGCTGGAATTGGAATGAGGAAAAAATTCTGGCATAAATATGCCTGGGAGGGATTTTGTTTTGTTCTGGAGAAATATGCCCGAACCTTAGAGGAAAATGATCCATTCTATGAAAGATTACGTATAAGCCAGCATTCTTTTGACTTTCTAGATTTGATTTCTCTAACAGTATCTGACACCAAACACAAAATGCCTTAGGTATTTGACCTTCAAAAATCAATCTCATTGGAAAAATAGTCAGCTGTACTCAAAAAATACATTTGACTTTTGGATAGTAATTTGAAGTCATAAGTTTTTCCAGTAATCCGATCATATGAGTCATGATTTTAATCCTCCCCTCCCCCAACCTGTCTCCTTCCCCATGCCTCTGTGTGCTTGAGAAGACTGAGATGCAGAGAGGTTGTTTGGATGTGGCGAGATTCACACCTTGTCTTTGTCAAGGATTTTAGAGTCAGCAGCTCTAGTTCAAATCCCAGCCCTCCTGTACCCCCTGCCTCATGACAGGTGAGTTATGTCACCTGTCTGAGCACGTTTCCTCAATGAGACAGGGATCGCAACACCTCAAGCCCAATACGTGGTTCACAGTAAGCCATTAGCGACTCTTGATTTCCTTTCCCAAGAGTACAAAATTTTTATTCCAAACATTATTTCATTAACCTAGTCTGTCTCACTATAATATTTAAGTGTCTGGGTGTTATATAATGTATATGAAATATGTATGAGATTTTAAAAATACGCAGTGTCTTGTACTCAGAATTATCATGGAACCAATAAGAAAAACAACTTCCAAATTTCTCACAAGCAGCAAGTCACTTAAGTTTGATGGTAGCATAGGTATTTTAAGTTAGCATTAGTGTAAGAGACAAGACTCTGAGGAATTCCCAGGTTGCAGAAACTCTTCACCTGCTTCTTGGTTATGTTTTCATTTCTATATCCCATCTGCATCTTAACGACACATCTGCCATTACTCTGAGGTAGCATTTCTGCCAGAAAAGCAAGGGAGCAAAGCTTTCTATACTGACATCATCTACCCTGGGGGAAATGATTGCTCCTGCACTTCCTCCCTCCCTCTGTACTAGTAAATGCTGTCGGATGCGACAGAGAGATCCCCATCTCAAATTAGGGAAACCTGCTGGAAGGGACGTCTCTCAGACTGGCTGTGCTCGTAAATAGGCTTAGGAACAGCCAGTCTTTGTGAACAGCTGAAGCTAGTAACTTGAATGTCCCCAGATTCTGTTTTTCTTTTCTGTGCACTTCTGCTTCACTAGTATCACACCATGTGTAAACTGGTCACATTTTTCTTTTAGTCCATGTGGCAAAGGGTCCCTAGTCCAAAAGTTTGGAACAGAGACACAGTGGCATAGCTTGTATCAGATGCCCATCCTGGATCAGGAAGGTGTGATCATGTAAATACATGGTGGCTCCTTCAGGTGTTACATGGATGAAGTGGAGCGAGAAGAGCAGCACAGGAGGGGCCCTGAGCACAGAGTTCTGGAGTTGCCCACACACTGCCATCTTAGGCAGTGGGGTCTTAGCTGGAAATACAAAAAATGCTCCTGAACTGAGTTTGCTTGCAGCCCAGTGATGGGAGATGGATGTACAATCAAAGTGCAATAGAATGATGTTGGTTCTGTAATAATGGATGCATTGGTTAAATAGGAGTAAAGAATAGGTGGTCAGTTAGGTTGGCTCAGACACAGAAGCCCCTGTTGGCAATGATGGCTGCACAGTTGGGCACTTTGCAGACTCTGAAAGTCCTTGAGCCAGCTGACTTATTATCTGGGGACTAGGTATAGCCCTGGCGTTTTCTAAGTATGAATGCCCTGTGCTTTATCGTTAAGAGGCCTCTGCATCAGAGTGCCTCTTTGAATTATTCAGTGAGGTTTTTTTACAAAGAAAGAATTAAGGATATTTTGAGGGGTTTGTCATGTTCTGTTTTAGAGAGTTCATATGATCTGAATATTCATTCCCTTTGGTAGCTTCTTAAACCTATTAAAAGACAACTTATTATAAGACAGATTCATCAACTTGTTTTACAACTCAGGTAACCTGGCATTTAACTGCTGGTCAATTACAAATCCCTTGCTTTTAAGTAGCTTAAAAATAACTCCTATTCCCTGTCATGAGGCCCGAGAGTGTTTGCCACAGTCCCTGTCCTTTGCTGTTGCGGCGACCTGTGGTATATCCATTGGTGGTCTCATGTTTATCATCCTTTAGTTTGCTTCCTCAGGCAGAACACACTGATCCTTTTCCATCTTCTGCTGCGTGAGGTCAACTTTCTGCATCTTATTCCACTGCTCCATCTTTGGCTCCAGTCTCTTCATCTTGGCTTTGCGTTTCACATTTATATTCTACCAAGGCTTTTACTGTCCTTAACTGCTTGATTTTTCTCTCTGCCCTTTGTTGCTCTTGCATATATTTTTAATTAAACCTTCTATTTTGAGATAATTGTAGTTTTGCAGAAATTTATAAGTATTAACAGAGAAATACTGTTTACCTTTAACCAAGTCTTCCCCAATGGTAACATCATCATCTTTCAAGACTACTATCTAATATCATAATCAGAATATTGACATTGATATAGTCAAGATACCTAATGGTAGCCTTAACATTTTGATTTTTAAGGTTGCTTCTCATCCTTACTCATCTCTTAGACCCTTCTCTCCTTGCTCTTCTCACATTCATTGTCCTGGGAATTTAACCAAATCTGATTTAAGACTCTTACAAGTCTCAATTTTCTCTCTGGTAGGCTGGCTAGACTTCATGCTGTCAGAGTTTCTAGGGATAGAACTTGCCTTCCCTAAATTATCTGCCTAGAATTTGGATGTCTCTCTCTGCTCTGCTAAGTCACTTCAGTCGTGTCCGACTCTGTGTGACCCCATAGACGGCAGCCCACCAGGCTCCCCTGTCCCTGGGATTCTCCAGGCAAAAACACTGGAGTGGGTTGCCATTTCCTTCTCCAGTGCATGAAAGTGAAAAGTGAAAGGGAAGTCGCTCAGTCGTGTCCAACTCTTTGCAACCCCATGGAGCGCAGCCTACCAGGCTTCTCTGTCCATGGCATTTTCCAGGCAAGAGTACAGGAGTGGGGTGCCATCGCCTTCTCCGTTGGATGTCTCTAGGTGGCCTTAAAAGTCATGTGAGAACCGGGTTTGTCTGTGAGTTAATTTTGCCATAAGTTCACGCAGGTCACATGAGGGTGAAGAACGTGTGGGGGTTGGTATGGTACTAATCCTCTGAGACTCAGAGCCCTAAAGAAAGACACTTTTCCCCCCAAAGGACAGTTCTGCACAGAGGATGTGGATGAGTGCCTGCTGCAACCCAATGCCTGTCAGAATGGGGGCACCTGCACCAACCGCAACGGCGGCTACGGCTGTGTGTGTGTGAATGGCTGGAGTGGGGACGACTGCAGCGAGAACATCGACGACTGTGCCTTCGCCTCCTGCACCCCAGGCTCCACCTGCATCGATCGCGTGGCTTCCTTCTCTTGCATGTGCCCAGAAGGAAAGGCAGGTGAGGCTGGCGGAAGAACAGAGCTGGAAAGGGTGAAAGGGCTGGTGAGCATTCAGGACTCTGCCTGCGTCTCTTTCATCCCTTTTGGGGTATGTCCTTTTATGTTTCATCTTTTGGAACGTGGCACCCAACGCTGTTCTTCTGGAAATGTAATTGGTAGCCAAAGTGCTGTGAAGTCAGTCTTCTTCCTTAGGACTTTAAGCTCATAGCTCCATGTACCTCAGTGTTTCATCCCCCCAAAATGAAAGTAACTCTTGCCTTGGAAACATCTGTTACCTCCATAAGATTTTAAGCTTAAAGACAGCTCAGAAATTAAGGTGAATTTCTCAGAAATTAAGACAGAATTACTCACAAATAGAGGTAGGTACTTAATTTTAAGAAGAAATAATCCATTTACTCAGAAAAGGTTAGCAAGAGGGAAACAGTGAAGTGTATTCCAGCTCTCAGTATTGCCCTATAGGGGAAGGTTTTCACCAACTGCAAAGTTAACATTGCTCTAGCCTCTGAGTTTAACAGTTTTGGGCCTAGGAATAGAGCAGTGAGAGGAGGAATGTTACAGGAGATAGCTTAGCGATAGAACTTTGTGCCCAGCAGTTTTGAAATGTTCCTGTATCTATGCCTTTTCAAAAGCCCCACCTCCAGCTTTGTAGAAGAAGCCTTAGTCACCTCTTCTTAAGCTAATTGCAGACTGGAAAATCCAGTTCCCATGTGAACTATGCAGAACATGGGGCCTAGTCATGTCTTCAGAGTCCTGAGGGCACTTGAGCCAGGAATGTTGACACTATTAAAAAGCTGCCCAAGTATAGGCTGATGATATTCAGCTGGGTTTTTTTTCCCTCTGAGGCTAATGAAACGCAGGTGGCCCCAAGGTCATCAGGTAGCATAATCTTGGGAAAGTGGGTTGCCAGTTAAAATGTAGGATGTATGTAATATTTGGGACATAGAGTAGATAATTATTTGTTGTTTATCTGGAATTCCGATTGAACTGGGCAGCCTCCGTTTTTACGTGTTAGACATGACAGCCCAGTGGGAAGGATATCTCCCTTTTCCTGACTCCAGCATCTCACCATCTCACAAATCCCTGACATGATCTATCCTTGAGGAGGGGTCCAGCTGAAGGCTCAGATTCAGAGTATAGAGAGAGGTGTCTGCAGAAGCTTCTTGCTTTGCAGTTAGCTGCAGCATGTCCCTAAGGCAGGATCAGGCAAAGGGGAAATTGCCTCTAAATCTTCACATTGGATTCTGACGTGCCAGTCCTAAGGTGTTCAATCCTCCATGAAAGAGAAACTCATTCCCCAGGTAAGGGGCATTTTCTCTTTCTTCTCCTTTCCCCACCCCTGTGACAGGTCTCTTATGTCATCTGGATGACGCATGCATTAGCAACCCCTGCCACAAGGGGGCGCTGTGTGATACCAACCCTCTGAATGGACAGTATATTTGCACCTGCCCGCAAGGCTACAAGGGGAGTGACTGTACAGAAGATGTGGATGAGTGTGCCATGGGTGAGTACACAGAACCCTTCCTATTCCTGTCAGTCGAACTCAGCAGACATTTCAGCCGAAGCACGTTTCACTCTGCGTGCATGTTTCGTCCAAACCTCAGACCTGTTACATGCCCTCTGTTTACAACTGACCTTTCAGTGTAACCATATAGTCTATCCTGGGAATTCAAATATATAGAAGGTTTGTGCTTGACTTTTAACATGGATCCCTGCCTTAGTGACTGTTTGGGCATAAGAACAGCAGAGACACACAAGAGTTGAGATTGCCCTCGTTTGTCTTTCTTTCCCTATTTCCTTCCTTCCTTCTTCATTTAATTATTTATTTACTTACTTTCTTATTGACTGATTGATTGATTAGAATGACATAAGAAATTGAGAATCAGATTATTAAAGGACTGGCCCTAATGCTACTAATCTGACTCACTTCTGTAGTCCACATTTGTGGAAGCTCCATCAAGTGCTTTGATCCTGGTTATGGGTGCTTGTGTCTTCCAGCCAACAGCAATCCTTGTGAGCATGCAGGAAAATGTGTGAACACAGATGGTGCCTTCCACTGTGAGTGTCTGAAGGGCTATGCAGGACCTCGTTGTGAGATGGACATCAATGAGTGCCACTCAGACCCCTGCAAGAATGATGCCACCTGTTTGGATAAGATTGGAGGCTTCACGTGTCTGTGCATGCCAGGTACATGGGCCGTCGGTGTGTGGGGTCTAGACCAGAGACCTTGCACTGTGCTTGTCTCAGGCAGAGCACTCAGTACAGTGTGGCATTTCCGTAAGCTCTGTTGGCATTTAATCCCTAGCCACGGGACCCTTAGGGCTTCCCTGGTGGCTCAGTGGTAAAGAATCTGCCTGCAGTACAGGAGCCGCTGGAGACATTGGTTTGATCCCTGGGTTGGAGGCAGGCATGGCAACCCACTCCAGTATTCTTGCCTGGAGAATCCCATGGACAGAAGAGCCTGTTGGGTTATAATCCATTGGGTCGCAAAGAGTCGAACACGACTGAAGCGACTTAGACCCTTAAGGACTAAGGCCCATGTTAAAATTCTTAGATCTATGGAAAACAGTCCCATCATGTCAAAACCCAGATACTTGTGAGAGAAAAATTCAGAAGATTTTTAAAATGCAAGTATACTTTGATTTAATAAAGTATTTATCATAAAAATTCTTTAAATAGCAAGCTTGCCTTATCCCCTGATATATTACAAATAGCATACCATTCCATTTATAGAAAATAATATTACCCATAATTGTATAGGAACTTGCTGTTTATCTCATGGTGAGATACACATGCTGTGTTATATCTTGGAACTCTTCTGCAGAGACCTCTGCTTAAATCCTTAGAGAGCACAGCTGAACTTTAGCTTAAAATGACAGCTGTCAGGGGCTGCTTGGCCTGATTACGGGTGCTAACCACTCTAGCCTTGGCAGGCCCTCCTGACTTTGACTTACACCTTGAGTACAACAGCATCTCTGATTCATTCAGCTGGTCCTTAGGACTGGGGACCCTGTGGGCCTGGCACTGTCCTGAAAGCAATGCCTGGGCTGATCCGAGAATGTAGTTCAGTCTTTGTTGGCATGCTAGGTCTTACCAAGGTCTTTGGAGGTAACCTCTTCTCCGTCTCCACAGTGACATGGATATCCCAGAATATGCCCGTGTCTGACTGATGCTCACAGTGACTGTTTTCAATCATGGCATAGTCCTCTTTTCCCTCTGCAGAAATGTTCATACGCATAGAGGATGTAGTCAGCTTTATGAATTTGTGCTTTCTTGGCTAGAATATGCCTTTGTCTTTTTCTAAGCCGCTTGTGTGGTCCATTTTGTTCAGGTTTCAAAGGTGTGCATTGTGAGTTGGAGATCAATGAATGTCAGAGCAACCCTTGTGTGAACAATGGACAGTGTGTGGATAAAGTCAATCGCTTCCAGTGTCTGTGTCCGCCTGGTAAGTGCCCACCACCTGCCCCTGTTTTCTTTGAAAGCACAAAGCCGACTGACCGCAGGGAAGAGAGGAGGGAGAGAATGTGTGTGGGCTCTACATGAGGAAGTCATTAAAGGGAGCGCTTTGGGATAGGAGTGTGTGTGTACAGAAGTGGGGGATTTGCTTCAGCTAGAATATCTTCCAAATCCTTTGTGGCCAGAGGTCCAAGTCTGTTCTGAATGGCCCATGACCTCGCCGTCTGTGTGTACATTTCAGAAAGTTCATACCTCACGGAAGCCCTTAGTTCTAGGTTATTCAGGATTTTATTTTTTCCTGTGTGTTATATTCTTGAAACCTTTCTCTGAGATGATTATTTTTAGACATTTCACCCATGGGTACATTAATAGCACAAGTCAGTTCTTTCCAAAGAATGCTGTGTCTCTCCTTTTGCCCCCCTCAGCCATTGTGGAAGACATGCTAAATTTTCTGCCTTAGGCTATAGCCTCTCTTGGTTCTTCAGAGAGAAGGTCCCAGTTCCTGTGCAGCTACATTCACTTCTTAGGGGGTTCTGTCTGTATGCATTCAGTTCCTACTTTAAGTTGAAGTGAAATCTATACTGGGAAGAAAAAGAGGTGAGAGAGACACCCTGGTGCTTCTGATGCCCTGAGCCTCACCCGTTATCCCAGGTACCTGTTCAGGAGAAAAATTCTCCACATGCTGATCCAGGGGTATAAGCCTGCCAATAACGGCCCAGCTCTTCTGGGCATCACTCTGATAGTGAGGAAAACATAGGATAATCCTTTGATGTGTGTCATCATGTGCCCTTTTAAGGATTCACGGGGCCAGTTTGCCAGATCGATATTGACGACTGTTCTAGTACTCCGTGTCTGAATGGGGCAAAGTGTATAGATCACCCGAATGGTTATGAGTGCCAGTGTGCCACAGGTAAGACTTTTTCACTTTTTATTCTCCTGGTAGGTCCATCTGCACTAAATAGGAGACTGTCCTCTTCTCGCTGCCCTGCCAGGCCAGTCTACTAATGGGCTGCTCTGTGTTTAGAAGGGGCTTCTTCCAGCCTCTTTCTTGCTGCTCCCCCTGTTTCCTTCTACAACACCTGCTTCCTTCACCACAGTGATGGCCTGGCCTGGACATTTCCATTTGATGTCCCCGTCTTTCGAGGGCAGATTTTGGCAATGGCGAGTTTCCAGCTGGCTTTGCCTTATTCCTCTACAAAAGGGAAGGATTCCAGCTGAAAACTATTTGTCATTGGGGCTTCTCAGCAGGAGGCCTGTCTCTGTGTTTCTTGAGGCAAGGGATCGAACAAAGGCTCAGAAATGCAGTGGTGGGCAAGTGCAGAGATTTTCTGCATAAATATGATTGATGCTTTGAGAGTCCAGTGTGTATCTGGACAGGGGAGAGAGCTCTATCTGGGAAAGTTTGGGTCCTCTTTCCTGACTCCTGCTACTAGAATCAAAAAGAATGTTTACAAATATTCTACATTTCTGATCTGTGGCGACATTTCTAATTTGGGAGTGGATTTGAATAAGCCAGACATTTCTTATTACACATTTGCTTCTGCACAGACCATTATTGTGTAGAGAAGATTAGAAATTATTAGAAAAGATAATTTCCCAGTTTCTTTTTTATCTGACTGTTTAAGAAAGAAGTTATGAATATAATTCAGGACATTTTTTTCTTATTTAAAAAAATGGATTCTTAAAAGATTTTAAGCATCATGTGCATGATTTTTTTTGTGATCACAGAAAAGCAAACTAAGTCATAAAAATAAACAGAGAACTACTATTTCAGTAGTATTAGAATATTACCACTTATTAGGCCTTCTCGGAGTAGGCCCTGTCAGATGATCCACTCAGCTTCCTTTTCTTTTCACAAACTCTGGTCTCTGTTGGAAAAGTTTCAGGTTAGGTCCTCTTCTGGCTAAGATTATGCATATGGAGTATAACCTTCACTGGAGAGAATTTAAACTTTGAACTCATGTTTAAAAGGGAGGAGAGTCCTTCCAAAGTCTCTTAAAAAGATTTAAGGTTGGATAAAGGAACTGTTATGTGCCCCTTTTAACTGTCTTACCTTGGTCATTTTATTTAACAAGTATTGGTTAAAAACTTACTATATTTGCATAGATTCCTGGAAGGTTGGAAGGAATAAAGAAAAGTTCTCTGTCCTCTCAGGTCAGAATTGGAAAAATAAGGTACATGAAGTCATTAATTTAGTACCTATATATGCAGACTGGTTTGGGAGGAAAGGCATATAGAGATAAATATATTAAGGAAAATTATAGAGAGCTATTCCCCACTGAAGTCCAATATGCAATTAAGATGCAGTTAAAATGTCTCTGCAGTGAAATTATTGATCATTTAGAAAAAGCTATTTGAATTCTACAGATCTGACATGAACAACTTCGTTTTAAACCAGACTCTCTAGACTTGCCTTATAAATAGTGCAGATAGTCAGTTCCAGTTGCTTATGGCCCACAGTATGAATTGTTACGATATGGGATGTGTAGGATTAAGAGGATGCTGGAGCTACATGTATGCTCAGGTGTGGAATGTGCACCTTGGGTTTTAAGTATCTTGGGTACAATTCCTTCTAAGGATTCACTGGTGTGTTGTGTGAGGAGAACATTGACAACTGTGACCCTGATCCTTGCCACCACGGCCAGTGTCAGGATGGCATTGACTCCTACACCTGCATCTGCAACCCGGGCTACATGGGCGCCATCTGCAGTGACCAGATAGATGAATGCTACAGCAGCCCTTGCCTGAATGAGGGTCGCTGCATCGACCTGGTGAATGGTTACCAGTGCAACTGCCAGCCGGGCACGTCAGGTAAGCCCACTCTTCACTGCCTTCGGAGTTTTCACCGTTTCTCTAAAACAGTTTATACCGATGTCTCAGACTTTCTCAGCACATGCTTAGGTACCAGAAATACAGTCTTGATTCTGAGAAACACAGCCAGAAACATCTCAGGGGCAGATAGCTCTAGCCAGTAGGGAAGTCAGAGACAATAGCTTCACAGAGGTGATGATTCTGTGTATGTGTTTGTTTTTTTTTTTTATCAAAAGGAGGCATACCACTTCAAAAAATTGAAATTATTATTGAAAATTGAAAACCTTCTTACTTTTGTGGTTCAGTTGGATTGTCTTTTTTAACTTCCACCTTACTCAGATTAATGAAGTTTGTCCTTCCCTCTCCATCCCTCCCGTTCTTCCAGTAGTTTTTCCTCCCTTTTAGAGTCCAGTATCTTTAATGGAGAAGGAAATGGCAGTCCACTCCAGTATTCTTGCCTGGAGAATTCCATGGACAGAGGAGCCTGGCAGGCTATAGTCCATGGGGTCATAAAGTCAGACATGACTGAGCAACTATCACACTTTCTTTAACGGGTCATCTTTCTTCTGCTGTTTTTCTCTCCTGGGCTTTGGGCATGTGGGGGACTCAGAAGGAGAGGAGAGACACTGCAACACGTCTGGGTTATTGTCAATTAGAATGCAGAGCTGTCGTTTCCCATCCCCAGTTCACGGCTGTTTCCTGCCTCCAGTTGAATGACGGCTTGTTAGTCGTGAGGGCATGCTACTCCTTGCTGGGGAAATGTTGAGCTGTTTTCTCAGGCAGCAGCATTTCACAGATTTCAGTGGATTCTGTTTTACTTATTCGAGGAATAATTATGGTCACAACTGTGGTTAATGGACAGAGAAGTTCTGTGTCTCACATCAAAGGAAAATGTATTAGTGGAAGATTAACTAGTGTGTGCCTTTGTTAGAAGGGAACCTGCCAATACAAGGAGTGATTTATTGAGAACTCATTCTCCATTTAAGGAAAATGGCCTGTGTAGGGGGCAAAGGTGGGGGAGGCGGTTAGCTGCCCTCATTTTATTTTGTTATTTCCAAATCCATTTCTTCAAACTTGTCAAAGGCCCTGGTCTTCATCCAGGAACTCGTACATGCCAAGTTTGAAAACAAAGTCCTTTTTGAGTTGCTCAAGCATACGAAAAACATCCCATGCCTTCCCAGTTGAAAATGCCTTCCCCCTCCCCACGTTTAGATAACTCTCTAAAAGAGCTGAATAGATCTTTGTGAAACCTTCCAAAAGCAATTTGCTTCCGGGCTGGTCCCCAGACATGAGAAATTGCAGTACGAAAAGAAATTTGAGAGATTTACAAGCAATTGAATGGATGCCTTTAGAATGGTGGGGCTGTTTTAGGCTTTGCTATCGTTCCCATTATAAAAAATGTACTGGAAACCTGGGTGAGTGGTGGGCTGGCAAGTATTTTGTTTTCTTTGGGATTATATTATTATGCCAGGATGGATCAGGTGTGTTCCCTGGGGAGTACAGAGAAGTCAAGGTGGAAGTAGCTGTCAGTGAGAAAGGCAGGTAGTAAATATCAGCGGTGTGTAGGCAGCATAAAGAAGGAAGGCACAGGTTCTTTCAGAAAACTGCCAGATTCATTCCTGTGACTGTTTGGAGAATTCAGGCAAAGAGATGCAGACCACATAAAGAGACTTGGTCTGTAATGTCTGCAGAAGGACCTGGCATGTACAGGGAGCCTGGGTGAAAGGATTCACTCAATTAACCAATATGAATAGACTCTTGAGTTGCAATCTAAGAATTGACAACCCATTCATAACATAGTCTGAGTTGGTAGCTTGGGGTTTGGATGAGTATATGGATAGAAGGGATACTTTGCAATCTGCAGGTTATAATTGTAGTTTCTCACTCACTAAGTACTTAAAGCACAGTATACTACCCAGAATCACTGCTAATGCCTTTTTTCACCTGTGATCTTAAGTAAGTTTGGGGGAAGTTTCAAGTTATAGAAACTGCATTGACTAGCTAAAAGAATCATCAGCAAACAACAAATACAAAACAGACAAGCAGAAGGAATTCTGTGAAAACACACAGAGGCATCTTACAGATTCCAAGTGAGAATTGAATAATGAGGCTTTGGGGGGATTAGCGGGAAGTAGGGCCACATGCAGACCATAGGTCACCCAGTTCATGTTCCAACGTTCCAATGAGATAATTTCATTGGCCCAGCTTGAGCTGAGTGTCTGTTCCTGCTAGAATACAACATGGATTTGGGGGCAGTCCCATTAAACCGCATGGCTTCCTGGGGCCTGCCTTGGTCTCTTGTGGATTAATTGGGATTGTCAATCAAGGGCTAGACACGTCTCCTAAAGGTATCCATTTGTAATTAAGGAATATTGAAACCTTTGCCTCATCTGTGGCTAGCAAGGCCGCACAGTCACATTAATCACAGTGACCAGGGTGGTGCGGTGAAGTGTATAGAATCCAGAGGGCTGGGCTCACATCCTAGCTGTGCTGATGTAATTGTACAAGTGCATGATAAAATGAGTGTAACACAAATTGGTTTGGCACTGAAGTGAGAAAATAAAGTTATATCAAGTGGGAAGCAGAGTATTTTGCTCACAATAATGACTTGATACATTTTCAATATAGTAATTATTAATAAATATTCATATAAAGTTTGAGTGAATAAATACTAGGCATTTTGTTGTGGAAATTTCATTTGTTAGTTTATATCCTAATTATCAGGCTTAATTTTTAGACTTTTTAAACTGCCAATATATTCTTTTATGATATCCAAATTCATCACTAAATTCATGTTAAGTAATAAAATAGTGAGTATTTTTACAGAATAGTGGTAACAGTAGGGATTGGTGTATCTCTACTATTTAGTTACCTGTATCTATAATTAAACTTTCCTGAACATAGTCAAGCTCTGCCATTCATCTGGGGAATATACCAGGAGGAAGGCAACATGCCCCAGGAGAAAGCTGTGACTCTGTAAGATTTGTCCTGAACTTTAGCCCTTAATAGTAACAGTCAGTATCAAGCTTATAGTGGTAGATACAAGTCCCAAAGTTCTAAGGAAAGCTTAAATTTTACCTCTGGAGCACAGTATTGCCATAGTTGTTTTCCTTGAAATGAACGGCAGGCTTGTTTCTTTCACTTAACTATTTGCTAAGTACTTAGGTCTGAATAGTCCTGGTTTGTCTGTCAGTTGCTCTGGGATTCTGTGAAAAAAGTTGCAGTTTCAGTTCAGTACTCAGTCACACAACTGCTTTTCCTGGAGGCTGCTCTGTATGTTGGCATGCCACAGAATAGCTTTATGTGTATTTTCTATTTCGTCACACAAAACAATAGAGGTATACTCAAGGGTCAAGGTATAATCAAATCGTAAAGTTAATACTTTTGGCAGCTTTATCAAAGTCATTCTTAAGTGAAACTATCTTTTTTGTATTGTTTTAACTGAGTACATGGAGGTGAAGAAGAAAAACACTAGTATAGTACAGTTTGGCACTTTCTGGATTCCTGCTAAGATGCCAGCAGTCATACCTCCATTGCTCTTTATTTTTTCAGTAAGATATTTATTGTAATCTAAAGCCATAGCTTTATCATCAAAATGGAAATATGAGAACTGGGTGAAAATTTGGTTGGGTACAGTCTGATATTCTAAAGCAATCATGTCCATGGAGATCAATTAACAAGACCTACATAAGCAGTTAATGTTTTAAATTCAAAGATCCAAAATCAGGATTTTTGTCTTCCAACACCAACTCCTCTTCCTCATTCACTACATCTGTCAAGAGTATTATATTTTCCTAGACATCCAGGTATGGTAACTGAATTTCCATGACATCTCCTTTATTCTCTTCATTGACTCAGTTTCTAAGTGATAAAGACTGTAACTCTTATGACCTCTCACATTCATCCTTTTGCTTTCATTCCTACTGGCATGTCCTTGGCCTTGGGCACCGTTTCTTTAAACCAACTCCATGTCATGGCCTGCCCAGTGTTCTTCTCACATTAATCCATCCCATACCCTTCACATTGACCTTTCATGCCACTCCAAATCATTGGCTTGTTAACCAGGACCCCTTCATTTATGGGGGGGTCCTTCATTATGGGGTCCTTTGTTAATGATTCTCATCTCACCATTTGCCCATGTCTCCCACCCCTGGGGTTAAACAAATCAAAGTACAGCTCTTACTGTGCCTCCTGCTGGCTGTCAGCTGCCTTGCAGATTTCTTCAGTGCTGAGCTACACTTTTTTTTTTTTTTAATCGTCAACATTTCTGAAATTAGGAAGCACCTTATATTCAAGGTCATAGAAAACTGTCAGCCTCAGAATTAAGGCAGAAGTGATGACAGGCTCCTTGCTGCCTGTGACTGAGAATTGTTCAGTGTGTAAAAGGGATCAGTTCATCTAATTGTCATTGCAGCTGTATATTAACTTTGGATCCCTAATTTGTACTTAAAATGAGGCAACATATGCTATAAACTGCTCTGGATACTTGAGGCAAAAGAGATAAAAATCTCTGCCTTCATGGCACATACATCATGAAGAACTGTTGCCAGGTTCTGAAGACTCCGTCACAGGGTCTGATGGACTTTTTTTTTTTTAATCAATGAATTTAATTGCCTCCATTGCTTTTGTAACATTAGTGCAAATGCCAACACAATAAAAAAGACAAATAGTGGCTTAGTGTGATTAATATAATCATTTGACCTCATGATACCTTTGACAAGGTCTGGAGCACTGAACTTTCAGAAATGCTACTTTCCTGTATTCAGGGTTGGCTAGATACTCATGAGATTTCCTAATACCCAGCATCACAAACAGAGATCATTGGTGTTTCTGTGCTAATATTGCACGGTTTCTCTCTGCTTTCATCTTTGCAGGTGTTAATTGTGAAATCAATTTTGATGACTGTGCAAGTAACCCGTGTGTCCATGGAGTCTGTATGGATGGTGTTAATCGTTACAGCTGTGTCTGCTCACCAGGATTCACAGGTAATGGTCCTTTTTGTTGGGAGACTCCTTCAGCCCCCTCACTTTGGGAAAAGGGCATCTAAAGGTTAGTTACTTTCAAATAGATCTGACTTCTTCGTCTCTTGGAAGGTTAGAAGGTTGTTTCTGAGCTTCTCTGGCCCAGTTTTTAGGCCTTCCCTGAACTGTAACATGAAGCTTTTCATTAGTTAGGGTTTTTAGGCCATGTGTTTATAGCTGCTTAAAAAGGATTTCTTTTCAGACCATGAGTTTCCATCACTGAGCCTAAGTTATATAGCTTTCATATTTTTCTGTACTTAGTAGTGAATGCCTTCTATAAAGGCATGGCCAAGGTAGAATTCTATGAACACCTTATATGATTTTTTCTGAGTACTTCCTCTTATAAGTACTTGGCTAAGGTCAAAACTTAGCAAAGCAACCTATTTTTGGCTAGCATAGTGGGTTTTATTTTCTCTCCATGAGGGAGAAAGTAAGTGACTAAAATAAAACTGGTTATAATTCTTCTTAAATTCTTCTTAATTAAACCCCCCAGCTAGAACATTTATATATGCACCATGTGTGTACACACACAAACTCACATACATCTTTTCTCTTATCTTCTTTTGTTGCTAATAAGATTACCTTTACCTTTTACCTTCCTGATCAAAAAGTACTAGGAGCTACTGAGGAAGTATGAAGCCTCTTTCTGATACATCTGTTTGTCAAAGGCACCATCAGAGGGTGTGTAATGTGCCAGTCCCATTCTTGCTAGACAATGCCACACACAATAAGGCACTTACATCATGATGTTACCATTGCATAAATACCATGTGGTCATTTGCAACCAACATGAGAAACTTCCCACAGAGCTTTTTAAACTATAATGTCAAAAAGCCAAGAGATGCCTCTTTCTTGCTGGGAACTTAACTCTCTCTGTATTTCACAATCCTTTGCACTGCTTAGTGTGATTGTGGACATGAGAGAGGAACGTTTGTGGCCTACGTGGTCACCGTAATCTCTTTTCAGTGGAATATCACTCAGAAGACCAGGATGATGAGAGTTCTTATATCTAGTACCCAGCACTGCTGGTGTGGAGCCAGATGTACTTCTGTATCCTGAAATGTGTTACTCCAACATTCAGTGACAGCCAACTGAATTTCTTTCAGACAGAATGGCATATGTACTTGTTTACATAGGTAATAAGAAGAGAATAGCTGCCATTTATTAAGGCCTTGTTTTGAGGTAGGCATTAAATCAAGTGCCTAATCTCATTTAATTGTCACTACTATTATTATTTCTACAGTATTGATGAGAAACCCTGAATTCAGAGAGCTTAAGTAACAGTATCAGTGCACTAGGGCCAGCATTCCACCCCAGGGGTTCTATTTTAGAGTTCAGACTTGACTGGACAGCATAAGTGGGTGCCTGCTGTGGTTTCTTTTTAGATATATGAGCCTTAGACTCAACTTAAATTTTTTAGAAATGTCAGTGAATCATATGCTCTCTCTTTTTAACATTTAGCAAATCAGGAAGGTCATGGAGGGAGGACATAGGCTAAAAATATTCTAAAATAAACTTAAGGTGTAGCATGAAACTGCATAACCAAGGAATGGAATGTTTTGGTTACTGGGTGGTACCCTGTTCTTGGAACTGTTTTCTACGTCTTATTTGTTCTATTTGTTTTTTCAAGTCAGTTGCTGAAAATATCAGAGGCAACTGTGTTATATGCTCATGACCCATAAATATAAGGGGTTTTAGTCTTGCCTTTATTTTAATACTGTTAACTTTTTATTACAATTTTAATAACAGCTTGAACAGATTTAAGGGAATATTTTTTCAGACAAAATTCTCTGTTCTCCGCAGACCACTTTATACTTACTGATTGAATAGGAAAAGTAAGAAATCATGTGTCACTTCAGTAGACTACTTTTCAGTAGTATTAACTACTTTTTCAGTTTCACATTCATGTCCATTATTTTGCTGACTTCTCAGAACAGTCCATAAAAGTAGATAGGTTGTAAATGAAACCAAAAGCACAAGTAACAAAAACTAAAATGAACTTCTGAGGGGCAAAAAAAAACAATATGTTGAAAAGCTAACCTACAGAGACGGATAAAAATATATGCAAAATATGTGTCTAACAAAAAGTTAATATCCAAAATATATAAAGAATCATACAACTCAATAGTAAAGAAGCAAATAATTCAATTAAAAATTGGACAAATAACAAATTCAGGATAGTGACAGATGTTAACTAGACTTATTGTAGTGATCATTTTTCAGTATACACAAATATCACATCATTATGCTGTACACCTGAAATTAATAATGTTACATGTCAATTATACAACCTACTCCAGTATTCTTGCCTTGAGAATTCCATGGACAGAGGAGCCTGGTAGGCTACAGTCCATGGGGTTGCAAAGAGTCGGACACAACTGAGCGTCTAACACTTTAAAAATGAAAACATGTTAGTAGTCGGAAACCCAATTTTAGAAAATATTACTGGAAAATTCCCAATAATTTCCAGATATAAGATACTGGTAATGTTTACTCTGGTTCTCAGAGCTACATGATTTAACCACATTCTGATTATATTTTTAGGCTGTAAATCATTTTTATCTTTTGAAATCCAGTATCAACTGAGACAGGTAAAGTTTTACAAGCTTTACAATCTATGATGAGTAGCTAGCAATATAGCTAATCCTCATCACAGTATCATTATGCAGCTGTATAAAATCGCCAAATTCAATGAAAAAGTAATAGATTCGAAGTTTGCAATCTCGTCTTTCTTTCAGTCTCTTACAGGATTTTCTAATCAGAAGTAAAGTGAATAAATGTTTATAAATTATAAATTTATAAATGCTGAACACAGTTGTTTTTGGTTCTCCAGCCATTAGTGAAGGCACACTGCTAAGCACAGAGGAGCACTGGGTTATGGGAAAAGTGGTAGACAGTGAGCTCATGCCTTTAAAAGGGTTTAAGGTATGGTCAGGGACTCAAGACTGCATACATCGGAAGATGACTAAAGCCTAGGGAAGTAGTTAGAAGCAAGGTATACACATTCAGAAAAGTGTGAGCGATGAAGGAAAACAGATGTTTAGAATCAGGGGGAAAATGGACAAAGGACATTCTTTTTCCAAAGAAGACATATAGATGGCCAACAGGTACAGGAAGAGATGCTCAGCATCACTAATCATTGGGAAAATGAAAATCAAAACCATAGTGAAATGTCACGTCACACCTGAAAGATTGGTTGTTATCAAAAAGATGAGAGACAACAAATGTTTGTGAGGGTGTGGGAAGAGGGGAACTCTGATGCACTGTTGATCTGATTGTAAAATGTTACAGTTATTAGGGAAAACAATATGGCAGTTGTCAAAAAATTAAAAATTGAACTACCATAAGGTCCAGGAATTCTACAGTTGTGTATCTAAAGGAATTGAAATCAATATTTCAAGAGGAGTTTGTATTTGCACACACCCATGTTCATAGCAGCATTATTCACAATAGTCAAGATATCAAAACAACCAGAGTGTCCATCAAATGGATGAATGAGTAAAGGATACCTTGTATGTACACAGTGGAATATAATTCAGCCATGAGAGAAGGGGAAATCCTGACATTTGTGACGACATGAATGGAACTTGAGGACATTAAGTGAGATAAATCAGGCAGTGAAAGACAAATACTGTATGGTATCACTTAATGCAGAATATTAAAAAGCCAAACTCAGGAAAGCAGAGAGTAGAATGGTATCTATCAGGGTCTAGGCTGGGAGGGTAGCGGATTGGGGAGATATTGTTTAAGGGTACAAATTTGCAACTACTAGATAAATAAGTTCTGATTGAATGCATAGCATAGTGATTATAGTCAGCAATACTGCATTATAAACTTTCAAATTGCTGAGAGAGTAGATCTTAATTGTTTTTATCACAAAAAGAAGTGATGGTTATGTGACATGATAGAAGTGTTCACTAACTGTGGAGGTAATCATATTGCAATATATAAAATATATCAAACCAACACATCATATACCTTAAACTTACACAATGTTATATGTCAATCATGTCTTAATTTTAAAATTAACAAAAAAACTTAGGGAATTTTTATTATCTTCATTTAACAAATAAGGCAACTGAAAGAGCTTAATGTGTCCATGGTCTTAGCTAGTGGACTTCCCTGGTGGCTTAGATGGTAAAGTGTCCGTCTACAGTGCGAGAGACCCAGGTTCAATCCCTGGTTTGGGAAGATCCCCTGGAGAAGGAAATGGCAATCCACTCCAGTATATTGCCTGGAAAATCCCGTGGACAGAGGAGCCTGGAAGGCTACAGGTCTTAGCTACTGAGTCTCACTGTTAGGACTGTGAGTTCCCAGAAGGCAGGCACCTCCCTAATTGTCTTTTTAGCCAGCATTTTCTAAAACTGTGTAGCACTCAGGGAGCACTTAGAAAATATTGCTGAATGAATGACCCGCACTCACATATGGAACCTCTGACATCCAACACTAGACTCTTGAGTCTGCGCTGTACCATGCTTTCATTCATTAAATACTAGTTTGTTAGGCTTCAACCTACACGGTAAGAAACATTGGCTGATTTCTCATTCAGTAGTTACTGAGCCCAGCAAGGTACATAGTCTTGTGCTGGGAGTTCATGAAATGCTGGGATTTCCGATGCTGCTTCAAGGATGAGAGTTTGCTAGTGAAGCAGCCGCGGTTCACCAGGTAGACTACACAAAGGGGCACTTAACCCTCTCAGCTAAAGATGACTTGAAACTTGATTCTGCTGAGAGCTTTAAAGCAAATAAAGAAAATGTGAGAAGTGTGACTTCTGAGAATATTTTTCCCAAGAAAAGACAGAACTGAAAAAGCTTTTTCGTCTCATTCTCCACGGGATTTCAGACAGAGGATAGTGCTGTAGTTGAAGACTTGTGGCTCTTATCTCGATGCCAGTGGCAAACATCTTAAAAAAAAAAAATCAGAAGTTGAAGCTAAGAAAGTAGTATTGTAGAATTGGTTATTAATGAAATACTTAAAAGGAAAACAGCAACTACTATCAGATTATGGGTTTTTTACCACACGAACCATCAATAATGGTTTAGAGAGTAGTAGAGAGTGAAAAAATGTTAATACCCATACTTTAAAAGGGTGTGTATCTATTTCATTTGGAATTTCCTGTTCTAATTGTAGGGTTACTCTTTCTTAAATAAAAATGCCTGGTTTTATATGAATCAGAAAATTGTATTCTTTGAAATTTATAATTCCTTCATAGCAGTTACTTGTCACCACTCATTTACAGAATTATGGGTTATTTAAAAATTTTATATCATTTTGGAATATATAGTTAAATATCATTTATTCAAAACTTAAAGCAAAACTCATATGTAACTGACATACTTTATTCCACTTTATAGCAGACATCTTTTCAAAGTCCAATCTTGGGTATGTTTTAGAGGAACATATTCATTTCAATTTCATATATTCTGAACATTTACATTATAACTTGATGAAATAATAATTGTCTACATCAGAATTTCTCAGAATGTAGTATCTGAAACACCTACATTATTTAAAATGTTACTTTGAAGCAGTAAGGATCTTCTTTAAAAACAAGTACTTTTAGCAATCCTTGCACATTAAAATTTAAGAACTACTGATCTATATTGAGAGACCCTGAATTGTTTTCTCAGTGATCAGAGAACAATAAAATTATATTTAGGTTTCTCTTCTTCCTGAGCCAGAAAATAGATTAATACAATTATAAAAGTTAAAACAAATGGCTTTTCTTTTTAAGCAACTTAATCATTAATAGTGATTCAGTGTTAATCACTGAACATTCCTGTTAATTGAGATTTACCATATATAGAAATGTAAAAGATTGACTAACTCTTACAAGAATGAAGGCAGTAAACCAGCTGATAACAGTGATAAGAAAAGCTTGAGAGTTCTCCGAACAGCCGCAGTAAGAGGAGCAGCCAACTCTGGTTGCATTTGATGTTCTCTTTTTGAATATTTGATGCAAAGTTTCCCCATTTCTAAACTGGAGTGAAGAAACACATGTCGAAACACTACAACACCATCCCAGTATTTTGTTAACTTTGTTAAATTATCAAAGTACAATGCTCTCTGCTCCTTCCTTGCGTGGCACTAAGTGCTATTGGATGTCTTATTCCTTAAGTCTTGACATTTGGTGCCCACAGCATTTTATAGTCTAGGCAGGTAAATGTATCTGCACAATAGATCTCATGGTCCTGGGTCTATTCCCTAAGCATTTTGGATTTGACAGAAACTGTCCCCCTTCTCTACAGGGCAGAGATGTAACATTGACATTGATGAGTGTGCCTCCAATCCCTGTCGCAAGGGTGCAACGTGCATCAATGATGTGAACGGTTTCCGCTGTATCTGCCCTGAGGGGCCCCACCATCCCAGCTGCTACTCACAGGTGAACGAGTGCCTGAGCAATCCCTGTGTCCACGGAAACTGTACTGGGGGCCTCACTGGGTGAGTAGCTGTTGTGTATTCATCGTTTCTTATTGACCCGTGTCGAGCCAGTTGAGTTTTAGTACTGGCCATACCCTGTAACAGTTAGTCAGGACTTGGGCTGAGACTAGGCTGAAGAGTCTTCCAAGTCACCACGTCTTCCCTGCCTTCCATGACTGAGTAGATGGAAAGTAAGGAGGAATGTTTCATTCCTCATGTGGGTAGTCAGCACATGGGAGGAGTCTAGGGTTATTTTCTGAGTCTTTAGTTGTGCTTTTAGTACTAACTGCAAGATTGCGTTCTGAGGGATATTCTGTTTGACTTAACCTCCTGCTTAAAGAAAACCCAACTCTCTTTCATAATGATACCAGTGGGTACCACTGAAGTAGAGCTGGTCTCAGCTAGCTAGAGTCTTGGCCCTGATGAAGTGTTCACAGCTGGCAAGCCCCTGAGAGTTGTGTAATGTGTTGGCAAGTAATTTTCTAGAATCACAGAGTGTGACGTTTGGTTCCATGAGATAGTCCTGTGCTCTTGCTATGCTTGCCAGAGAACGGGACTTTGGCCAAGACTTAGCATTTGCCATGCTTACAACAGGTGAAAGAATGAAGAGTACATTTAGAGGTAAATGGGAAATTAAGTGATTTCTAAGCTGAATTAACTCAGTATTCCTGTTTCAGAGTATAGCAGCCTTCAAAGCATCCCAACCCATTTACTTTTTTTAAAAAAGAATCACCAGACAAGGAGGCTGTTATCTCCCGATATTACATTCCAAGTGCTAATGGTGTCCAAATTGTGAACAACATGCATACATTTCAGATACCCTCATTTTTGTTCCATTTCCTGCTCAGTACCCTTGGTGCTTTCTGAGGGCAGGGTTTCAGGTCAGAACAAACCGTGTCTCAGAAGTCAAACATCCCGGGAGCTCTTCGGGGTCACTTAGAGTCTCTGATACTACCCTGCTTTCTGAGTATCTGTTTTACACCAGAAACAAGTGATCTAAGGTTTCTTTACATTTATTTAGCAGAAAAGAAACTGCAAATTTATCAATGTCAATGTGTCTTTCAGATTGTCCCAATTTGTTGTACCAACCACTCTTTACATATGAAAGCCCACTATACTTACTTACTTTTTCCAGCATTTTTGTGGGCCAGAAAGCTGTGTTTACGAAATACTCCAGATGGGCCCACATGATTCACAAGGTAACCCAAGTGTAGGTTTGAAGAGGAACAGAAATGAGATTAGCCTACCCAGGAGCTCCTTGATCCTTCATTTCTTCAGAATTTTGCATTTCAACTGTGACTTAATTGTACATTCATACCACAACTGTAACGTATTTCTGTCTTCTTTCAGATACAAGTGCCTCTGTGATGCAGGCTGGGTTGGCATCAACTGTGAAGTGGACAAAAATGAATGTCTTTCTAATCCATGCCAGAATGGGGGAACTTGTGACAATCTGGTGAATGGATACAGGTGTACTTGCAAGAAGGGCTTTAAAGGTGATGCAGAAGTGCATATTTTTAAGTCTTTTTCTGCCTTTTTGTTGGTACATACAGCTTGACTCACTTCTTTCTTTCCCCTTTTCCTACTCATTCATACAGCAACCTTAATTTGAGCACTTATTATTTATAGGGCAGTTGGAGAATAAAAACATAAATTTAAACATGGATTCTATTTTCAGACTAGCAGAGAGGTGAGCTCTTGAAACTACCATTTAAGGTGAGCAACTAGAGCTCCACTCATACAACTTTGGACATTTTAATTGGGTATTCTAATTGTAAGCTCCAGTGTAGGCTTGAATCTGTGATAATTCAAAAGAGATATTGGTAGAAGAATGAAAATCTTGTTTTACTGTAATGGTAGCAATATCATGGGAGAATCCATGTATTTAAAACCTTTCCAACAGTTCTATTAAACATTGAGATATTCTTAGATGATACATAGTCACCTATGACCTTCTGGAAAAATGCATAATAGTGAGTATTGTGTAGAATCACTTTTTGAGTTGTCTCTGTTACATTTCTCCTGTCACTTTTTTTAACCCTTGAGAGAGAAACCTGTGGGTAAATCATGCATATTTATACTCCTTGATCCATATAGTCATTTATTTCACAACTCAAATTTGTGCCACGCTACTAGGATAGATCAATATATTTCAGTGTCACTTTATTTGATAACTTGACATTTTTCTAAGATCATATTTTAGTCATTAACTTTTTGTCATTCAGATATATAACATCTGTAAAGATACTTACAGATTTAAAAGCACTTTTATTCCTTTGTCTCTTTGAGACTTGCTGATTGACAAAATAAATATCAAAATAGTTCACAGTCATATGTCTAGTGATTAACAGAGTACGGTTTGAACTCAGACCTCTATACTCTTAAACCATTATTTTCTTTTTATACATGGCTATAGTTCCTCAGTTTTAAGACTCTGTGTCAGGCCCTATTGCAGGTATAAAGGTGGTGGCATTTGGTAATATCCTGTCCCCATGAATACTTCCTTACTTTTCTCTTTTTTCATAGTGGGAGTAGATTTTGTGTCTTGGATCAGGGGGAAGAGCTTTGTGACTTCAGAAAACACCACCACATTGATGGTAGATACTATGCATTTGAAAAAGTGGGCATAAATCAAGAAGCTTTGATTAACTGTTCAAATATTTTATCCCTTGATAATTTCTAGCCTATTTTTAAGCCCTGACCAGATACTTTGTATAGAAGCCTCTATTTAGATATAGCAGTAGCTTTTTACCCTAGTGAACTTCTTGGTCCATTATAGAGAAATTACTTGTATTTGGACATTCATTAAACTTTCAAGCTATTAGAATATATTGTTCTTCCATTCATGTTTTGATTAAGCAGTTTTACTGACTGACTGTATGTCAGGGACTTTACACTGAAATGAATGAACAGGTGTTTCAGTGGCTTGAAGAAATTAATGTAGTTTCTGAAGTGTTTAATGTTTACCCCTGAGAGTATTGCTTAGTAATTGAGATATTGAGGAGGCTAACAGAAAGTTTCACTGTCTTTGATTTTCCCCCCTTTTTGTGTGCAGGCTATAACTGCCAGGTGAATATTGATGAATGTGCTTCGAATCCATGTCTGAACCAAGGAACCTGCTTTGATGACGTAAGCGGTTATACTTGCCACTGTGTGCTGCCGTACACAGGTGAGTCCTGGGGTCCAGGGGCTGGAAGGGATGCTCAGTCTTGTCTTGTCGTTCCAAACCTCGGAGTCTCAGAGATGGGGTCTGTGGGGGCAGTGATGCTGCCCTGAGGAATCACTCCCTGATCACCTTTCCTGCCCTCACTGTCTAGGTCGTCCACTCTGAGAAAACAGTGTGGCCTCTCTACATGGACGTGGTGGGGGTGCTTGTTTGCCTTTATTTTTTAGGGTTTGAAAAAAATTTTTTAATTATACGTGTCTTGAATTGATACATAGCTGATGGTTTAGTCATTATCTGAATGGACTATATGGCCTGTCCTCTTGGTCTTTGTTTTGCCAACACAACAGTTACCACTTATCGGTCCTTTACTAAATGCCAGACACTTTATATATTTTGGAGTATTTGCTCCAGTGCTCACAGTAATTCTATAGAGTAGAGGTTCCTATTCCTGTCACCATTTTATACATGAGGAAGCTGAGGCAAAGAGAGGTTACTTGCTGAAGGTCACATAGGTAAGTAGTAAATCTAGGATTTGTCCCTGAGTCTTTGAATCCAAAGCTTGTCCTCTTAACTGTCATTCCTCTCCTCACATTGATTGCCACTGCGTCCTCTGCAGAGAGGCACTGCCCCTTGGATGGCGATCACACACAGAAGACACGGATGTGACTTCATTTCGTATCAGGTGACTTTGTTTCAGGTGGTGTTACAGGAGTGTGCTTGGACGTTTCCCTGTATTCTCCTGCCTCATTACTGCCGTCTTGTGACTGGTTTTATTCGTGTGGCTCACTCGCCTCATGTCATTCATTTAATGGCTTTGCATGTTTCTCCAATGCCTTGCATGAGGCAGGAGCATGGCTGAGTTCTTACTCCCCGGAGTCTTGGCCTGTTGATAGTAGCTGTTGCTAGTGACTCTAGGCTGTTTAGAGTGGCCGGATGCATGACTGTTTTTCCTGAAAGACTTGATACTGCATTGCTGTCTTTGTCACCTCTTTAGAAGGAACATTCATGCAGACAAACTGCATTTAGCCATCCTGACTGAAAAAGTCAAAGTTACTGGAGATCCATAGCTATCCCCAGACAGTCTAAATAATGTCATTCCATAGCAATAGCAGTCACATTTGTTGGAACTGAGCAGATCATGTCATTTACAACCATAAAGACTGAGAATTGATGGTAGTAGGGAGATATAAGCAGGTGTCATTATGCTTTGACACATTATAGGCTTATCTGAATGTGACTAAGGTACATAGCTCATTGGGAAAATATTTGCCTTCTTGCTATTCAACAGTGTAAGAATATCTGACTATATGCTGGCTCTTGGTTTTTCTACATATTAGGATCTTATTAAAAAGAATTTACTATGTGTGACCTCTGGGAAATTATATTAGATATTACAGACTAAAATTTCAGTGCTGAGTGCTGCTAAGAGTTCTGAGTGTCATTGAATTTGGCCAGCATGAAGGGGAGCTAAGCAACATTGCCTTTCCTTGTGAACCACTGTTCTGACCAGACACATTAAGAACTTGTTAGGGGAACTTCCCTAGTGATCCAGTGGTTAAAACTTCATATTCCAGTGCAGCGGAAACAGGCTTGATCCCTGGTTGGGAGCTAAGATCCCACTGCCTCGTGGCCAAAAAGCCAAAACATAAAACAAAAGCAGTTTTGTAACAAATTCAATAAAGACTTTAAAAATGGTCCACATTGGACTTCCCTGGTGGTCCAGCAGTTAAGAATCCATTTGCCAACGTGGGGGACACGAGTTCGATCCTTGGTCCAGGAAAATCTCACATGCCTCGAGGCAGCTAAGCCCGTATGCCGCAACTTCTAAAGCCCATACGCATAGAGCCTGTGCCCCCCAACAGGAGAAGCCCTGCAGTGAAAAGCCTGCTATTCGCTGCAACTAGAGAGTAGCCCCTACTTGCCACAAGGCCTGTGTGCAGCAACAAAGACCCAGTGCACCCCAAAATAAATTAATTGTAAAAACAGTCCTGGGACTTCCCAGGTGGTACCAGTGGTGAAGAACTTGCCTGCCAGTGCAGGAGACATAAGAAACACAGGTCTGATCCCTGCATGGAGAAGATCCCTGAAGGAGGAAAGGCAACCCACTCCAGTATTCTTTCCTGGAGAATCCCATGGACAGAGAAGCCTGGTGGGCTACAGCCCATGGAGTTGCCAAGAGTTGGACACAACTGAAGCGACTTAGCAGTAGCACAAAAAATGGTCCACATCAAAAAGAACCTTTTAAGAAAAGAAAAAGTGGTTAGGGACATTGATGAAAATTTGTGGTAATATTTTTTTCTTTCTGAATGCAAAGTTTTAAGATAAAATTTTAAATTGAGTTAATTGTAACTTGACCTTATTTATTTTGTTGCAACGTTGTATTAGTTTCAGGTGTACACTATAGTGATTCAAATATTTAAAGATTATACTCCATTTAAAGTTACTATGAAATAATAGCTGAATTCCCTGTTCTGTATCCATGTGGATTATTTATTTTATGCCTAGTAGTTTCTCTCTCTCAATCCCCCACCTCTACCTTGGTCCTCCCTCTTCCTTCTCCCGCTAGTAACCACGGTTTGTTCTCTATACCTGTAAGGCTGTTTCTATTTTATTATATTCATTTGTCTTGTTTTTTAGACTCCACAGATAAGTAATAACATACAGTATTTGTCTTTTCTGTCTGACTTGTTTCGCTAATCATAATACCCTCTAAGTCCATCCATGATGCAGATGGCAGAATTTCATTCTTTTTTATTTCTGAGTAATATTCTTGTGTGTGTGTGAGAGAGAGAGAGAGAGAGTCACAGATCACATCTTCTTTATCCCTTCATTTGTTGATGGATACTTAGGTTGCTTCCATAGCTTGGCTATGATAAATAACCTAATGCTGATTTGAATGGACTTCCCTGGTGGCTCAGACGGTAAAGCGTCTGTCTACAATGCGGGAGACCCGGGTTTGATCCTTGGGTTGGGAAGATCCCCTGGAGAAGGAAATGGCAATCCACTCCAGGACTATTGCCTGGAAAATCCATTGAGATGCATATATCTTTTTGAATTAGTGTTTTCATTTTCTTCAGATGTATACCAAGGAGTGCAATTACTGGATCATATTTTAGTTCTGTTTTTAGCTTGAGTGACAGTTCACTATGATGGCTGTACTAGTTTACATTCCAACCAATAGCATTAAGTTTCCTTTTCTTCACATCTTTACCAGCATACTTTATTTGTATACTTTTTTGATAATAGACATTCTGACAATTGTGAGTTGTAATTTGACTTCCAAAACAACTTAATCTTCCTTTTTAAAAAAGTTTTTATTGGAATATAGTTGATTTACAATGTGTTCGTTTGAGGTGTACAGCAAAGTGAACTCTTTGTTTGTTTTTGAACTCTTTTTTGAGATTCTTTTTCCATATAGACCATTACAGATTATTGAATAGAATTTCCTGTGCTATAGGTCCTTATAAAGTAGTGTGTAGTTTCTAATCCATCTCTCCCCTCCCCTTGGTAACCATAGGGTTGATTTCTACATCTGTAACTCTGTTTCTGTTTTGTAACTAAGTTCATTTATAAGCTTTTTTAGATACTAGCTATAAGTGATACCATGTGGTATTTGTCTTTGTCTGACTTATTTCACTCTGTACAACAATCTCTAGGTCCATCTGTGTTGCTGCAAATGGCAAATGGCTTTATTTCATTCATCTTTAAGGCTGAATAATATTCCACTGCATGTATATACCACATCTTTTTTATCCATTCCTCTGTTGATGGGCATTTAAGTTGCCTCAGCGTTTTGGCTGTTACAAATACTGATGCGATAAACACTGGGGTACATGTATCTTTTAGAATTATGATTTTCTATGGTTACATGCCCACGAGTGAAATTGCTGGATCATATGGTAGCTCTGTTTTTCCTTTTTTAAGGAACCTCCATATTGTTCTCAATAGTGGCTGTACCATCTTACATTCTCACCAACAGTGTTGGAGTGTTCCATTTCTCCATACCCTCTCCAGCATTTATTGTTTGTAGATTTTTTGATGATAGCCTTTCTGACAGGTGTGATGTGATGCCACATTATAGTTTTGATTTGTATGTCTCTAATAATTAGTGATGTTGAGCATCTTTCGATGTGCTTTTTAGCAATCTATATGTCTTTAGAGAAATGTCTCTTTAGATCCTCTGCCCATTTTTTGATTGCAGTGGGATTTTTTTTTTCTTTTTTTCTTTTTTTGATTGAGATGCATAAGCTGTTTGTATGTTTTGGAAATTTGCCCTTGTCAGTTGCTTCATTTGCAAATATTTTTTCCCATTATGAGGGTTGTCTTTTCATTTTGTTTACTGCTTTCCTTTGCTGTGCAAAAGCTTTTAAGTTTAATTATGTCCCATTTGTTTTTGCTTTCAGTTTTGTTACTCTGGGAAAGTGAAAGTGAAAGTCGCTCAATTGTGTCCGACTTTTTGTGACCCCATGGACTGTATAGTCCATGGAGTTCTCCAGGCCAGAATACTGGAGTGGGTAGCCTTTCTCTTCTTCAGGAGATCTTCCCAACCCAGGGATGGAACCCAGGTCTCCCACATTACAGGTGGATTTTTTACCAGCTGAGCCACAAGGGAAACCCAAGAATACTGGAGTGGGTAGCCTATTCCTTCTCCAGCAGATCTTCCTGACCCAGGAATTGAACTAGGGTCTCCTGCATTGCAGGCGGATTCTTTACCAACTGAGCTATTAGGGAAGCCTTACTCTAGGAGGTGGATCAAAAAAATCTTGCTGTGATTTATGTCAAAGAGTGTTCTTCCTATGTTTTCCTCTAAAAGTTTTATAATATCCGGCCTTACACTTAGGTCTTTAATCCATGTTGAGTTTATTTTTATGTATAATGCTGGGAGTGTTCTAATTTCATTTGTTTACATGTAGCTGTCCAGTTTTCGCAGCACCACATATTGATGAGACTGTCTTTTCTCCATTGTATATTCTTGCCTCCTTTGTCATAGATTTGGTGACAGTAGTGTGTGGGTTTATTTCTGGGCTTTCTATCCTGTTCCATTGATCTATATTTCTGGTTTTGTGCCAGTACCATACTGTTTTGATAACTGTAGCTTTGTAGTATAGTCTGAAGTCAGGAAACCTGATTCCTCCAGTTCCATTTTTCATTCTCAAGATTGCTTTGGCTATTTGTGGTGTTTTGTGTTTCCATGCAAATTATAAATTTTTTACTTCTAATTCTGTGAAAAATGCCATGGGTAATTTGATAGGGATTGCATTGAATTTGTTGATTGCCTTGGGTAAAATAGTAATTTCCCAGTCGAAGAACATGGTATATCTCTCCATCTGTTTGTGTCATCTTTGATTCCTTTCATCAATATTTATAGTTTTCTGCATACAAGTGTTTTGCCTCCTTAGATAGGTTTATTCTTAGGTACTTTATTCTTTCTAATATAATGGTAGATGGGATTGTTTCCTTGATAATATTTCTGAGCTTTCTTGTTAGTGTCTAGAAATACATATTTCTGTGTATTAATTTTGTATCCTGTAACTTTACCAGATTCATTGATGAGCTATAATAGTTTTCTGGTAGTGTCTTTAGGGTTTCTTTATGTATCATATCATGTTACCTGCAAACAGTGACAGTTTTACTTCTTTTTTTTCAGTTTTGGTTCCTTTTATTTCTTCTCTGATTGCTGTGGCTAGAACTTCCAAAACTATGTTGATTAAAAATGGCGAGAGGACATCCTTGTCTTATTCCTGATTTTAGAGGAGATGCTTTCAGTTTTTCACCATTGAGAATGATTTTTGCTGTGGGTTTGGTGTATATAGCTTTTATTATGTTGAGGTGGATTCCCGTTATGCCCAGTTTCTGGAGAGTTTTTGTCAAAGGAATGTTGAATTTTGTCAGAAGCTTTTTCTGCAGCTATTGAGATAATCTTTGGCTTTTATTCTTCAATTTGTTGATGTGGAGTATCACATTGATTTGCGGATATTGAAAAATCCTTGCATCCCTGGGATAAATCCCATCTGGTCCTGGAGTTTTGTTTGTTGAAAGATTTTTAATCACAGTTTCAATTTCAGTTCTTGTGATTGGTCTGTTTATATTTTCTGTTTCTCCTTGGCTCATTCTTGGAAGCGTGTTCCTCTTTATGAATTTGCGCCTCTATTTTAGGTTGCTCATTTTATAGGTGTATCGTTTCTTGTAGTAGTCTTTTATGATCCTCTGCATTTCTGTGGTGTTCGTTGTAACTTCTTTTTTTCATTTCTGTCTTATTGATTTGAGTCCTCTTTTTTCTTGATGACTCTGACTAAAGGTTTATCAGTTTTGTTTATCTTCGCAGAGAGCCAGCTTTTAGTTTCATTGATTTTTGCTGTTGTTTTCTTTGTCTCTATTTCATTTGTTTTTTGTCTGATCTTTATGATTTCTTTCCTTCTACTTACTTGGGAGTTTATCTGTTCTTCTTTCTCTAGTTACTTTGTGTTGTGTTTGGAAAAGATGCTGGATATGATTTCCGTTTTTTTTAAATATACTGAGGTTTGATTTGTGACTGAAGTTGCTATCTATCCTGGAGAATGTCCCCTGTGCACTTGAGAAGAAAGTGGGTTCTGATGCTTTTAGATGGAATGTCCTATAAATATCAATTAAGTCTGTCTGGTCCAATGTGCCATTTAAGGCTTATGTTTACTTATTAATTTTCTATTTGGATGATCTGTCCATTGGTATAATGGGTGTTACAGTTCCCCACCATTATTGTGTTACTGGCAATTTCTGCTTTTGTGGCTGTTAGCATTTGCTTTGTATCCTGAAGTGCTCCTATGTTGGGTGCCTATATATTTGCAATTGTTATATCATCTAGGATTGATCCCTTAATCATTATGTAGTGTCCTTCCTTGTTTTTTGTAACAGTCTTTATTTACAGACTGTTTTGTCTGATATAAGGTTGCTACCCTAGCTTTCTTTTGATTTTCATTTGCATGTAATATCTTTCTTCATCCCATTACTTTTATTCTGTGTGTGTGTCCTTAGGTCTGAAGTGGGTCTCTTGCAGACAGCATATATGTGGGTCTTGTTTTTGCTGCCATTCAGCCAGTCTGTGGCTTTTGGTTGAAGCATTTAATCCATTTACGTAAATATTGATATGTATATTCCTATTGCCATTTTTTTTAATTTGAGGGGTGTTTTTTTAGGTCCTTTTTTTCCCTTTCCTCTTTTGTTCTCTTCTCTTGTGTTTCCTGCCTACAGAATTAATTTCCCTTAGTATTTGTTGCAAAGCTGCTTTGGTAGTGCTGAATTCTCTTAGTTTTTGCTTGTCTGTAAAGCTTTTGAGTCTCTGTCAAATTGGAATGAGAACCTTGCTGGGTATTCTTGATTGTAGGTTTTTCCCTTTTGTCACTTTAAATATATCATGCCACTCCCTTCTGGCCTGCAGAATTTTTGCTCAAAAAATCAGCTTATGGGGATCGGGATTCCCTTATAAGTTATTTGTTGTTTTTCCCTTGTTGCTTTAAATACTTTTTATTTGTATTTAATTTTTGTTAGTTTGATTAATGTGTGTCTTGGCATGTTTCTCTTTGGGTTTATCCTCTATTGGACTGTCTGTGCTTCCTGGACTTAGGTGACGACTCTCTTTTTCATTTTAGGGAAGATTTCAACTCTAATCTCTTCAAATATTTTCTCAGGTTCTTTCTCTTTTTCTTCTTTTTAGACCCCTATAATTTAAATATTGGTGCATTTAATGTTTTCCCAGAGGTCTGAGACTGTCTTCATTTCTTTAAAAAAAAATATTACTTATATATTTCATATTGACATTTTTGGTCCACACCCTGCAGCATGCAGGATGCTGGTTTCCCAAGCAGAGATTAGATCTTTGGCCCCCTGCAGTGGAAGTGTGGAGTCTTAACCACTGGGCTGCCAGGAAAGTCCCTGTCCTCATTTCTTTTCATTCTTTTTTCTTTGCTCTGTTTCACCACAGAGATTTCCACCGTCCTGTCTTCCAGGTCACTTATCCCTTTTTCTGCCTCAGCTCTTCTGATGGTGATTCCTTCTAGTGTATTTTTCATCTCAGTCCTTGTGTTCCTCTCTATTTGTGTGTTCCTTAGTTCTCCCAGGTCTTTGTTGAACATTTCTTGTATCTTCTTGATCTGTGCCTCCATTCTTTTTCTGAGATCTTGGATCATCTTTACTATCATTATTCTGGTTTCTTTTTCAGGTAGATTGCCTAACTCCTCTTTATTTAGTTGTTCTTTTAGATTTTTATTTTGCTCTTCCATCTGCTAGATGTTTCTTTGTCTTTTTATTTTGTCAGACTTACTGTGTTTGTGGTCTCTTTTCTGCAGGTAGCAGGATCATAATTCCTCTTGCTTCTGGTGTCTGCCCCCCATTGGGTTAGGTTGGTCCAGAAGCTTGTGCTGTTATCCCCTTGAAAGGGAGTTTGATTGATGTTGTGACTAGAGCCTGCACTGGATATTGAGCAGGGCCTCCCCTTGCTCTGTGGTTGTCACTGCCCTGTTAGAGACAGGATCTGCTCTCTATTTGTTGGAGTAGAAGCCCCTAGATCTGTTTCTTAGCTGTGCTTCTGATTTGTGGTATGAGGATTGGAGCATTTCCACTGGAGAGAAGCCACTGAGTATTCTTTCTCTGGGGCTGTTCACCTGTGAATGTGCTCTGTTGTGTCCCTTTTTGCCTGTTGTATGGGCTCACAAAGTACAGTATTCTTGGCACTGCACTCTGCCCAGGTAGGAGGGTGCTGGGTAGGGATTGGAACATGGGTACCCTTCAGGTGGCGATAGGGGTGAGCTGGTCACATAGTTTGAGGAGGGGGAACAGAGGAGGCAGTGACAGGGATGTGCAAGCCAGCTCTGCTAGGAGCCCTCCCTAGTGCTTTGGAGGCAGGGGTTGGTGTATGAGGAGAGAGCCTAAAATGGCAACCCCACCCCTTGTGCATTACTCAAAAATGGAGCTTCATTTCTGTGGTTGTCCAGGCTTCCTCCACGAGCATTCTCAGTTGCAGAGTTCTGCAACCCCAGCCTCTCAGGTTGTCTCCTCACAGCCATGTTTTGCCAAAAGTTAAAATTTCACCTTAGGTTCAAAACATTTGTTAACAAAAGAAACCACTCATTATACACAAATAAATAATTTCAATAACTAATAGAGAATTACCTATCTTACTTTTAATAAACAATCATTAAAAGAAAAGAAAAGTAGAACAGTAAAGAAAAGTAACAGTCCATATATCACCAAATTGGGTTTGACTGATATCCAGACTCAGACAGTGCTGGGAAGTCCTGTGTGACAGCAGTCTGGAGCCCCAGTTGGGAAAAGGTCCCGGGCAGCGCATCTGCTCCATAGGTGAGACTTCAGAATTGTAGGTTGGGGGTTCCTGCTTTTAATCCCAGGCCACAAACTGATATTGTCATCAGTCTGAGAGCAGATTGCAGCTCTGGTTTAATCTTTTTTTTTTTTTTTTTACGGTGCCATTTGTTTTGTCTTGTAAATCTTGGAATGTTAGTAAGCCCCTGGTATGGTTGGCCAGACCCCCTCCAGGGGCTCAACAATTCTAGGACCTGCCCCCTTCTCATCTGTGGTGCCATGCAACTCGCACTCACCGCAGGAAGGTAGTCCAGGCAGTGTCCAGGAAGGTCAGAAGCGAGGTCAGAAGCCTGCTCGAACAAGACAAGACTACTTCCATTTAATTTCCCTAACAAACCAACAGCAGGCCCCTCCCCGGATCTGCTCTCCAAAGCCCGCATTCCAGCACCCAGCATCCATGCTCACTGGCAAACACCTGTCTCAGGCTGGGGCGTGCAGGGCCGGGGCATGGACCATCTGTGTCGGTCTCACTCTGTCCTGCCTGTCACAGACCAGCTACTGGACTATCCTCTGAACCCCCAGGCTCCCCTCTGCTCCAGCTCATCTCCCTGCTGATAAGAGGCCTTCCCCAGATGCAGGGACCTCTCCATACCTTCAGCTCCCCATGAGGGGTGCAGGTACCATCCTGCTTCCTCTCCTCTTCCTTTGCCTTCTTTTTTTCACCCTACCCATTATGTGGGGATCTTTCTTGACCTTTTAGGTGTCCAAGATGCTCTGCTAGTGTTCAGCAGGTGCTGTGTGGGAACTGCTTCACGTGTAGGTGTATTCTTGATACATTTGTGGGGAGAGAGAAACTCCATGTCCTCCTACTCCTCCACCATCTTGGAAAAAGCCCATCTCCCTTTTAATAAAAGTATTCTTTTAATTTTTTTCTGGAATCTCATATTCAGTATACTAAGGTAGGAAATGTTGGTGGGCAACTATTAATGTCATGTTTTGATGTTGAAATAAGGAGAGATGTTACCAGACAATTGGTATAACTTCACTGGTTTCCACCTCTGATGGCCTTCTGATCAACCCCATTGCCTTCTGGAACAGGCCTACAGAGGTTTAAGAATAGGAGGCTGTGTTGTTAACTCTGCAAGGTGGATCTATGTTGCTAAGCTCCAGCTGAATCTTAGCTATGAAGATGCAAAAACTCTCACACCCGATTGATGTCAGTTTCTAAATCCACAGAACCACTTGTGATAATAACGTGAAGATAACAGGAGCCCAGCAGTTGTTGAGCACTTACTCCCTGTGCTGGGCCCTATGCTAATAAGAACTTTGTAAACATTTTTTCATTTAATCCACAAAAAGCCTCTATGACTTACATACCATCCTAATTCCTATCTTGTTTATGTAGAAGCTCAGAGAATGTAACTTGCCTGAGATCACACCGTGAGTTATCACATCAGATCCAAGACACAAAGGTCCGTAGGTCTCTCAGATCCCGAAACTAATTCATTACATTAGATCTGAATTCGGAAAGCATCCTTTGGTGTAGAATTTGGGGAAATCTCAGTTCCTTGGACTTTTTCTCTATAATAAACTCTGTCATTTGATTTACAGGCAAGAACTGTCAGACTGTATTGGCTCCCTGTTCCCCAAACCCTTGTGAGAATGCTGGTGTTTGCAAAGAGGCACCAAATTTTGAGAGTTACTCCTGTCTGTGTGCTCCTGGCTGGCAAGGTAACAGCGTCGGAATGTAGAAACCAAGAGCATTTAACAGAGTGATCTGGTTATTTGATGACATGGAGAATCTGTCTTTTGAGGCTTGCCCTTTTTTGTCAAGAACACAGGCCTTGTATAAAAGCCGAAGCTGCTAACAAATGTTTTAGACTTTCCATTTTACGTGTCTTTGCTGCCCCCTGGTGGCTAGAAGACTCCAACCAGAGTCTGAAACTATGATGTTCTATGTAGAATTTTAGCATCTGGGTGGCAACTTGTTGGGGGAACAGAAACCTGAAGGGACTTCCCAAAGCAGGAGGCCAAACAGCATATCCTTGCAGTAGCCCCACCCACCCCAGCTAAAGCTCAGCCCCCATATAAATTTCTGCGTGGGAATCGATTTCCAAAGACTGGACTGTTCATTGCCCCTTTGTTTGCAGGTCAGCGGTGTACCATCGACATTGATGAGTGTGTCTCCAAGCCCTGCATGAACCACGGTCTCTGCCATAACACCCAGGGCAGCTACATGTGCGAATGTCCTCCAGGCTTCAGCGGCATGGACTGTGAGGAGGACATTGATGACTGCCTTGCCAGTGAGTGCACCAGCCTGCTCCTGAGCCCCTAGGGGAGAGCAGAGCCAAAGGGCAGAGGAGGACCTGGCGAGGCACTTGCCTCGGTGCTGAGGCTGCCCATCCGACAGTGTATCACCTGTCTTTAATTTTCGTATTTTAAAAATCTTCATTTTGAAGCTAGTGGCTTTAGGAGTTAATACACGGGAGTCGCTTTTAAGCATTGCCTTACTAATTTTTGTACATTGTCAAAGTGGGGACAATGCTATGAAAGCTTCTAATAAAAAGCAGATCTCTTGAGGTATAATTAAGTATACAACACACTGCCAGTATTTAAATGAACCAGTCCAGTAAGTTTTGACATATGACAACTCAAAACAATATTTAAGATACTGATCACATTCATCCCCCTGAATGTATTTCATCTCTTGTAACTTAACCCTCCTTTCTACTTTCCTGTCTCAGACAACTAGGGATCTACCTCTGTCACTTTAGATTTGTGTGAATTTTTTTACGATTTTATTTTTCTCTGAGAGCTCTACTTGGCACTGTACATCTTAGGGGAATCTTTTCATTCTGACTGGTATGAATGTGAACTGTGCTCAGCCTAGTATAAACTTTAGGGATTGTTCTGCCTACTTCTTTCTAGTGGTTCTTTACCCAGCTTCAGCAGTTTCAGCACATGAATGTGATGTACCTATCAGTACAGGCATCTCTCAATATCTGAGGGTATTGGTTCTAGGACCCCCTGTGGATACTAAAATCTGCAGATGCTCAAGTCCCTTATATAAAATAGTGTAGTATTTGCATATAACCTATGCACATCCTCTTGTATACTTTAAATCATTTCTTAATTACTTGTAATACCTAATGCAATGTAAGTGCTATGTAAATATTTGCTGGTACATGGCAAATTCAAGTTTAGCCTTTTGGAACTTTCTGGGATTTAAAAAAATTTTTTTTCTGTCCTTGGTTGGTTGAATCCATGATTGTGGAACACATGAAAATGGGGGGCCGCTTGTATTCAGTTACTTGTGTGGTGATTAAATCATTAAACTTCAAACGAGCTTATGATAGTGCATCCAGAATAATGGCATCTTATTCACAGCATATATCATTTCAGATTATCATATGGATGGCACTATACTAGGAGCTGACAGTGCCAATATAAATAAAAGCTTACATTTATGAAACTCATAATCTCTCAGGAAATAAAGACAGTTAGACAGATAATTCCGACATTATAAGACTAATGGTGAAAAAAACATGTTCAGGGTACAACTGATGGAGAAATTTAAGGGAGTGGGATCAAACTATTTGGATTCCTTTCCCACATTAATTAGTATATCAATCAAATTTCTACTATTTAAACATTTTTTCCTATTTGAAGTAGGACTAACAATATTTGCAACTAGTTTAAAATTACTCAGTGAATTACTGTGAGTTGCTTGAAAGGTGCTATGGAAGTTACAGTAGCTGTGTAGTATTATGTATAAGAAAGAATAATATGACTTCTAGAGTTGTTCCAGTAGAGACTGCAAATGAGCCTTAGAATGAAATTAGCCTAATAGATGACTAAGGTATAAATAGCTCTCTTATAAAATAAGGGCTGCATTACCCACCTGGTGTTTAGTTTTCTCTTTATGTTTATGACCTGTCTTTAATTGTATTTCAAGTTCCTTAAGACCAGGAGCCACGTCTTACTTTTCTTGCTCCAATTCGGGTGTCGTCTGTGTTGCAGAGGACTGTGCTCTGATAATAGCTCAAAATTTCTTGATTAACTGCTGTGGCTGTAAAGTGTTCTATAAGATCAAACGACGTGATGTTTAAAATTTAAAAATGCTCGTTTCCTAGTTGTATGTAAATCTAAAAAACAACAAACAAAAACAAGAAAGGAGAGAGGGAAGAAAGGAAGAGAGGAAGGGAGAAGAAAAGGTTGACCAGCACAAGGGGACTAATTGATATCTATCCCATCCCTGGTTTTATGAGTATTAATTTTGCAAAACAGTGATGCATGTAAAGTTCTTTCCAGCTATTAAACAGACTCTTACTAAGAATCTCAGGCAGGTGTTACTACATTCATTCTTGTAAATGGAGGAGTCAGGGCAAAATAGATGTGAAGAAAAGTCAGAATTGTTACTGTTGTTAGTGTGGCTCAGTTCAGGCTACTCACCTGTATGACTCTAAGGTTAAATGGATGCTGCTGTTCAGAGTTCTAATTCTTGTGTGCAATGGCTTAGATCCTTGCCAGAATGGAGGTTCCTGTGTAGATGGAGTGAATACTTTCTCCTGCCTGTGCCTTCTGGGCTTCACTGGGGATAAATGTCAGACAGACATGAATGAGTGTCTGAGTGAGCCCTGTAAGAACGGAGGGACCTGCTCTGACTATGTCAACAGTTACACCTGCAAGTGCCAGGCGGGATTTGATGGAGTCCACTGTGAGAACAACATTGACGAGTGCACTGAGAGGTGAGCAGCCCATGTCCTCAGGCAACAGTGTCTTACGGGAAAAAGGAGAGAGGGGAGGAACCTACAGAGTACTATACTGGGATTGAGGGGCCACATAAGGCATCGCCTTGGATCCCACCACACAATCATCTCCTATTTTCTAGTTTCTAATTCCTTGTGGACATCGAGTTACAAGTTTAAGGCAGAGGTTGAAAAACTTAGTGAGATGTTCAGTTCAGTCGCTCAGTCGTGTCTGACTCTTTGCAACCCCATGAGCCGCAGCACATCAGGCCTCCCTGTCCATCACCAACTTCCAGAGTCCACCCAAACCCATGTCCATTGAGTCGGTGATGCCATCCAGACATCTCATCCTCTGTCATCCCCTTCTCCACCTGCCCTCAGTCTTTCCCAGCATCAGGGTCTTTTCAAATGAGTCAGCTCTTCACATCAGGTGGCCAAAGTATTGGAGTTTCAGCTTCAACATCAGTCCTACCAATGAACACCCAGGACTGATCTCCTTTAGGATGGACTGGATGGCTCTCCTTGCAGTCCAAGGGACTCTCAAGAGTCTTCTCCAGCACCACAGTTCAAGAGCATAAATTCTTCGGTGCTCAGCTTTCTTTATAGTCCAACTCTCACATCCATACATGACCACTGAAAAAACCATAGCCTTGACTAGACGCACCTTTGTTGCCAAAGTAATGTCTCTGCTTTTTTATAGTGAGATGAATCATCATTTATTTCTTACATAGGAAACAGAAAGAGCTATAATTTCTATATCATCTCCTTTTGGTCTCTTATAAATTTCAGTTGACAAAAAAATCCTACTTCTTTACAGATTTGTCATCCCTCTTTAAGTAATTTCTGGGAGGTTTGATTCTTTTTTTATTATCAACAAATTTGTTCTGTTTCTCTTCCATAAAGAAATATAGAATCAAGAGCTATCTATTTGATATGTTGCTGATAAATTAAATTGACTTAGAGATAAAATGAAATGTGATACATGGAGAGCTACAGAAGGGCTGGGTAAAACCTGGATGCCTTCACTTTCTCTTGGAGTCTCTAATAAGCTCAGACTTTTAAATACTCCTCGGATCTTTTTGGTTGTGGAAAGGAAGCTGAGACTCATGCTGATTGGTGCCCATTCTAATTTGGAAAATGGTTAAGTTTACTGGATATAAGAGTTTGGGGTGCTCAGGAGTATTTCCTTCTGTAATATCTTAGATGTGAGGACCCTCACTTTTAAAATAGCAGGTCAGAGGATCCAGATTATCTAGCTGATGTTGTTCTTCCTGTGTGCTTCTCAGCTCCTGTTTCAATGGTGGCACGTGTATCGATGGGATTAACTCCTTCTCTTGCTTGTGCCCTGTGGGCTTCACTGGTTCCTTCTGCCTCCATGAGATCAATGAATGCAACTCTCATCCATGCCTGAATGAAGGAGTATGTGTTGATGGCCTGGGTACCTACCGCTGCATCTGTCCATTGGGCTACACTGGAAAAAACTGTCAGGTAATTAGATTTCAACCCATTCATTCAGCTCCCACAGAATTGTTGAGTGTTACACCTGTTTCTTTCCTAGGCAAAATAATCCCCATCTAAAAGAGAAAATTCGGTGTCTTAGGAATGTACTCAAAATAAATCTGGACAGCTTCTTAATTATACTTTTAAGATAACTAAGTTAATCTAAGTTCTTAGATAACTTCTAAGAACTACCAACTTCTTAACCTGGTAGATTTCAAAATGGTGATACTGGCAAGATTATATGGGTTAACACACATGAAATTGTTACAGCAGGCTCACCAAGAGCTGCAGAAAATGCATATGAGAAATAAGCACATTGATATCATTTAGGAAATACAAAAAGGGAAACAAAGAACAATCAAAGTTTTTAAAATTCAGATACAACATCTAAGTGGATAATGATAATTATGCCCTACAATGTTATAACAGTCTCAAAACCAAGCTATTCACATGTCTTTCAAATTCAAGTATTTAATATTCATCTTCATAGACTCTTAGGATGGAACGACCCCTCAGAGCCTACTAGCCTAGCCTTTCATGAAAGAATAAATTGAGCCCGAGGGTCAAAGTAACTTTTCTAAGGTTGCACCCCAAACAGCATTGTGTTTAATTTTATGCAGTTTTACCTCTCAAACAATGATGGAATGATAGAATATCATACCAGCAGTCCAGACAATTTAGAAATAAATGCCCAAATGTAACTAGCCTTTCAGAGTACACTTCAGTGAAGCTTTGGCTGTATTGGACATGCAGATAAGCACCTCTGCATATTAAACAGCTTACTGCTGGTTCCCTGGATCAGGAGGCTATTCTTCGTGCGGCTTCTGCTGTTCACACAGCGTGGTGGCCCTCTGCCCTCCCGCCTCTTTCACAAATGGTCAGTGTTGTGAGCACGGTCTCCTCTCCCCAGGAGCCAGGCCACCACATGGGAGTTTTGGAAAAGGTGCTAGTCCACTTGCACCCTTTGCCTCTTGCTTTTCAGAAGCCTGAGTTTCTCCCATCAAAGTACGTTCTTTGTTTCGTGGATGGGTTCATCTGTGCCATATTTTGGATTCCACACGTGACAGTGTGGTTTTTCCCTTTCTGGCTTGACTTGACTTAGTGTGATAATTTCTGGTTCAGCCCATGTTGCTGTAATGGCCTGACTCCACTCTAGTAGGAGTCCATGTCATGTGTGCGCCACATTTTCTTTATTCATCTGTCAAGGGTCATTTAGGTTGTTTCAGTGTCTCGGCTGTTGTGCATAGTGCTGTCAGCTGATAGGGGTGGGTGAACAACAGGGTCTTGCTGTACAGCACAGGCAACTGTAGGCAGTATCCTGTGATAGGCCATAATAGAAGAGATTATTTAAGAAAGAATGTCTGTATGTGTGTAACTGAGGAACTTTGCTGTGCAATAGAGATTAGCACAGCATTGTAAATCAACTGTACTTCAATAAAAAAGTTTTTATTTTTTGCTAACAGTAAAAAAGTAAGCTTTTGGACAGTTTTTAGGTTTATTAACAAGCTTTAAGCCTTTAAATCCTGAACTCTTATTCACCACAGATTTGATCAAGCCCATGTGATTTCTCACTCAGGAGTAGCACATAGAATCTGTAGACCTGTCTGACAGCTTTAACTCTTTTCTAGCCCTGCAGGGTGGCCATGTTTCTAGACATGAGCATGATGTAGGGAATAACTTAACCAATTTAAGTTCCTCAAATTCTTAAACTTATCTGGTAAGAATTTTTGAATAGCAGAGCTAAAAGAATTAGACTGTATAAAATGATTAGCTTATCTGGGGACAGTGAATCTAAGTTTAAGGCTTGGGTGAGGGCTCTTTTTTTAATTAATTAGTGTACTTTCCTTTGAGTTCTTAAAATGCAGTGTAGCTTTTTTTCATTCCTGGTGTCTGAATGTTGATATATGTGTCTGCCTCTGTTTCAGACCCTGGTGAACCTCTGCAGTCGGTCTCCATGTAAAAACAAAGGTACCTGCATTCAGGATAAAGCAGAGTCGCGGTGCCTATGTCCGTCTGGATGGGCTGGTGCTTACTGTGATGTTCCCAGTGTCTCCTGTGAGGTGGCGGCCTCCCGCAGAGGTGAGCTCTGCCCCTCCGAGACTCAAGGGTCAGTCCATGAAGTACTGACTAACGAGCAGCACTGTAGGGCAAGAGTTGTTATTGTGGGAGGAGAGGGAAGGGCAGACAGGAATGAATGGGCAAGGCTCTGGAGAAAGGGTCTGAAATGGAAGGTGAAGGGCAGGGGAGCAAGTCTAGAGATTCCAAAAAGGAATGTACTTGACGTGGAAGGAAGGCATGTTCCACTTTCAGCACTTGTTTATTTTTTTTAACATATTTATTTTTAATTGAAGGATAATTGCTTTACAGTATTGTATTGATTTCTGCCATACAGCAACATGAATCAGCCATAAGTATACATATGCCCCCTCCCTCTTGAACCTCTCTGCCACCTCCCACCTCATCCACCATTCTAGGTTGTCACAAAGCCCCATTTTGAGTTCCCGAGTCATACAGCAAATTCCCACTGGCTACCTGGTTTACGCATAGTAGTGTTTATGTTTCCATGCTTCTCTCTCCATTTGTCCCACCCTCTCCTTCCCCAGTGCCCCCTGGCTCTGGGTCCATAAGCCTATTCTCTGTCTGCATCTCCACTGCTGCCCTGCAAATAGGTTCATCAGTCCCATCTTTATAAATTTCGCGTATATGCAGCACTTACTTAGTTTTAACACAAAACAGATCCTGAGGGTTGTGAACTAGACAAGAATAAAATATAATGTGTCAACCAGCTTAGATTAGTTCAGCTGACCCTGACGTGTTGTGTGCTGTTCCGTGACGTTCCTTCCTCCACTGGGTTTCGCAGGGGTGCCCGTTGACCGCTTGTGCCAGCACTCCGGCGTCTGTATCAGCGCGGGCAACTCGCATCACTGCCAGTGCCCCCTGGGCTACACCGGGAGCTACTGTGAGGACCAGCTTGATGAGTGCTCGTCCAATCCCTGCCAGCACGGCGCCACCTGCCGGGACTTCATTGGTGGATACAGATGTGAGGTGAGTAAGAGGAGCAGGCAGTCAGAGGCCTTCCGGAAGATGGCACGCTGCTTACAAACACGGGCATCCTGAGTTTAGCTGCGTATGTCTGATTCTCGCAATTTATAGATTTCTTTTCTTTTTGCGAATCATGATTACATTGCTTTCTAATCACTGTTGCTTTCAGTCCCCTGTGCATTAAGTTAGAAGAGCCTCTGGTAAGCTATTTTCACAGAAGTCTGGAACTATCTTGCTTCCACAGGATTGCTTCCAGAATCCAGAGCTGCAATACTCTGCCAGGGTGCATTTCCCAGTCTACCCAGCCCAGTGGCCCCTGGTACTTCTCTGAATAAGCAGTTGAGATAGGAGAAGCCACTTTGAGGAGTGGGCCTTTGACCCATGTCATGTTTGTAAACAGTCATTGGTCAATCGACTAATAATTCTCTCAAAAAAATGTTACCCAACCTGTTCTGTGTAGCATCATACTGTTACACGTGTATATTTGAGGGCGTATGTATCTTTTAAGGAATGTATCAGGCTGCAGTCCATGGGGTCACAAGGAGTCAGACACAACTTGGCAACTGAACAACAATAGCAACATCATTGTCTTCTTAATGTCTGGGCTGATAGATCAAGATGTTGACAAAATACCAGAGACATGAATTTGATACCACCAAGCAACACCAAGAAAAACTCTGCTTCTCTGCTTGTCAAAATGAGCCAAAGATAGTTTCAGGGTATTGGTCCCTGTTTCTTATTTTTAGTTTGAAAGCCACTGGTACCATTTTTTTTAAACATAGCCCTAAGAAGTAGAATTTATTCACTTAGGGCCTGCCTGCTTTGTATATTCTGCAAAACTGCACCTGGCACTGCTAGCCACAGGTAAGATAGCCCCAGGATGTGAAGATACTGAGCCCCTGCTGTCCTTCAGAGCTCTGTGACCCAGAGACTGTGGCCTGGCTGCTGAGTCATATCACCAAACATGTCAGCCCCTCTCTGTTACCCTCTTCCCACTGAGTTCATCTGCCCTCCTCTTCTTATCCTTTTTTATCTGTCTCTGAGTCACATCTCTGTTAAGGTTTGCATGAAAAGTCCAATGAACGATGTTAAAGTTATTCATATGCGGTTTGCACTATGAATTGAACATCTTTTTATTCAGCCTATACACAGATCTTTGTTTTGAGCTCTCAAAAGTACTCAGACAACATTTTGTAACTGCTGCTGTTGCTTTATAGGTTCACCAAAAATGGCATTAAAAAAAAAAAGAAAGGAGATGTTGCATAGTTTTAAACCAGAAGGTGGCACTTCGTACTTATAAAATTCAATAGCTATACTGGGACGCATACAGCAATCAATTCCAGTAATTTTGCTTTGAGGGACTCAAAGCATTGCCCAAATAGAGCCACTTCATGGTCAGTATTTTCTTCCTTGATCAGCCCTGAAGGCCCTAGAACGCCTACATCTAGCACAGCTAGCTTGCCCGCCTCTTGGTGCCCCCACCCCTACATCAGCCAGTTTCTCACACATAGACATGTAGTTTCCTGAGCATGGGGATCAGTAAATACACGCATTATCTTTACTATCATCCACATGTACCATTTCTGTGGGCCACCGAGTCCTCATCACATACAAAGGAATGAATGTTTTAAAGATAAGAAAACCTGCACACAAAAGGGACGGATGGCTTTTGCATGGGCATCATTTGAGATATCTCTCAGAATATTCAGTCCTTGCCTTCCTTTTCAAGTGGCTTTTTTGGCTAGAAGTGATTGGATAGAAATGCCATTGAGCTGTGAGTTGACTCTGCACGAGATGGTGAGTAAGGAGTGTGATGATACCAGAGAAGCGTACAAGAGCTGGGTGGGGTTTGGCAGAAAAGGGTCACAGTAACTTACCTGATTTCATTTGCTCCCATGATATGCATCCAACAATAGTCCAACATTTCTTGTTCTTTTTGCTTTGCTCTTGGCAGTGTGTCCCTGGATATCAGGGTGTCAACTGCGAGTATGAAGTGGATGAGTGCCAGAACCAGCCATGCCAGAATGGAGGCACCTGTATCGACCTTGTGAACCACTTCAAGTGCTCTTGTCCACCAGGCACTCGGGGTATGAACTCAGCCTTACCTCTCTTCCATCCAGGGCATTCTCTTAAGTTATAAATGCATTTTTAGTCTCATGAAGGAATTTTTAAAACAAGACTCAGCATTATTCTGAATCTTAAGAGATTCAAGCCATTTCATTGCTCTCTTGCCAAGCTCTGGTGTTCTGACGCCTGTCTGGTCAATTCTGTCTGGTTGTTGTTAAAACCCATGAAACACAGAATGTGCAAATGACATAATGTTGCAGCAGAGTTAACCTGGTTAGCAAGATCTCTTGGTACTTCGAGGGAAAACAACCAGTAGCCTCTTGAATAAATTATTTGTATTTACCAGCTTGTGTACTTTTCTGAACTTCAAGTCTTGCCTCCATAAAGTGGGAAAATAAATGAAATGAAAACATTTGCCTGTTTTCGTAAGCCCAAGGGGAGAAGGTTGATGGTCCAAGAATGAACTAAGAATTACAATAAGACCTAATGAGATGCAACCCTAGATGGTAGATGGTGGAACCATCTTTCCACCAGGGGCATTCCCTTGCCTGCAAACAATCTCCTGGAAAGAGCTTGGAGTATCGTTTTTTAGAAGAGATGTAGTTATAATGGTGCCTGCTCTGAGCAGCATGTGAAAAGAAAAAGCCATCCACAATGGTGGAAAATTGATTCTCATCAAAGAGAATAGAATGTTAGAGAAATATTTATACTGTCTTAAACCTTTGGGTCAGTGGATTTTGGCTTTCCTTCTTGAGTTCGGAGTTGGCTAAATTAGAATGGAAAAGTTCCCCAGTAGTAGGCTAGTTATTGAGCAGTGAGATTAACAGGGAAGTCAAAACTAAGGAGAAACAGCCTTTAAATATTTGAAGATTTGTTCCGTTAAAGGAGAGTTGTTTTCTGCTCAGTACTTGAAAGAGAAGTAGAGGTTAATTTTAATTACTTCTAGCGGTGATATTATCCATTAAAAATCCTGTTACTATTTTTATTGAGGTCACATTAAATTTATGAATTTGTGTAAAGAAGACTGACATCTTTAGAATGAGAAGTCTTCCTGACCAACCCATTGTGTCTTTCTGTTTATTCAAGTTTCCTTTTGTGTCTTTTAGGTCTACTTTAAAGTCTTCATGTAGGTGTAGTGCATTTCTTGTTAAGATTATTCTTAGATATTTTATCTTTTGCCTGGCATGCTGCAGTTCATGGGGTCGCAAAGAGTCGGCCACGACTGAGTGACTGAACTGAACTGATTGCTGTTGAAACTGAGGCCTTTTTTTAAAAAAACATTTTTCTTTTCTTTCCAATAGTCTTGCTATTACAAGTGGTAAGAATACAGTATTGTCTTTCTTTCTTCTGTAATTTTTTTGAATTGATCATGACATCACTTCTAGAATAGTCATTGATTTCTTTTGTTTCTTCCTCGAAAATATGTACGGATGTTCATACTTGATGGGCCTTTTACATCTATAGCACATTAAATGAGTTCTGTTTTAAATGGAATAACCTTTGAGCTCTCAACAGGATAGTTCCCTTCTATTTTTTTGATAAAAGATATTTGTGTACTTACACTGTTTTACAGAAAAAGTCATTTGTGTGATTCAAAATTTACTTCCAGTTCTTACCAGTGATTACTTATAGTCTATTTATTTATAGTTATATTCTTTTTAACTGTTTTTATATTTTAAATCAAAATGAATAAATTAATAAAAAGTTACCAAATCTCTCTTGAGTTCCAATTTCCTCACCTTTCAAGTGGAAAAATAATACTAGCTATGCCCTAAGGGATTGCTTCATCACTGGGTTGTGTGGGGAGTACATGAGAAGCCCTGAGTACATCCTTTGCTTACTGGTGTTCAAGAGGATGGGCACAATCCTGGGTCAAGCGTGTGTTATGCCCTGCCTGACCAAAATGGTTCCAGCCTGACTAATTGTGGAAATGCCACCAGGGCTGGTTTTCCCTTCCTGGAAGGCAGCATTCCAAGAACCGTCATAATTTCCTCTCCCTCCTCTCTCCTCCAGGCCTGCTTTGTGAAGAGAACATTGACGACTGTGCCAGAGGTCCCCACTGCCTTAATGGTGGCCAGTGCGTAGACAGGATTGGGGGCTACAGTTGTCGCTGCTTGCCAGGCTTTGCTGGAGAACGCTGCGAGGGGGACATCAACGAGTGCCTGTCCAGCCCCTGCAGCCCTGAGGGCAGCCTGGACTGCATTCAGCTCACGAACGACTACCTGTGCGTCTGCCGCAGCACCTTCACTGGTGAGCTGAGCACCTTTCCAGCTTCCCCAGCCACTCTGCCTTGCAGTGGGGTGGGGGTTTCAGTGAGGAAACTGGGCCCTGCATGACATATCTAGACCAAGGGAAGCTTTTCTGGCCCATAGACTGTAGCCCGCCTGGCTCCTCTGTCTGTGGGATTCTCCAAGCAAGAATACTGGCGTGGGTTGCCATTTCCTTCTCCAGGGGATCTTCCTGACCCAGGGATCAAACCCGGGTCTCTTGCATTGCAGGCAGATTCTTTACCATCTGAGCCACCAGGGAAGGCCACAGGTAGTCGTTGGTGAGCTATATGCAGTCCAGGCTGCCCTCAGAGGTGCAAGGGTGAAAATCTAGACCAGCTTAATTCAAGGGCCCAACTTTTTCCTAGGTCTGTGCTCCACAGATGTTTGTGTTTCCTGAGAGATCCTATCTCTTTTGTTACATATTAATTACATCTTATTGTAGCAGAAATATGAAAAAAAGAAATAGAATGTTGGGAGAAGTTGAGCAAAGTAACATTTTTAAATTGAGGTAAAATACATATAAATAAATAAAGTTTACCATCTTTACCATTTTTAGGTATGCAGTTCAGTGGTATTGAGGATATTCACATTGTTATGCCACCATCCATCTCTGGAACTCATTTCATCTCATGTTCAGGAACCTTATATCTAACTCTGGTTTTGTCACCCTGCCTCCTGTGGCATGTAGCGACTTGAGTGCCTGGGTTGTTGCTGCCATAGTGACCTTTCTACCTTCTGGGATCCAAAGAAGTTTAGGGTCTTCTTGGACGATTAAAGGGAATAGATCCAAATTGGGCTGTTTAACCAAAAACTAACTGATGAGGGTATGAACAGGAAAACTTCAGAGGTCACAAGCAGGGCCTGCACGCTAAGGCTTGGCTGTGTTCATCACAGATTACAAAGATGAGTGAGTCCTGCCTCTGAACAGGGGTTTTATCATAGACGGTTACTAATTATTTCTTGAGAATGGCAACTTGGTGACTTTGGGGAACTAAAATAGTTGTTTATATCTAAATATGGCAGTGCCATCAGTTACCCGGAAATCTGTCTTGCACTCTGGGGTCAGCTCAAATCTTTTGCTGTAGAAGTATTCTTTGGAAGTCAGATGACAGTCTGCATTAGTCTACTTACTAGTAATCTGGAAAGTTGAACTCTGCTACATTCTGGGCTTATTATATCCAGACATCCCCCCCTTACAGTTTTAAAGATATATTACCTTTAAGAACTTTGGAATCTTATTTAAAAAAAGGGGGGGAGGTAGATTTTGAAATATGGAAAACACCTAGGTACAGCATCAAAAGAGAAACAATCCAATACGAACGTCATATGTTTGAGGCAACCCTGGACAGAAAGACTATGAACAAATCTGTCGTCTCACACTGGTCATGATATGCTTGAGAACTAGAAGACCACTGACTCCTGTTCCTTTCATTACCTCTGAGGCTTCCTTTATCTGGAAGTGCTGATGAGCCCTAGGAAGAAAGAAGGAAATATGTGAAAGGAGTGGAGACCACCTTGAATTGGGGTCCCATAGCCAGAAGTGGCAGAGAAGGCAATGGCACCCCACTCCAGTACTCTTGCCTGGAAAATCCCATGGACGGGGGAGCCTGGTAGGCTGCAGTCCGTGGGGTCGCTGAGGGTCGGACACGACTGAGCGACTTCACTTTCACTTTTCACTTTCTTGCACTGGAGAAGGAAATGGCAACCCACTCCAGTGTTCTTGCCTGGAGAATCCCAGGGACGGGGGAGCCTGGAGGGCTGCCGTCTATGGGGTCGCACAGAGTTGGACACGATTGAAGTGACTTAGCAGCAGCAGCAGCGGCCAGAAGTGGTGTTTCTATGTTTTCCACACCTGGGAATTAAAAAATCCTTTGACTCTCAATCACAATTATGGTGGGAATGTTAAGCTGTGGGGTTTTTTTTGTATGTTTGTTTAAAATTTTTATTGGAATATAATTGCTTTGTAATGTTGTGTTAGTTTCTACTAACACAAGCTGTGTAGGTAATGCTAACATAAGCTGTGTTTTAAAACAATGCCAATAAGGTTACAGAAAGGCTGGAACGTTTTAAAACAGATGTCACTGATGAAAATTCAATATAAACTGCAAATCGACATTTTTAAAAATTAATTTATTTTAATCGGGGGCTAATTACTTTACAGTATTGTGGTGGGTTTTGCCATACATTAACATGAATTAGCCATGGCCCCTGTCCCAAAAGTTTTTCCTTTTAATTTTTATTACAATATAGTTGATTTACAATGTTGTGTTATTTTCTGCTGTACAGCAAAGTGAGTCAGTTATACATATTCATCAATCCACTCTATTTTAGATTATTTCCCCATGTAGGTCATTGCAGACTACTGAGTTAAGTTCCCTGTGCTATACAGTAGGTTCTTATTAGTTATCGGTTTTACCGATATATATATGTTAATCACTGTTTTAGATGTATTGGCCTGCTGTAGCCTGTCCAGGCTACTGTAACCCCACTCCAGGACTCTTACCTGGAAAATCCCATGGACGGAGGAGCCTGGAAGGCTGCAGTCCATGGGGTCGCTGAGGGTCGGAAACGACTGAGTGACTCCACTTTCACTTTTCACTTTCATGCATTGGAGAAGGAAATGGCAACCCACTCCAGTGTTCTTGCCTGGAGAATCCCAGGGACGGGGGAGCCTGGTGGGCTGCCATCTATGGGGTCGCACAGAGTCAGACACGACTGAAGCGACTTAGCAGCAGCAGCAGCAGCCTGTCTCATGAAGTAGACAATGTTAACAAAATGCAGTGAATTTTTGCTAAATGCTTTTGACTTACGAAAGCTAAAGTGCCTTCAAAAGAGCTTAGGTGTCGTTTTCTTTTTTTTTTGAGGAGTTAGTCATTTTTTGTACACATCTTGTTTTGTGAGTCAGTTCAGTCATGTGCCATTTGCACTTATTACTGTAGATAAGACAGATGAGGGAACTGTCCTGAGTGGATGATGGGCCAAGGATGTTGGGATCTGGCGTGTGCCTTCCTCATCCTCTCATGTCCCCTTAGGCTTAGAACTCAATTCTCACACCTCTTGCTCCCTCTCTAATCCTTTGACTAGCTCACATCCCGGTAGTATCCTGTTCAATAACCTGAGTTACTGCTTCCACCTTTTAAAACCCCCTTTCATTTTCTACTCTGAGGTCGTCACTGTGAAACGTTCGTCGACGTGTGTCCCCAGATGCCTTGCCTGAATGGAGGCACTTGTGCTGTGGCCAGCAACATGCCCGATGGTTTCATCTGTCGCTGTCCCCCGGTGAGTGCCACAGTGCCTACTGAATTCCATATAGCCTGTGACAGAGCCGAGACGAAACCTGGCATTTCCGAGCTCGGTGGGGAGCTTTCTTGGTGGGGACGTTTCTTAATGTTAGCCTCTTTAGGAGAAAGTGCTTCCGTTTTCCTCTTAAAACTATTAAAATACTTCGGGAAACAGTGAGCTCCCTGATCTGTGACTGTCAGTCCTCAGAAGCACTGAGGGCAGTGGGATATTCCCTTGGGAACAGGGCTAGTTAGTGTATTTGGCTTCTGGGTCTTGTGCTGGAGGGTAGTCTTGCCGCCCAGACTGGGACAGAGTATTGGAAATGCTATTCTATTCACATCCCTCGACAGCAGTTATTTGGGAACAGATTGCTTCTTCAACTAGAAGGAAGTCTTAACGTTAGCCATTTGCTCTGCAAACACTTTCGCTCCTGCCAGAAGCTAAAAGCTTCCTAACAGATGAGTAGAGGGATATCAAAAGGAAACCTGTCCAGTAACCTTGGCCTGGACTGAGCCAGGCGTCCAAGAACGAAATGACATAGGAAAGTCTTTTAGACATCTGATCCTCTGAAGTGTGTTTTTTCCCCTGTAAAGTCACTGTATGAGTGATCTACTGATGATTTGGAAAGGTGCTAATAGGTTCGGGGTCACCTTATCCTAATGTGAACTCCGGACTTCATTTCTAGAAGCAAGCTCTTAAGAGTAAAAAAGTTCTGTATTCATCCTGGAACCACCACCCTGACCTGTAGGTTGACTTGAGGAAGTCTCTTCCTATAACTCGGTCCAGGAGGCTACCTGGAGGGATCTTACTCAAGAGCCTAGTCTTTACCTCCCTAGAGGTGTGGCGGTGAGGGGCCTGGGGGGAGAATGGGGCCTGCCCTCACGAGTCACCTGCCATCCTCACTCATCCACTGATTCTCACAGGGCTTCTCTGGGGTGCGGTGCCAGAGCAGCTGCGGACAGGTGAAGTGCAGGAGAGGGGAGCAGTGTGTGCACACAGCCTCGGGCCCCCGCTGCTTCTGCCCCAACCCCCAGGACTGCGACTCGGGCTGCGCCAGTAGCCCCTGCCAGCACGGGGGGAGCTGCCACCCTCAGCGCCAGCCTCCGTACTACTCGTGCCAGTGTGCCCCACCCTTCCGGGGCAGCCACTGTGAACTCTACAGCGCCCCCACCAGCACCCCTCCCGCCACCTGCCTGAGCGAGTATTGTGCCGACAAAGCTCGGGACGGCATCTGTGATGACGTGTGCAACAGCCATGCCTGCCAGTGGGACGGGGGGGACTGTTCCCTCACCATGGAAGACCCCTGGGCCAATTGCTCCTCCCCGCTGCCCTGCTGGGAGTACATCAACAACCAGTGCGACGAGCTGTGCAACACGGCCGAGTGCCTGTTTGACAACTTTGAATGCCAGAAGAGTAGCAAGACATGCAAGTAAGCGCCCAGGGTCCCCAGAACTGAGGGGCAGCGCTGTCACTAACACACCTCGGTCTCTTGTTCTTTTGCTGCTAACCACTCCAGTGCTTCTGCCCAAGCCACCTCCGCCTTCTGGACTGGCACCAGTTGCCCTCTTCTCCCTGGTGCCACCCTGCCCCATCACACACTACCCTGAGCTCTCCCTTGCTGACCGAGGGGCAGAAACGCTCACTGCACAGCCACTCTCTCTCTGCCTGTCTCTGCTTCCTCGCCTGCTGCTGTCACAGGTTCCCAGGGGAAGTGACTTTTGGAAGTGTTACCCACTGTCAGGCAGCCTCTCACATAATCTGCCTGCAGCATGGTTGCAAAGGTCTGTACCCCTCTCTATTCATCCCGTGCCTTTCCCTATGACTGGGTTTCCCCTCCAGATTTATCAGGAAGCATCTGCTAGATTAGTCAGCTTAACCCTCCTGGTCTTCACTGCTGCAACTATAGGGGGCTTTGTGGGTTACATAATAGCTTTCCATTTAGTCATCCCATTTGGTTCAACCCTGATTAATTCTCAACAACCTTGTGAGGCATAGGTGTTGTTAATGGGCTTTAACAGGCCAGGGAATGGAGACTTGGGAGGTTCAAGAACTTGCCAGAGCAGATACAGCTCCTCCTGACTGCTGATCTCCTCACCGAGCTAGAGTGGCAAGTTGGACCGAGTGGTGTAACCATCAGGGATGGGAGTGAGGAGGGAAAGGGGTGAGTGGAAATCAAACGATTTTTTGCATCAGTGGGCTTTGGGAGTCAGTTTACATTTCCCAATGTTTGAAAGATGCTGTACGAATTAGATCTGGTATCCTGTGTGGGACACACTTCTCGCCACCTACCTTCCACAGTGAAGATACAGTCTTGATTAGAAAAGAAATGGGCCATATCAAATGGGCCAAAGGTCAACTGTACAGCATCTCTTGTTGGTATGGGGCTACTTTCCAGTTTGTGGAAGCACTCTCTAGAGTCTTGTTTTACTGTTGGAAGCCCAGAGGCAATGGATATAAAAATAAAGGAAACATGAGCCAGGTATTTTTGTTTCAGATTTGTTTACAAATCTGATTTAACATGATGACAAGCTGCCTAGGGACCCATGAGTTTAGTAAGTAGCTTTGTTTCTCATTCAGAGAGCACTCACTGATGCTAAGGTGTATAAACTGTATATACTCTAAGCAGTCAGGCATGGAGAGTCACAGAGGCTTCAGAGGACATTCAGGATCTAATCTGAGCCATAGAAGATGGGTAGGAAAATCCGCATTAGTTCCAAGTGGAAAACAGCTCCACTGTGATCTTACCATGTTCTCTGCCTCCCTCTGCCTAGATATGACAAGTACTGTGCAGACCACTACGAAGACAACCACTGTGACCAGGGTTGCAACAGTGAGGAGTGTGGCTGGGATGGGCTGGACTGTGCTGCGGACCGGCCAGAAAACCTGGCAGAGGGCACCCTCGTCATCGTGGTGCTGATGCCCCCTGAACAACTGCTCCAGGATGCCCGCAGATTCTTGCGGGCACTGGGCACCCTGCTCCACACCAACCTCCGCATCAAACGGGACGCCCAGGGGGAGCTCATGGTCTACCCCTATTATGGTGGGAAGTCAGCTGCCATGAAGAAGCAGAGATTGACACGCAGGTCCCTTCCTGGAGATGAAGAACAGGAAGTGGCTGGGTAGGTGTTTAATTTCTGAACTTAAAGCTTAATTTTATCAAGCTGAGCACTTTGATACACAGATATCATAACTGCAACTGCACCTATCAAGATGAAAGGTCAGAAAACAAAACAGTCAACCGAATAACACAAGCCTGTAATACCAGTCTTTACGGTCAGTGCTCAAGGTGTGCCTTGATCTTGGAATCCTGAAAAGTGGGCTGAAGCAAGTCAAGTGGCAGGACGCCAGAACGGGCTCCTCATGTGCTAGAATCCCTAACCATTTGCCAGGGTTGGCGTAAATCCTTCTAGTGATGACTCCTCTTTGTATTAATCCTGGACTTCTTTTCAAGGCCCTTCATTTCTGTCTCTTTGACAAGGGTGATGTTCTGCATATATTATGTCATCCACACTCAGGATTTTTTGGTATCTCACAATGTTCAGCTTGCTAGCTAGCTCGAGTACGGATGCAGAGAGAAAGGAGAGTAAGGAACAAAAAGAAAAAGGTGGGGGTATGTTTTTAGAGTAGCTGTATGTACTGTTGAATACACCGGAAGGGGGAAGGGGTAGAAGCAGCCCACCAAAGGCAACTTCACCCCATTTTCTCAATGTGTCTTATGTTGCCTAAAAGTCAAAACAGTTAGATGCAGCCAAACCAAGAACGTGAAAGTGTTAGTCACTCAGTCATGTCCAACTCTTTGTGACCTCATGGACTGTAGCCCACCCTAAGTGAGAATTAGGATGTAAACCATATCTTAATTTCTGGGATCTTCCTGGAGACAGCATCCCAGAGGTAGAGAGCCCAAGGCTGAGGGTGAGGAAGCGGGTCTACCTCAGATTCCTGGGTTGACATTTTCTCGCCATTTCTCCTTGGCTCCCCTCAGCTCTCAGGTATTTCTGGAGATTGACAACCGCCAGTGTGTTCAAGACTCAGACCAGTGCTTTAAGAACACAGACGCAGCAGCAGCTCTTCTGGCTTCTCACGCCATCCAGGGGACCCTGTCGTACCCACTTGTGTCTGTCGTCAGTGAGTAGCTCTCAAATTAAGGGGAAAGTGTGCTAAGGAATGCCACTTGCAGGCAGAGAGAACGGGGCACAGCTTACAGTGTGCAGCGCTCTGTTTCTCAGGGCTAGCGAGGTCAAAGTTGTTCTCTGAAGGAGTTTAGTGGGAATATTGAGAGGTGGATGTTTTGTTCACCACTTTCCCTATCTCTCTGCACTTGCAGGTGAATCTCTGCCCCCAAAACGCACTCAGCTTCTCTATCTGCTTGCTGTTGCCGTTGTCATTATCTTGTTTATTATCCTGCTGGGGGTTATCATGGCAAAACGAAAGCGCAAGCATGGCTCCCTCTGGCTGCCTGAAGGTTTCACCCTTCGCCGTGACTCCAGCAACCACAAACGTCGTGAGCCAGTGGGCCAGGATGCTGTGGGACTCAAGTAAGAGTTTGTCAACAAGCTAATATTCACAGTAGTAACAAGTATGGATAAGTGGAAAATCAGATCTTGTTGAATCATGATTTTAAATTCAGAGTTCTGGCCATGCCATGCTACTGTACTTGCCCATGATGCTGAATGCCTGCTTGTGGCTATAAAATGAGAGTCTGGATGCTTCAGTTCTGTATATATTATCACAAGGATGCTCAGCTTTTGTGATGAGACATGCCTTTGTCGTAAGCTCTTGCTTAGTGGGAAAGGAAATGATTTTTACTCAGGCAATGGGATGTAATATTGCCCATTTTTTCCCTGGGTCCTGAAAGTCTGACTGTAGCCATGAGAATGTGTGATGGCAGAAAAATTATGAAAATTTCTATGTTCTTTTATGATATAACCCTGTTCTTTATACCTTCATGATTCTGTCATGTTAGAAATCTCTCAGTGCAAGTCTCAGAGGCTAACCTAATTGGTTCCGGAACGAGTGAACACTGGGTCGACGATGAAGGGCCCCAGCCTAAGAAAGCCAAGGTAAGCTGGCCGTGGTAGATGCATCATTATTAGCCATTGTCTGCTCACATTTCACATTTTTGTCCTTTGGTATCTAGAGTATCATGAATGGGAGAGAAGGGTGGTAGTCTGTACATGTTGCCCAGGCCTTGACTATCCTAGGTTGTTTCAAAAATCAGGAATATTTAGGTCATTGATGGCCTTGGGTTACTATGTAAGTTTTTCAGAAAGAACTCTTTAAAAATAAAACAAACATGCTTCCTTCCTCAAATGTCAGGTTGATGGTACTTGAATAAGGACTATTATGTGTAAACACCAGTTTCTTTCATAGCCAGATCTCTCCCTTATTCTCTCTGGATACTTCAAGGGAAGGTGGAGTTAGTTAGTGGAGGACAGCCGGTGATCACTGAGTTTGGAGGCTTTAAATCTTGATCCCTGGAAACGAAAGCCATATAGCAGTAAGAGGTACATTGGGCTGGGTCTGACATGAAAAAGGAGACCATTCACCCATAGACATACACGGCTGGGATATGCATGTATTCCACGGATATTCTGAGGAAATAAACTTGAGGAAAACAGGCATGATGGTTAAGAAAATTACTACAGTCAGGACTGGATTCAAGTCCCAAACTCTGGCACATTATTTAACCTCTTTATATTTACTTATCCTTAATCTGTAAGATAGGGAAAATAATAATGATTCTTTCAATATGGGTGAATTGCCTTACCTGTTTTCTATCACATACTGAATATTTTGTAAAGGTCAGCTGCTTTTAAAAGTATAATAATTATCCAGCAAATACTTCCTGAATGCTGGCTCTGTGCTGGGCACTGGGGTAGATACAGGGTACAAGGAGGCAGCTTTGAACAAGGCTTGCTCCCTGTCCTGAAGAATCTTTCAGGTAGCAGTGGGAACTGCCATGCAATGCTGTGTAAGCACCTAACACAATGCTTCGTTAAGGAGAGTGAGCAGCATGTGTTCTTTAGGAGGAATTAAAGTCTGCGCTCTACTTGAAGGGTAGCTAGAAGTTAGTCAAAGAATTGGGAGAGATCCTGGGGGCGTACCAGAGTGATCAGGAGAGTTTACCTCTTCTTTCAGGCTGAAGATGAGGCTTTGCTCTCAGAAGAAGATGACCCCATCGATCGGCGTCCATGGACACAGCAGCACCTGGAAGCTGCAGACATCCGTAGGACACCATCGCTGGCTCTCACCCCTCCACAGGCAGAACAAGAGGTGGACGTGCTGGATGTGAACGTCCGCGGCCCAGGTTAGTGCCTGTGAGCCTTCTCTCTTCACTGCGCCATGCCCACCCCCTGGTTCCACCTTATCCCTGTGTTTGCCCCACTCAGTGATCGAGGAAATCAGACTGGAAATCAGCTTGAGGAAATGAATGTCTAAGGCAAACAGGCTTGCAGAAATAAAATTTGTATGAGAAAAGAGGCAGGATTTCATTTTGTTTCACCTTCTGCATGCATACGTGCTAAGTTGCTTCAGTCGTGTCCGCCTCTGCAACCCCATGGACTGTAGCCTGCCAGGCTCCTCTGTCCATGGAATTCTCCAGGCAAGAATACTGGAGTGCTTTGCCATGCCCTCCTCCAGGGGATCTTCCTGACTGAGGGATCAAACCCACCTCTCCTGCATTGCAGGCAGATTCTTTACCACTGAACCACCAGGGAAGCCCTCACATAATGCATGTTCAGCAACAAAAAGGGTGATTATTTGGGATAGATTTTAGTGGGATAAAAAAATAATATCCCAAAGCAGAGGAATAGAAAATTTGTTTAGTTCATACCTTAGTGTATATAGTTTATTAATACTGGATATTTTTAAATGGCCAATTTAAAAAAGCATAGCACTTAGAAACTTGAAACACTTGTTTAACTTAGAGACTAGCTCCTCTTTACAGAAAGGATACTATCAAGGGAAAATCAATCGCCATTTATCACAAGAAGCACAGGGTTTTTTCCGAAAAGAATAATTTTCTTCAAATTGAGCTCTTCCAGCAATAGGGTTAAGTGAACATGAATGTCCTTCCCCTCCTTGAATGCTATTTGGAATTTCCTTTTCCTCCAGATGGGTGCACCCCACTGATGCTGGCTTCTCTCCGAGGAGGCAGCTCAGACATGAGTGATGAAGATGAAGATGCAGAGGACTCTTCTGCTAACATCATCACGGACTTAGTCTACCAGGGTGCCAGCCTCCAAGCACAGACAGACCGGACGGGTGAGATGGCCCTGCACCTCGCAGCCCGGTACTCAAGGGCCGATGCTGCCAAGCGTCTCCTGGATGCAGGAGCAGATGCCAATGCCCAGGACAACATGGGCCGCTGCCCTCTCCATGCTGCAGTGGCTGCTGATGCCCAAGGTGTCTTCCAGGTAAAGATCATGTGAAGAGTTGACTCCTAAGGAATCTAGAATGTTTCCCCTTCATTAAGACATGTAATAACCCATTATATTTGTTCAGTGATTCTTTGAGAGAATAAGGCAGATGATAAAGTCATGCTTGCTGGATAGGAAAGCAGGAAAGGGAGGCAGGCAGGCAGAGCTGACCATATACAGCTAGCTCATAGTAAAGCAGATAACACCAGTCTTCTGATTGTTCGTCAGTGCTTTGTTTTTTGCTTGTTTGTTTTGTTTTTGATGAGGCAAAATAACCTCCCAAATGAAAAGATCAGGTGCATGACACCTGCCTCCGACTAGTGTCTGTCAGCTTCTCCCTCGAGATTTATCTGACTGTGTGGGCTTCCAGCTGCTCCTTGGTGGTTTTCCTGACATGAGTTCACAGTGCACACCTGATGCCCTATTATTTTAGCCTTAAGAGGAAATTGAAAGCAATTCTGTATCGTCTTAACTTGTACACCACAGTGGAGGTTGTGGTATTTTTCCACATTCCCTCTTCTTTCTTTAGAAAGCAGAGGTGCATTACTTTACAAAGCCATTGTAGAGCCTGAGCACCTGTTTGTGTGTTCATTCATCCTATTCCTTTATTCGTTCATTCCTCAGATATTAGTTGACTGACCCTAGGAGAACCTGGACACGAAGATAGCAAAACGTTCCCTGCCCTCCAGGAACTTACTGTAGAGCCTCAACTCTAGTGCTTTTATGTCTGTCTTATCTTAGCTTCATTATTTTTTGTATTCAGCTGACTCTCTTTTCTGTACTTTCTCATATTCTAGATACTGATCCGCAACCGAGTAACTGATCTAGACGCGAGGATGAATGATGGCACTACACCCCTGATCCTGGCTGCCCGGCTGGCTGTGGAGGGAATGGTGGCAGAGCTGATCAACTGCCAGGCAGATGTGAATGCAGTGGATGACCATGGTAGGGATGAGCAGCAGGGATTCAGATTCCTACCTGCAAAGCAGGCCTCTAAGGAAAGAATTATTGCATGATCCCTAGAGAGTTGTCTCAGATCCGAACCCACTGAAGATTCGTTCATTCATTCCGTCTTCCTTTTGCAATATTGAGTTCAGAGATCTGAGACAGTGTGAAGTCCATAGATAAAGTTGGGAAGGGATTTTTAGTGAGAGTTCTTGGATCTAAGAGCAGGTCTATGAGAGTTTTCCTGCATAAGTTCCCAGGTATACCACCCTTGTTATGAGGATATGAGAGCTAACTTCATGGAAGGGGTAGGGTGGTGAGATATTCTAACTATATATCCTGGCATGTAATAAAAAAGCAGGTTATTGTCTTCAGCATGTGACAGGGTAGATTCTGCCACACAAAGGATGTGGTACCGTACACAGATGATCCTTTTACTTCGAGGTCTTCTGAAAGCTAGGCAGCCTGTACCAAAGTATTTCTAGAATAGGGGAATATGAAGATAATCTTTGATTTTTCCTGTGGGCCCCCGAGAAAACTGGCTTCTAGCTGTTGTCTGAGAAGTTCAAGGTTTCCTTGTACAACTCATAACACTTCCCGATGGGGAGGGGTAGGACATAACCTCTTACTCTGTCTGCTTATAAAAATGTTTTTTCCTGCAGGAAAATCTGCCCTTCACTGGGCAGCTGCTGTGAATAATGTGGAGGCAACCCTTTTGCTGTTGAAAAATGGGGCCAACCGAGACATGCAGGACAACAAGGTACAGTCTGGGCTCTGAGCTAGGGGGCAGGTACAGCAGTGCCTCGGATTATGTATGAGACCATTCCTTTTCTCCTGTAGCTGCTCTGTAATAAGGATAGACAAAGATGGAAGCAGATTGGGCAGGAAATGGGTCCAGAGTGCCTGAGTGCTTGCATTGGGCTTATCCAGTGAAATGTCAGAGTTGACCCTTAGGCTGCTCACTCTGCACCAGGCTGTCCCTTTGATAACTTTGGTGTAACCTTTTCTGCCTTTCTTTGACATTTCCCTTTTTCCTGGTCTTTGTTCTGTTCATACACACTTCCTTCCTTTTCATTTGTTTGTTCTTATTTGTTTTCCTGATGCTCCGCGTCCTCCAGCCCTGCCCCGTTCTTGGGCTCCATGATGTTTGCCTGCTTCCTCTGACTTCCGTGTCATGCTTCCCTCTGTTGCTCACCTTATCTTCTCTTGTTCATTTCCTCTTTTCCATTATTTTGTTCTTTGTCTCAGATGTTTTGTCTTTCTTTCTTTTACTTTCCCTTATTTTTCTCTACGTGCTTTAGGTTCTTCCCCTCATACCTTTATTTCTGTTACTCCTTTTAGAACCCTATTTTGATAAGCTCAGTGCTCTTGCAGGTGAATTTATGGCTCAGGGACATGCTTTATTTCACACTTCCCCATTAAGAAAACATAGCCCTCAGTAGGGCAAAGCTGGATCTTGGGGAGAAGTAAAATAATTTTTCTTTATGTATAAATTACAGATAGCCATTCAGTACATAGGTAGGTGCACACTTTTTATCTGTGGTATTAAAATTTCATGTGGGAAGGTAGTTAGGAAAAAATGTCTAAAGGAGTGATAACAAAAAGATTGAGAAACATGGCTGTATTCTCAGGAGTGTTATTAAAATGCACTCTGCATGGGCTTTTTCTTTCTTTCTTTTTTTCTGTAGGAGGAGACACCCCTGTTTCTTGCTGCCCGGGAGGGGAGCTATGAAGCAGCCAAGATCCTGTTAGACCATTTTGCCAATCGGGACATCACAGACCACATGGATCGTCTTCCTCGGGACGTGGCCCGGGACCGCATGCACCATGACATTGTGCGCCTGCTGGACGAGTACAACGTGACCCCCAGCCCGCCCGGCACAGTGCTGACTTCTGCACTCTCACCCGTCATCTGTGGGCCCAACAGATCTTTTCTCAGTCTGAAGCATACCCCAATGGGCAAGAAGTCTAGACGGCCTAACACCAAGAGTGCCGTGCCCACTAGCCTCCCTAACCTTGCCAAGGAGGCCAAGGATGCCAAGGGGAACAGGAGGAAGAAGTCTCTGAGTGACAAGGGCCAGCTCTCCGAGAGCTCAGTGACTCTGTCCCCCGTCGATTCCCTAGAGTCTCCACACACATATGTTTCTGACACCACCTCCTCCCCAATGATCACATCCCCTGGAATCTTACAGGCCTCACCCAACCCCATGCTGGCCACTGCCGCCCCCACTGGCCCCGTCCATGCACAGCATGCACTGTCTTTCTCTAACCTTCATGAGATGCAGCCCTTGGCTCATGGGGCCAATACCGTGCTTCCCTCGGTGAGCCAGCTGCTGTCCCACCACCACATTGTGCCCCCAGGCAGCAGCACCGCAGGGAGCGTGGGTAGGCTACATCCAGTCCCTGTCCCAGCCGACTGGATGAACCGCGTGGAGGTGAATGAGAGCCAGTACAACGAGATGTTCGGTATGGTCCTGGCTCCAGCTGAGGGCACCCACCCTGGCATAGCTCCCCAGAGCAGGCCGCCCGAAGGGAAGCATTTAACCACCCCCCGAGAGCCCTTGCCCCCCATTGTGACTTTCCAGCTAATCCCCAAAGGCAGCATTGCCCAACCAACTGGGGCTGCCCAGCCTCCGTCCAACTGCCCTCCAGCCGTTGCAGGTACCCTGCCCACCATGTATCAGATTCCAGAAATGGCTCGCTTGCCCAGTATGGCTTTTCCCACTGCCATGATGCCCCAGCAGGATGGGCAGGTTGCTCAGACCATTCTCCCAGCCTATCACCCCTTCCCAGCCTCCGTGGGTAAGTATCCCACACCCCCATCACAGCATAGCTATGCTTCCTCCAATGCTGCTGAGAGAACACCCAGTCACAGTGGTCACCTCCAGGGTGAGCATCCCTACCTGACACCGTCCCCAGAGTCTCCTGACCAGTGGTCAAGTTCATCACCCCACTCTGCTTCTGACTGGTCAGATGTGACCACCAGCCCCACTCCTGGGGGTGCTGGAGGAGGTCAGCGGGGACCTGGGACACACATGTCTGAGCCACCACGCAGCAACATGCAGGTCTATGCATGAAAGAATCTGCCTCCAGCCTAGACACAGAACTCCTCTTGTAAATGCTGCTGAGGAACAAATGAAGGTCATCCGGGAAAGAAATGAAGAAATCTCTGGAACCAGCTTCTGGAGGCAGGAGAGAGGAGGGGCTCTTTTCTTGTAGATAACCCGAAGAAGCGAGTTAATTAGCTTCACTGAGCATCTGTGGGGTTTGGGGAACATGGAAGGGACAAGGCTTCTTGTAGTCTCTTGCCCGTCAAGTCCCCGAGTTCACGGAACTGCAAGATGAATGCAAGACTTGGGACCACATTTCCTTCTTCAATACAGAGAACAAGATGGATGCCTGTTGTAGACATTCTTGCAGCCTGGAGTACATTTTTCAGCCTTGGGGCTTCTGCCATGATCTATGAGAAGATTCTGCAATAGACTCCTCCTGGGAGTTGTGCCCTGGAATTCTGCCAGATGTGACCTGTCTCCTGTTCTCATCCTTGGAAAATTCTTTTGACTTCATTTGGTGCTTTAATTGTGCACCTCTCTGTGGCTGGAACCCCACCTGCCTGTTCCAGGGCAGAACCTTTGTGCTTTGAATCATGCCTGCGCTGGAGGCACTTGCAGCCTCCCTTTTCTCTCCTGTTTTCCCAGTGTCCCTAGGAGCCTCACAGGGTTTACCTTTATGGTCTCAGCAGAAACCTTTCAAGTGTGTTTCTTTAGAAAATGGACATAGTCCTTTCTCCTACATAGCATTCCTAAAAGAAGAAGGGGAGAAAATATTCTCCTTTGAACCCGTTTAGGGGACCAGAACCCCCTTCAAGAAGCTGCGCCTAAATTCTCTTGCCTACATGCTGGGTTCCTACAAACCTTGCCAGGAAGAAGAGTAAGGATCTTCTTTTTTTCCATGTGTCCGCCTAGTAAGTGTGAAGGTTTATCCTTGGCAGTGTAGCTAATGTGACCCCTTTAAAAAAACAAAACCCAGACAGACCAAGGTTTGGAATGTTGGAATGACCAAGAGAGCCAAGAGATAAGCCAACTCAGGCGAGAAGCGATGACCCGCTAACCAGTCCCTGCCAGGCACTCTGTTGACTGCAGCATAAACACGTTTGTTACACGCGTTAGAACACTTGGCCTGCTTCACTCACACATCCAGCAGGTGAAGACTGTTGTAGTTGTTGAGGCTTTAAACGACATTCCCTTGCCATTTAGAAGCGAACTTTCATCTGCTCAAGGGCCTCCTCCCCAACCCCCGTGACAGTCGTCTTCCCCTGGTCAGGTGGTCACAGTCTCTACTTCCTGACATTCCTTCTGATCCCAGGCCCCTTCACCTGTCTTCCTGCCACACTTTGTGGTCTGATTACTGGTGCACCCAGTAGGTCCTCACAGAACACCTGGGTTTTCTGTGTTCAAGTGTGGGAACTAGAATGCTGGCCTAGTTTCTGTGGCCAAAGCCAGTCTTACAAGAAGGTTGGAAAGGGAGGAATTATGAGGTAGCCTTTGCTATCTTTTGCTCCCAGTTCCTTCTCTTTCAGGCAGTCATGAGATTCCCCATTAGGCAACTAACATAGACACTTACCAGGGATATTTTCCTCTCAGAGTCACTTTCTAGATGATAATGGACAAGAATGGACTTACTGTCTTGTCATCTTCATGTTCAGAGTGTGATTGCATCTCACCCAAGTCTGCTTCCTGTATTTGTGGTCTTGGCAACTTTTTTGACCTTCTGTCAAGGACATGCCTTCTATCCAACACTAGAAAGAGGAGAAAAGTAGTTTGCTTCGTCTTCTCCCTGGGTTAGCTAACAGCTGGTTCTGTCTTCACGCTGTCACTTTTGCCCGGTGCTATGATATCATGACAACGGAAAACGAGTTCTTCTGGGAGCGTCTTGCAGATATTAATATGTGGTCTGCCCACTCTCTGTTGGCTTCAGTGATAGTTTTCCTTACTGCCTTGCCTGAGAGTGTTCATCATTTCTTCCCATTTACCAGATTTATCTGTGGCTTCATGTGGAAACCCTATGTGTCTGTTAGCATGGAAGTCTACAAAGAGTTTTTCTAGTCCTGCCCAAGTTCACTGAACTAAAAATACAATTCATTTTCCCCTGATATAAGCAGATTATTTTTTCATTCTGTATTTTATTCTCTCATGTGGCAACTCTACCAACCTCTTTCATAGTGTGAAGCATTTTCTCATTCTGAATGGTGATTCTTTATCCTTGGACCTATTCGTTGATTCACAGATGGGGAGGACCCATCTCCATGGACCACTGTGGACCTCACCACATCTACACGTCTCTGTCATCCCATTCCGGCCCCTCTTCTTCAGAGTGTCAGCTCTGATCCAGCAGCTTGATCCCTTATAGCCTCCTCCATCTGTAAGCACACTGTGGGCCTAACTTGCTTGCTCCTCTTTGGGATCCTTTGGGTTTTGCAGAAATAAATATGAAAGCTGCCATCACAAACAACAGGCTTCAGTGATAAGGAAGAAGACACTGCCTTTCAAGCATTTATCAATCACTTAGATTGTTAAGAACCTGTGGGTTGTATTGAGTAAAAGAGAAAATAAGATGAATCACTTTCTCAACTGGGTTCTGAAGTGGAGACTTAAGTTTGTATGGGAAATATCTTTTATAACAGGTCTATGTCACCCTCTTTGCCCCTCACATTCTTGTTTTATCTTTATAAATCCTTCCTTTGAGTCATGTTCTGTCTGCCTTTGGGGATATATTTTTATTTGTTTGTTTCTTTTGTATTAAGTATCATTTTCTGATTTACATGTTGGTGAGGGAGGGAGAGGTTTGAGGGAAAGAGAGTGAGAGTTAAAGATTTTATGTAAGCAATCAGCTATGATGCACAAGTCCGTTCTCTCATCATTATTAAGGTTGCTAGTTCATAATTCTTGCATAAAAGAGAACCAAAGGTGTAATATTCCATTGGCAAGTGCTTTGGGGATTTTGGCCTTAACTAATATACTGAATGTACAATGACTGAGAGGACAAGTTTATATGCCCAGAGGCTCCCACTCGTAACTGTTTGGTACTGTGGCTTCTTACTTGTGTACATTTCTCTTAAAAGTGATATGATATCTGTTTGTATGAGAAACCCAATAACCAATAAAATGACTGCATGTTCCTAACTATACATGGTAAGGAAAATGCACAATTTGTTTTTAACTTTCAAAGTTTCATTCTAAAAGTAGTTATGACAAAATTTATATGGAAGCATTTTTATCACAAAATAAAAAAGTTACATGTCAAGCTCAGTAGACATTGCAGTTTTTATTTTCCATTCTTCATCCCTACTTTGCAATGATTTAACTCACGATGTCATAATTTGCTGAGAGAGAAAACATATTCTTTTCTTTCTGAATCCCATATAGCCTAGCACTAGTCTTTTTTCCTTTCTCCAAGTAGTAGTAGTTCAGTCACTCAGTTGTGTCTGACTCTTTGTAACCCATAGACTGCAGCACACCAGGCCTCCCTGTCCATCACCAACTCCCAGAGCTTGCTCAAACTAATGTCCATCGAGCCAGTGATGCCATCCCACCATCCCATCCTCTATTGTCCCCTTTTCCTCCTGTCTTCAGTCTTTCCCAGCATCAGAGTCTTTTCTAATGAGTCAGTTCTTCGCATCAGGTGGCCAAAGGATTGGAGTTTTGGCTTCAGCATCAATCCTTCCAATGAATATTCAGGGCTCATTTCCTTTAGGATTGACTGGTTTGATCTCCTTGCAGTCCAAGGGACTCAGGAGACTTCTCTAATACCACAGTTCAAAAGCATCAATTCTTTAGCACTCAGCTTTCTTTATAGTCCCACTCTCACATCCATACATGACTACTGGAAAAACCATAGCTTTGACTAGATGGATCTTTGTCAGCAAAGTAATGTCTCTACTTTTTAATGCTCTCTAAGTTGATCATAGCTTTTCTTCCAAGGGGCAAGTGTCTTTTAATTTCATGGCTGCAGTCACCATCTACAGTGATTTTGGAGCCCAAAAAATAAAGTCTGTGACTTTCCATTGTTTCCCCATCTATTTGCATGAAGTGATGGGACCTGATGCCATGATCTTCGTTTTTTGAATGCTGAATTTTAAGCCAACTTTTTCACTCTCCTCTTTCACCTTCAAGAGGCTCTTTAGTTCCTCACTTTCTGCCATAAAGGGCTTCCCTCATAACTCAGTTGGTAAAGAATCTGCCTGCAATGCAGGAAACCCAATTCAATTCCTGGGTTGGAAAGATCTGCTGGAGAAGGGATAGACTACCCACTCCAGTATTTAAGGGCTTCCCTTGTGGCTCAGCTGGTAAAGAATCTGCCTGCAATCCGGGAGATGTGGGTTCGAGCCCTGGGTTGGGAAGATCCCCTGGAGAAGGGAAAGGCTACCCACTCCAATATTCTGGCCTGGAGAATCCCATGTATAGTCCATGGGTTCACAAAGAGTCAGACATGACTGAGCGACCTTCACTCATTCTTTCTCCAGGCAGAGAATAAATAAATGCTCTTGAGGAAAAGCTTCCGCAAGATTTAGCTTGATGCTAAATAGGAAGCATCACAAGACTAAGTTACTTTTCCATGCATTAAGTGGACAGTACTTCAGGAAGAAGTGCCTTCTAATGGAAATGTAGAATATCTGCTAAAGCAAGAATTGCGATTTGGGATATAACTAATAAAACTGATTGTGCTGTTAACTAAACCATCAATTTCCAATGTTATTCATCTTTAAATTTTATATAGAGTCAACATATACAGCTATAAAATATTTTGCATATATACTTCTGTATATATATACACACATGTATACATACACACATTACCAAGTTCTTTCATACATTTACTTGTAAAGGCAACCAGTGAGGTGTTTGAACACAAATATTTGACATTGATACTATATTTTAAACACAGTTGGTATCATACTGAGGTTATCCTGAGTGCTATAATTTTATATGAAATACGCTTGAGTCCTCATGATGGGTTTTGAAATGATGTAAAAGAAAAATGAGTTTGAGAACTAAGGAATGTCTTGCCCAAGTCTGGTTCTCTGCAGTCTGGCTTCTCAGAGCCTTTCAGATTCTGTGGCAATGAAAATTTGCTCCATGGAGCTGTACTGAGTGGGTCTGGGCTGTGCATCATATCCTGTTCCTGCAGCTGGAAGTATAGAAACCTAGTGCTTGATCATGCAGCGACTATCCAGGGCTTTCCTGGGCATGAAATGCAAGAAGAGAGAGCAGGGCTGGAAATCGTGGGCTGCTTTATCACGCAGCTGGACCAACAGACTTGGACCCCAGGCCATGGTCACACCAGAGGAGGGACTGGGCTGCCCTGTCATGTAGCTAAAAGGCCTCACAGCTAAAGGAGGGGCGGGACATTCTTTTCCCAGAACGTCATAATTGAACAGTCATCTTTAATGTCTGCACACTTTCCATGATGTGATGGGCACTAGGCAATCTACAAGCCTGTTACGGCTTCTGCTTCCAAGTTCTCCCAATAAACACTTTCTCAGGCATGCTGCGTGGTGGTTGGGTAATTCACCTCATTTGGGTGACAGTATTTTTCTCTTTTTTTAGGCCGAGCCACATAGCTTGCAGAATCTTAGTTCCCTGGCCAAGGGTTGAATCCGAGCTAGCGCCAACGAAAATGCAGAGTCCTAACCCCTGGACTGCCAGGGTATTCCCTGGTGACAGTATTTTTTAAGTGAAATATGAATCAAGTGCTTGCAAAAGTTCTAAAGAGAGATGGTGCATGTGAAGTGTGTGTGTGTGCATGCACAAGCATGTGTGGTTGTGTGCATTTGTAGCTGTGTGAATGAGTGTGAAACAGAATGAATATAACTTTTCCTTCTTTTGAAATGGACCTTAACAAAACACATTTGAAATATTTGCACCAGTCAGGTCCCAACTGCAAAGTGTGGGCAAACTTAATTGAAGGAGGGCTTATTTACCAAAACTGATGTATGTAGGGTTTGGGGGAAGCCTAAGGGGTGTGTGGGGTGGGGTCGGGTGTTGGGGAAGCCTAAGGGGTGGTGCAAAAAGTCCTGGTTATCATCAGCATCTATTACTACTCCCAGGTCCAAAGCAGGAGAAGGCTGGGAGAGGTTACTGAAAACTGGAAGGAAGGAGTCCTATAGAGTTAACTCAAGGAAAGCTGTGACTTCTGTCAGGCACCATGAGCCCCAGACCCCCTCACTACAAGGAAGCCAAGAAATGAACACCCTGGTCTCATTCCCCACCCTGGACTTTCTATTTGCTGAATCCATGTGGAAGTCTGTTATAGGAGTTTGTTGGAATTGAACTGTTGAAATAGGTCAGCTTCCTGGAGGAGAGATCTTGGTGGAGAAAGATCTCTTAATTCAAGAAGGGCTTAATTCAAGAAGAAAGGAAGAAAGGAGAAAGGTAGAGAGTGGATCTGGAAGGTGAAAACAGAACAGTATCCAAAAATTTTCCTTCCAGTGATTACATTTTTTATAAGAACATACAATGGCAAATTACTCAGCCTTTAAAAATGAAACAATGCCATTTGCAACAACATGCATGGACCTAGAGATTGTCAAACTGAGTGAAGTCAGAGAAGGAGAACTGTTGCGTGACATCTTTTATATGTGGAATCTAAAATGAAATGATACAAATGAATTTGGTTACAAAACAGAAACAGACTCAGAGAATGAATTTATGGTTGCTGGGGAGAAGGATGGGAGGGAAGGGTTAGTTAGGGTGTTCGGGATGGTCATATACACACTGCTATACTTAAAATGGGTAACCAACAAGGACCTGCTGTATAGCACAAGGAACTCCACTGAATGTCATGCGACAGCCTGGATGGAAGGGGAATTTGGCGAGAATGAATACATGTGTCTGTATGGCTGAATCCCTTCGCTGTTCACCTGAAGCTATCACATTGTTAATTGGCTATGTATGTTAGTTGCTCAGTCGTGTCCAACTCTTTGTGACCCCTTGGACTGTAGCTCACCACGCACCTCTGTCCATGGGATTCTCCAGGCAAGAATACTGGAGTGGGTTGCCATTTCCTTCTCCAGTGGATCTTCCCAACCCAGGTCTCCCCCAATACAAAATAAAAAGTTAAAAGAAGAATATACATTTATTGCTCACGTGGAAGCTGACTTCCTGATAATTGAATTAATTACCATGTTCCAATGATAACATCTCTAAAATACTTCTACTGACAGCCTGCCATTGACATGTGAAGGCAAGAAACACAAAGTAAAAGAATCATGTATTGACAATCATGACTTAACTTCTTTTCCTGGTCAACTAGTGTGTTTCTTCACCACTTTGTCTTTGAGTACCCAAGATGAACACAGTTAGGATGGATAAATTATGGTGCTGTCACTCTATCGGAATACTACCGAGAAATGAAAAAGAACAACATCCAGCAATATGAAGAGCTGTCACTGACTTAATGTTGAGCAAAATAAGCCAGACACTAGAAACACATTCTGTATGATTCTATAATGTAAGTCAGAAAAGCAAACAGCTCCTAAGGATCTAAATAGTGGGTACGTTGGAGGGACAGGGGTCTTAGCTGAGAAGATGGTAAGAAAAGTCTATTTTGGAGACTAGAAATACCTTGACTTTTCTGGCAATTTCATGAATGTATACATATATAATATTTTATGTAAAATTTACTTAAGATTAGTGAATTTTACTATGGTGAGTTATACTTTAGTAAAATGTATCTACAATACTGACAGAAATGCATGAATACCTAATATAAATATTATAATATGTAACTACATATGATTTTACATTACAAAATTATAAAACATTAATATTTTCTGTTTTACTGTATATGCCTATATTTCTTCACTAATTCCATTTGCTTCCCTTTCTTCCTCTCTCCTTCCTTTTTCAGTTACTCAGTTCAGTTCAGTTCACTTCAGTCACTCAGTTGTGTCCGACTCTTTGTGACCCCATGAATTGCAGCATGCCAGGCCTCCCTGTCCATCACCAACTCCCAGAGTTCACTCAGATTCACATCCATCGAGTCGGTGATGCCATCCAGCCATCTCATCCTCTGTCGTCCCCTTCTCCTCCTGCCCCCAATCCCTCCCAGCATCAGAGTATTTTCCAGTGAGTCAACTGTTAGCATGAGGTGGCCAAAGTACTGGAGCTTCAGCTTTAGTATCATTCCTTCCAAAGAAATCCTAGGGCTGATCTCCTTCAGAATGGACTGGTTGGATCTCCTTGCAGTCCAAGGGACTCTCAAGAGTCTTCTCACCCAACACCACAGTTCAAAGGCATCAATTCTTTGGTGCTCAGCCTTCTTCACAGTCCAACTTTCACATCCATACATGACCATTGGATAAACCATAGCCTTGACTAGATGGACTTTTGTTGGCAAAGTAATGTCTCTGCTTTTGAATATGCTGTCTAGGTTGGTCATAACTTTTCTTCCAAGGAGTAAGCGTCTTTTAACTTCATGGCTACAATCACCATCTGCAGTGATTTTGGAGCCCCAAAAAATAAAGTCTGTCACTGTTGCCACTGTTTCCCCATCTATTTCCCATGAAGTGATGGGACCAGATGCCATGATCTTAGTTTTCTGAATGTTGAGCTTTAAGCCAACTTTTTCACTCTCCTCTTTTACTTTCATCAAGAGGCTTTTGAGTTCCTCTTCATTTTCTACCATAAGGATGGTGTCATCTGCATATCTGAGGTTATTGAGATTTCTCCTGGCAATCTTGATTCCAGCTTGTGCTTCTTCCAGCCCAGCATTTCTCACGATGTACTCTGCATAGAAGTTAAATAAGCAGGGTGACAATATACAGCCTTGATGTACTCCTTTTCCTATTTGGAACCAGTCTGTTGTTCCATGTCCAGTTCTAACTGTTGCTTCCTGACCTGCATATAGGTTTCTCAAGAGGCAGGCCAGGTGGTCTGGTGTTCCCATCTCTTTCAGAATTTTCCACTGTTTATTAGTTTTATCCTAAATATGAATAATGTAGAAGCATTTTAAAACCCATATAATAACACTTACAATAATTATTAGCAAAGGGACATAAGGAATCTTAAGAGCCATCTCAAAAATTTGAAACTATTTTTTTGTTTGTTTTACCTTTTAGGAGAAAAAATAGGGAGGGACAGAATACATTGACTTATAATTTTTTAATGGAAGTAAAAATACTTGTTGTTCAGTCACTCAGGCATGTCCAACTTTTGCAACCCCATGGACTGCAGCACGCGAGGCTTCCCTGTCCTTCTGGAGCTTGCTCAAAATCACGTCCATTGAGTTGGTGATGCCATCCAAACATCTTGTCCTCTGTGTCCCCTTCTCCTCCTGCCTTCAATCTTTCCTAGCATTAAGGTCTTTTCTAATGAGTCAGCTGTTCACATCAGGTGGCCAAATTATTGGAGCTTCAGCTTCAGCATCAGTCCTTCTGGTGAATATTCAAGGTTATTTCCTTTAGGATTGACTGGTTGGATTTCCTTGCAGTCCAAGGGACTCCCAAGAGTCTTCTCCAGCACCACAGTTCGAAGGCATCAATTCTTTGGTGCTCAGCCTTTTTTATTGTCCAGCTCTCACATCCATACATGACTACTGGAGCAGTCCTGGGAGGCCCGGTGTGTTGGCATAAGTTCTTATGAAGGACTGCCATTACCCCTACCCCTTTTGGCCTCAGGCCAAACTATAGGGAGGGAAAACAGCCCCACTTTCATCAGAAAATTGGATTAAATGCTCACTGAGGATGGCCTTGCCCACCAGAACAAGACCCAGTTTTCCCCACAGCCAGTCTCACCCATTAGGAAGCTTGCGCAAGTCTCTCATCCTCATCCATCAGAGAATGAAAACCACAATCAGAGAAAACTAACCAAACTGATCACATGGACCACAACCTTGCCTAACTCAATGAAACTATGAGCCATGTCATGTAGGGCCACCCAAGACGGATGTGTCATGGTGGAGAGTTCTGACAAAACATGGTCCACTGGAGAAGGGAATAGCAAACCACTTAAGCATTCTTCCCTTGAGAACCCCATGAACAGTATGAAAAATACTAGCCATATGTGATCTATCAACACTATCCCTTCAACAATATCTGTATGAATCTATGCTCACCTGTCAGCCTAAAGATTAATGATTGGTAAAGCATATTTAATTGTCTTGTCTTAGAAATAGATCAAAAATTTATGTTTTTTCAATTTTTCACTGTGTAATATGTTTAAAACTTTTTCACTGTGTAATATAAAATACACACAAGAGAGCTTAAAACAGTGCTGAAGAATTATATTACCAAAACCAGAGCTCCCTAAAAGCTGCATGAATCATACTCTTCCCTGGTCCTATTCTTCCTTGATTATAGCCCTTTCCCTTCAGCCTAGAAGTAACAACTCTCCTGACAGTTCTGCTCATAATGTCCTTGATTTACTTTTATCAACTATGCATGTATCCCACACATAATGCTGACTTTTGACTTATATGCTCATTTGCGTTTTGTTTGTAATATTCATGTTGTTGCATATAAACTAGATTCATTAGCTTCATTCCATCAGTCACCACTGATGAAAATTAGGCTTTTTTTCCATTTTGGGGAGTATTGCTACATCCATTAACATCCATTAACCTGAACATTTGTACACATTTTTGTAGGGCAGGAATGGAATTTCTGGACCATAGAGCATATTCTCAACTATGTAAGACAATGCCAAACTGGTATCTAGAGTGGTTTTATTGATTCATTGCTACTGAAGTGTAAGATAGTTCTTATCATTTTATATCCTCATCAAAGCTTCATATTACTAATTTCTTGAGTCACTACTAGACCTGATGGGTGTAGCATTAGATAGCAGCCTTAATTTGCAGTACTCTGTTTAATAAGGTGATTAAGAACCTTTCCATTTGTTTATTAGCTACCTGAATGTTCTTTTATGTGATGTGCCTGTAGAAATCTTTTGCTCATTTTTCTATTGGATTGTCTATCTTTTTCTAATTGATTTTTAAAAAACCATGTATAATGCCCTTTATCAGTTTTAGGATTATTCAATATTCCAATAATAAGATGAAATTATAAAACCCCTAATAGGAACTCAAAAGCCTCTTGATGAAAGTGAAAGAGGAGAGTGAAAAAGTTGGCTTAAAGCTCAACATTCAGAAAACTAAGATCATGGCATCTGGTCCCATCACTTCATGGCAAATAGATGGGGAAACAGTGGCAACAGTGTCAGACTTTATTTTTTTGGGCTCCAAAATCACTGCAGATGAAGTTAAAAGATGCTTACTCCTTGGAAGAAAAGTTATGACCAACCTAGACAGCATATTCAAAAGCAGAGACATTACTTTGCCAACAAAAGTCCATCTAGTCAAGGCTATGGTTTTTCCAGTGGTCATGTATGGATGTGAGAGTTGGACTGTGAAGAAAGCTGAGCACTGAAGAATTGATGCTTTTGAACTGTGGTGTTGGAGAAGACTCTTGAGAGTCCCTTGGACTGCAAGGAGATCCAACCAGTCCATTCTAAAGGAGATCAGCCCTGGGTGTTCTTTGGAAGGAATGATGCTAAAGCTGAAACTCCAGTACTTTGGCCACCTCATGCAAAGAGTTGACTCATTGGAAGAGACTCTGAGGCTGGGAGGGATTGGGGCAGGAGGAAAAGGGGACGATAGAGGATGAGATGGCTGGATGGCATCACTGACTCAATGGACGTGAGTCTGAGTGAACTCCGGGAGATGGCGATGGACAGGGAGGCCTGGTGTGCTGCAACTCATGGGGTCGCAAAGAGTCGCACATGACTGAGTGACTGAACTGAACTGAACTGGAAATACAGTATTGTATTTCATACAAAAAATCAGAGATGGACTAAAAGAATTTGTTAAAGCACATATTAGACAGACATTTTTACAATTATAGGATGAGGAAGGACAAAAGTATGGCATGAAACCCATAAGGTAGAAGACCTTTAAGTGTGGTGAATGAAACTGGAGCCTATTATACAGAGTGAAGTAAGTCAGAAAGAAAAACACCAATACTGTATATTAATACATATATTTGGAATTTAGAAAGATGGTAATGACGACCTTATATGTAAGACAACAAAAGAGACACAGATATAAAGAACAGACTTTTGGACTCTGTGGGGGAAGGTGAGGGTGGGATGATTTGAGAGAATAGCACTGAAACATGTATATTACCATATGTGAAACAGATAACCAATCCAAGTTCAAAGCATTAAACAGGGCACTGGTATAGCCCAGATGGATGGGATGGGGAGGGAGGCGGTGGGGGGTGTTCAAGATGTGGGGACACATGTACACCCACAGCTGATTCATGTCAGTGTACGGCAAAAACCACCACAATATTGTAATTAGCCTCCAATTAAAATAGATAAATAAAATTTTTTAAAAGTTTTTACATGGGAGAAAAGGATAGCTATGTGTAGTGATGAATATTAGCTAGACTTAGGGTGATCATTTAGCAATATATAGATAGAGTGGTCCTCCATTATTTACAGTTTCACTTCCCATAGATTCAGTTACCTGCAGTCAACTGCAGTCCAAAACTACTACAGTTTGTCCCTTGGTATCTATCCATGGGGAGTTGCTTCCAGGATCCACTACATACTCAAATCCTTGGATGCTCAAGTCTCTTAGTCTACTCTCTGGATCCTTGGTTCTGCATCTGTTGCACCAGTGGAGTCAATCACCACAGATCACGTAGTACTGCATTTATTTCAAAAGTCTTGTATTAGTCAACGATTCAAAAACATGTATTCAAGGGTCAACTCTAAAGGAAAATTCCCATCACAGTGCCTACACCATTCATCTCACTTCATCTTACTGGGTCAATATTGCATCATCTCATATGTTCAGCTGAGTACAGGAGAGTAAGATATTTTGAGAGAGGAGAGAGAGAGAGAGGACCACATAGCTTTCATATATTGTTGTAAGTGTATATTATAACAAGTATATTGTTGTAATTATTTTATTTTAATATTACTTGTTTTGGTTAATCTTTTATTGTGCCTAATTCATGAATTAAAATCATAGGAGGAATGTATAGGAAAAAGCATAGTGTATATATATATAAGGCTTGTTACCATCTGTGGTTTCAGGCATCCACTGCTGGTGTTGGTATCTGCCCCCCATAGGTAAGTGGAAAGTATTGTTTAGAGAATCAGATTCTTTACCACTGAGTCATGTGGGAAACTCATCTTTTTCTAATGAGTATTAGAGAGTTGGATATTAAATACTGCTAGAAAGTAGAAAATTGAGCCTTCTATAACTGTGCTAGCTAATATGGCAGCTAATAGTTACATTGGCTGGAGAAGGCAATGGCACCCCACTCCGGTACTCTTGCCTGGAAAATCCCATGGACAGAGGAGCCTGGTAGGCTGCAGTCCATAGGGTCGCTAAGAGTCAGACACGACTGAGCGTCTTCACTTTCACTTTTCACTTTCATGCATTGGAGAAGGAAATGGCAACCCACTCCAGTGTTCTTGCCTGGAGAATCCCAGGGACGGGGGAGCCTCGTGGGCTGCCGTCTATGGGGTCGCACAGAGTTGGACATGACTAAAGTGACTTAGCAGTAACATTGGCTATTTAAATTAACCAAAATTAAAATAAGTTTGACAATCAGTTGCCCTGACACAAAAGTCACATTTAATAGGTCAATAACTGTAGAGGGTTAGTGACTACATATAAAGACTCCACCTAGGGCTTCCCAGGTAGCTCAGTGGTAAAAAAAAAAAAAAAAAAAAAAAAAAAAAATCCACCTCCCTGTGCAAGAGACATGGGTTCAATCCCTGGGTTGGGAAGATCCCCTAGAGAAGGAAATGGCAACCCACTTCAGTATTCTTGCCTGAATAATCCCAGGGACAGAGGAGCCTGGCAGGCTACAGTCCATGGGGTCACAAAGAGTTAAATACAACTGAGGCTGCAACATTCACTCATTCACTCAAGGAGACAGAGAGGACCCAGGGAGAGGTCAGCTGGGATTGCAGCAGCCATTGTTGGTACTTGCTCAAATAGTATCATAAAAGCAGCCCTGACTTCTGACAGCAGCCCAGATGGTTCAATTCTAACTACAACACTGGTATCCCCAGGCCCAGGTTAAGGAATGCTCCAACCCTGTCCACTTCATGGCACAATGTTGCACTAATTCTGGGAAAGCCACAACAGAGGAAAAGACTCAACATTGAGTCGTGTCTGAGAAGAGTTGTAGACACCTGCAGACCACACGTTAGGCCTTGGCAAGTGCACAGGCACATGAAAAGATGGTCAAGATTGCTAATTATTACAGAAACACAATTCAAAGCCATAAGACACACCTCACACCTATCAGGATATTATCAAATGCCTACAGGCAACAAGTGTTGGCAAAGATGTAGAGAAAAGGGAACATTTACACACTGTTGGTGGAAATGTAAATTAGTGCAAACACTATAGGAAACAGTGTAGAGGTTCCTCAATAAACTAAAAATAGAACGACTATATACTCAAGCAATTCCACTCCTGGGCATATGCCTGGGATAAATGAAAACACTAATTCCAAAAGAACATGGGCCTCAGTGTTCATGGCTTCACTATTTACAATAGTCCAGACATGGAAGCAACCCAAGTGCCCACTAACAGATGGTTGGCTTATGAAGATGTGGGATATGTACATGCAATGGAGTGTTACTCACCTGTTAAAAGGAACGAAGTCTTGCTATTTGCAGTGAGGTGGACAGATCAAGATAATATTATTCTGCATGAAATAAGTCAGAGAAAGACAAACACTGTATGCTATCACTTATATATGAAATCTAAAATATAATACAAATGAATATACATTTAAAATAGACTCATAGATATAGAAAACAAACTATTGTTTACCGAAGAGGAGAGAGAAAGCAGAAGGGGGTAAATCAAGGGTAGAGATTCAGAGTTACAAACCACTATATATATAAAAGGAGATAAGCAACAAGTGTACATTGTACAACACATGAAATTATAGCTGTAATAAATTTTAACGGAGTATATTGCATAAAAACACTGAATCACCATGCTGAATACCTGAAACTAATATAATATTGTAAATAAACTCTACTTTTCAATTAAAAATTTAAACTATACGAAGGAAAACAAGAAAATCCACAAATATGTGGAAATGAGACCATGCACTCTTTAAAAGCCAATAAGACAAAGAAAACATTATAAGAGAATTTGGAAAATATCTGCAGATAAATAAAAATGAAGCCACACAATCCCATCTCATGGGATGTAGCAAAAAGTGTATAAAGAGAGAAACTTATAAAAGTGAACACTTACATTAAAAAGAAAGCAAGATCTAAAATAAACAACTGTACCTTACACCGCAAGGAATTAGAATAAGAGAAAGAAAACCAAACCCAAATTCTGCAGACAGGAGAAAATAAAGATCAGAGCAGAAATATATGAAAGAGAATAAAAAATAGTATTAAAATAAACAATCAAACTGAGCTGGTTTTTTGAAAAGATCAAAAAATTGACAAACTTTGAATGAAAATAAGTAAGAAAAAAGGAAGACTCAAATATCTAAATTTAAAAATGAATGAGAAAACATTGCCATTAATGTTACATAAGTAAAAATTAAAAAAGACTACTATGAATAATTGTATGCTAGCAAATTGGATAACTTCAGAAATGGATAAATTTTTAGAAACAGAAAACCTATCAAGGATGAATAGCAAAGAAATAAAATGTATACATATGACTATAACAAGTGAGAAGATTGAGGACTAATTAAGAGACTGTCAACAAAAGAAAAGCTCAAGATTAGAGGGTTTCACTGGAGAATTCTACCAAATATTTAAAGAATAGTTAACATCAAGACTTCTTAAAATCTTTCAAAGAATTGAACAGGCAGGGACATTCCCAAACTCATCCTAAGAGGCAAGCATTACCATGATATTTCATTTCATCATTCAGTCACTCAGTCATGTCCGACTCTTTGCGACCCCATGAATCGCAGCACACCAGGCCTCCCTGTCCATCACCATCTCCCGGAGTTCACTCAGAATCACGTCCATCGAGTCCGTGATGCCATCCAGCCATCTCATCCTCTGTCGTCCCCTTCTCCTCCTGTCCCCCATCCCTCCCAGCATCAGAGTCTTTTCCAGTGAGTCAACTCTTCGCATGAGGTGGCCAAAGCACTGGAGTTTCAGCTTTAGCATCATTCCTTCCAAAGAAATCCCAGGGCTGATCTCCTTCAGAATGGACTGGTTGGATCTCCTTGCAGTCCAAGGGACTCTCAAGAGTCTTCTCCAACACCACAGTTCAAAAGCATCAATTCTTTGGTGCTCAGCCTTCTTCACAGTCCAACTCTCACATCAATACATGACCACTGGAAAAACCATAGCCTTGACTAGACAGATTTTTGTTGGCAAAGTAATGTCTCTTCTTTTCAACATGCTGTCTAGGTTGGTCATAACTTTTCTTCCAAGGAGTAAGGGTCTTTTAATTTCATGGCTGCAGTCACCATCTGCAGTGATTTTGGCACTAGTCAATCCCAAATGCCCCAGAACTCTCCAGCCCCTTTTCTGTTTCTTTCCCTCTGTCACATCGAACTTCTTGAATGTGGTCTAGACTTCCAAATCCCCATTTCACATCACAACCTTTTGGTATGTGTATCCTCGGCAGTTCCTCCACCGTTCACACTAAAGTCTCCATGGCTTCCTTTTGCTAAATGGAGCGTTTCTTGAACACTGCTCATATTTCACCTGTTGACCCAAGGTGCTACCAGGGGTGGGGGTGGGAAGGCAGTGTCTCTGCTCATTTTCTCAGGCTCTGGTGCTACTCTGGCCACCTCAGATGCTCTTTCCTTTGGCCGCAAGTGAGCCCAGCAGAGAAGTGGAATAATGAAGTAGTGCAATGATGAAGTGGGCACAGCAGCCTATGAAACATCCAAATCAACACATGGGAAAATCGGGTGTATCCTAAAGTCTATAGAAACAAGAAATGGCCCAAGACACAGTGAGCCTTTAGCAAGTTCTCTGTTGTTCCTCTTATTCTTTAGTCCTCATTTTCTCAAGCTGCTCTGCCTTCTCCAACCCGCATGCAGTCAGTCTAGTTTTTCATTTTATTCTCGCGCTCCTTCCTTGGATTCTTCCACGTGCGCCCAACGGCACCGCCCAGAGAACGAACCGGATGCGTTGGGCGGGGCGTGCAGCTGCAGGGGAAGTCAGTAGCCTCCGCCTGACCCAGCTTGGCCCAGGGCTGCGCTCCCAAGCACCAGCGAGCTCCGCAGGGCACGCACTGCTCCCCGCGCCTCTAGCGGACGTCCCTGGAAGGCTGATTCTCAAGGCCACAGTGGCAGGGGCTGACTCAGTGGGGAATAGGCTGTGCCATGAGGTCAGTGAGGACCTGCCTCTCCCCAGGCCGGTCGCTAGTCCTGGCGGTGCTCCTGGTTGACTCTCTTGGCAAGGATTTACTTTTTCACCCTGAGTGGAGCTTTGACTCCTATGAAATCACCATTCCCAAGAAGCTGAGCTTCCGTGGAGGGGAGCAGGGGACGGCCAGGCACGTGTCCTACCTCCTGCAGGTAAAGGGCAAGAACCGTGTCCTCCACCTGTGGCTCAAGAGGTTTCTGTTGCCCCGGAATCTGCAGGTTTTCTCCTTCACAGAACAGGGGAGCCTCTTGGAAGATCACCCTTATGTACCCAAGGACTGCAACTATATGGGCTTGGTTGAAGGAAATCCGGATTCTGAAGCTACCATAAGTACATGCATGGGAGGTCTCCGGGGCATCCTGAAAATTGCTGCCAATCATTACCAAATCGAGCCCCGCAAGGCTTCTTCCAATTTTGAACACATGGTATATCCCCTGGAGAAAGAGGAGGAAAATCCCAATCATATCTGTGGCTTAACTACTGATGAAACAGTAGAGCAGATGGCCCAGCGTGAGAACATAGCTAGGTCTCCAGATTTCACTGAGTCATATATGCACCAAAAGTACTTGGAATTAGCCCTGGTCTTTGATAACAGTAGGTATTTATATTTGAACTCCAATCTTACTCAAGTCATAAGTGATGCCATTCTTCTGACTTCAATTGCAGACTCTTACTTTCAAGATGTCCTTATGAGAATACAACTATTAGCTGTTGAAGTATGGACAGACAGAGACAAAATAAGACTTAATTCCCCAGAGTTATCACAAGTCTTAGGCCAGTTTGTGCAGTACAGGTCACGTGACCTACGTCTTCGGATTCCAGCAGACTGGGCACACCTGTATGTTCACAGAAAGTTTAAGGATGCACTTGCTCATCACTGGGGGAGTGCATGTAGTGTGATGCCTTCTGGATCTACAAGTTCTGTGCTAGATAGAAACATCCTTGGCCCCGCCACTTGGACTGCTCATGTTCTGGGCCATAGTGTGGGAATGACCCATGATTATGAATACTGCCAGTGTGAGGGTAGGCATAGTTGTATCATGGGCACTGGACGAACTGGGTTTAGTAATTGTAGTTATGCCGAATTTTATTCACATGTAAGTTCAGGATTAAACTGTCTAAATAATCTCCCAGGCCTAGGCTATGTGGTTAAGAGATGTGGAAACAAAATTGTGGAAGAGAATGAGGAATGTGATTGTGGTTCGACAGAGGAGTGTAAAGAAGACAGGTGTTGTCAACCAGATTGTAAATTCAAACAAGGTGCCAGCTGTAACGTTGGACTTTGTTGTCATAACTGTCGATTTCGTCCATCTGGATACATGTGTCGGATGGAAGAAAATGAATGTGACCTTGCGGAGTACTGCAATGGGACCTCAGCTTTCTGTCCAAGTGATACTTATAAGCAGGATGGAACCCCTTGCAAGTACGAAGCCCATTGTTTCAAACAGAGTTGTCAATCCAGGTATACGCAGTGCCAAAAAATTTTTGGACTTGATGCCAAGGATGCTCCTCATCAGTGCTATGATGCAGTTAATGTAATAGGTGATCAATATGGGAACTGTGGCATTACAGGAGTTCGTAAGTATAAAAAGTGTCCCAAAGAAGGGTCTTTATGTGGCAGGCTACAGTGCATAAATGTTGAAACCCTCCCTCATATGCCAGATCACACTATCCTAATATCCACTCACCTGCATGAAGAAAATCTCGTGTGCTGGGGCATTGGCTATCATCTAGCCATGGTACCTATGGGGTTACCTGACCTGGGCGTGATAAATGATGGTACTTCCTGTGGTAAGGAGCGGGTGTGTTTTAATAGAAAATGTGTGAATAGCTCAGTCCTGAATTTTGACTGTTTCCCTGAGAAGTGCAACCACCGAGGAGTCTGCAACAGTAACAGAAACTGCCACTGCCTGTATGGTTGGGCCCCTCCGCTGTGTGAGGAGGTCGGATATGGAGGAAGCATCGACAGTGGGCCTCCAGGACCACTAAAGGAAGGGGTGCCTGTCTCAGTTCAGGTTGTGTCCCTTATGGTAATGCGCCTTACTTTTGTATTTATCTCAGTGATCCTTGTGTTATTTTGGAATGTCCTAGAACACTGCTGAAGCCAAGGAGAGACACCACCAAGTAGCATTGGAGTAGAACAGTTCAAGGCGAAAAATATATCTATATCAAGAAACCAAAAATGTAATCAGGCAATCCACAGTAACTCTGTTTACTACACAGGGTCATAAATTGAATAAGCTTCTCACTTATCCATACAGCTCTTTCTTCCTTTGATTTATTTTACCTAATTTCTGTGAGTTTTTGATCAGCAAATAAAAAGTACTCTTGATTTGGAAACAAATTGGTGCATCTTTGCTCTCCCCTTAGTTTGTGATCAAGTTTGGATTGCCTTTAAAAAAATGCCCTACTGGTTTTCTGAACACTCATATTGTTAGTTTCATAGAATTACAGTGGATTTCAGGGTAACCTACTGTCTTTCAGTCCCAGCAAACAAAGCCATCAATCTACTTTTCCTTCTGTCTCCCTCATTGTCATCACTGAAAGCATCAGTGTCTGTGTCCTATGTTGAACCATGAATGGTGATTGCCACATTTTATATATAGAAGGTGATCGCTTACGAGGGGAGTCCCTCACTGTGTGGGTCACACACAGTGTAGAAATCTGGTCTCTGACTCAGTGCTTGGGTTGGCCTTGGTGGGGCTGAGGGCTCAGAGGACTGAGTAGCCCCTTCAAAGGAATCAATGACCACCTCTTGCTCATCATCCCAGCCCTGTGACAGCCACAGTGTTTTGGTTTTGTTTGGGCTGAACCCTCCTGCTGTTCCTTTAGCTTCCCCGGGGCTCCTTCTTCCCCAGGCAGCACTGCAGGTCAACTATATCTCACTCCAATCTCCTCTTTTCTTAGCCATGTGGTTCTTCTAACTAAAGAAATTGTGGGGCTTTCCTAGTGGCTCAGGCAGTAACAAATCTGCTTGCAATTCAGGAGACCCGGGTTCGATCCCCGGCTCGGGAAGATCCCCTGGAGAAAGGAATGGCTACCCACTCCACTATTCTTGCCTGGAGAACCCCATGGACAGAGGAACCTGGTGGGCTACAGTTCACGGAGTCACAAAGAGTCAGACATGACTGAGCACACACAAAGAAGTTGTGGGATACTCATGATAAAGAGTGTCTCCTTGGACTATTTGGGGACTCCTCTTAATTCAGAGTAGAAAGAACATCAAGATAATTTTTTGATCATCATAATTCTAACTTTTATCAAACTTAGCCATCATCAGAAAAATCCTAAAAAAGCAAGGACATGTGGTTATGTAGCTACAATACTGAAAATGGTAACTACCATTTATTGTCTCTACTCTGTGGCAGACAATGTTCTAAGCACTTCACCAGTGCCAATATCCATGAAAGTGAAAGTCACTCAGTCCTGTCCAACTCTTTGCAACCCCATGGACTATACAGTCCATGGAATTCCTCAGGCCAGAATACTGGAGTGGGTAGCCTTTCCCTTCTCCAGGGGATCTTCCCAACCTAGGGATCGAACCCAGGTCTCCCGCATTGCAGCTGGATTCTTTACCAGCTGAGCCACCAGGGAAGCCCAAGAATACTGGAGTGGGTGGCCTATGCACAGTCCTGAATTTGAGTCTGTGAGGTAGGTGGTGTTTTCCTGTTTTCTAAAAAGGAAATGGAGGACAATGAGGTTAAATAACCTGCTCAAGATTATACAACTAATAATTGATGCCATTGTTCAATGAACTTTATATGAATATTTGGAAATTCAATTTAGTGAGGAGGATTTATTTAAAAACTTAAGCTTATTATACATCATAGATATTTTCAACATTTTTGTTGTGATAAAATATATAGCTATTATTTATATAAAGCATGTATGCAGTGTGATAATTTAATATACATATATATTGCAGAGTGACTACCAAGATCAAGGTAATAACACATCCATCACCTCACATACTTCAATTCTCAGAGGGGAAGGATACTTAGCAGCAACTCTCAATAAATTTCAGATATACAATACCATGTTATTAACTCTATTTGTCATGCTGTATATTAGATCTTCAGAACATATTTAATTACAATGGAAATTTTGTACCCTTTGTCTTACATCTACCCATTTCCCCCTCTCCTCAGTCCCTAGCAACCATCACTCTATTCTATTTCTCCAAATTGGTCCCTTAAAATTTTTTTTTCAGTCGTAAGTAATAGCATATAGTACCTTGTTTCTGTGTAGATTTTTAGTTAATATAATGCCCTCCTGATTCATTCATGATTCTTCAAATGGCAGGATTTTTTTTGGCTAAATAATATTCCATTGTGTATACACATGCGTGTAGTTTACTAATCCATCCATACATTAAAGGACATCTAGGTTGTTTTAAGTCTTGGTAATAGTGAATAATGCAGCAATGAATGAGAGACTCCAGATATCTCTTGAAGGTACTAACTTAACTTGCTTTGGGTATGTAGCCAGGAGTGGAATTACTGGATTATAAAGTAGGTCTATTTTTAATTTTTTGAGGACCTGCCATAGTATTTTCCATAATGGCTGTACCATTTATGTTTCAAAGAACAGTGTTAAAGGGTTCTTTTTTTCCCGCTACTCACCAACGTTTGGTTTTGTTTTCTCTTGTTTGTATGATCATAGCCATTCAATGAGATGTGAGGTGATACTGCATTGTGGTTTTGATTTGCATTTTCCTGACGATTAGTGATGTTGAGTACCTTCTCACCTACTTACTGTCATCTGAATGTCTTCTTTGGGAAAATATCTATTCAAGTCCTTTGTCCATTTTTTAATTGGACTGTTTGCTTTTCTGCTGTTGAATTCTAAGAATAGCACATATATTTTGGATATTAAACCCTTATCAGATGTATGGTTTATAAATATTTTTCCTATTATGTGAGTTACCTTTTCAATTTATTGATTGCTTTCTTTGCTGTACAGAGGATTTTAGTTTGGTGTAATCCTTCTAATTTTTTTTTTTTTTTTTTAGATTTTTGCTACCTGTGTTTTTGGGAGGCCTTATCTAAGAAACCATTGCCAAGACCAATGTCAAAAATCTTTTCCCTAAGTCTTTTTTCTAGGAGTTTTAAACTTTCAGGCTTTATATTCTTAAGTGTATAGTTTAGTAGTGTTAGAGATGCATTCACATTGTTGTGAAACCAGTGTCTGGAACTCTTTACATCTTGCAAAACTGAACCAGCATACACATTAAATAAAAGCAGTTCCCTTTCCCTTGCAGCCTGTGGAAACCACTATTCTACTTTATGTCTCTATGAATTTATGTTTCTATCTAGGTACCTCATCTAAATGAAATCATATAGTAATTTTTGTTACTGGCTTATTTAATTTAGCATAATGTCTTCAAGATTCATCCATGTCTGCATTCTTATGCAGGTGACAGAATTTCCTTCCATTTAAAGCCTGAATTATGTTTTATTATATATATGCTCAGTCACTTAGTCATGTCCAATTCTGCGACTCCATGGACTGCAACCTGCCAGGCTCCTCTGTCTGAGGGATTTTCCAGGCAAAAATACTGGAGTAGGTTGCCGTTTCCTTCTTTGTAGTATATGTATGTATCACATTTTGTTTATCTGTTCATTTGTTGATGGAAAGTTGGGTTGCTTCCATCTTTTACTTATTGTGTTAATGCTGCTATGAACATGAATGTACAAAAATCTGTTTATGCTTCTTATCTCTTTGGAGAAATACCTAGAAGTGGAATTGCTAGGTTGCTGGGGTCCAGCCCCGGTGGATCCAGGGTAATTCGAAGTGGAGATGGAGTTGGCATCCTAGGAAAAAGCTATTTAATTAGAAGTATAAAGAAAGATTAGAAAAGAATAGTGTAGTAGGAAAATTAGTGGAGAAAAAGAGGCTGAAGGTTTATGTGGGGTACCAATAAAATCTCAAGACAAGAGATTTGCACCACCTACGTAGGCCACCGGTGCCCACTTGAATAGCAGAGGGTGCCCCGCCTTGGGCTCCCTCTCCAGTGGATCTTAGAAGCCAGGGCAAAATTAACAGGCTTGGCGAGCACCCACGCTCCAGATGGGAATTCAGCCAGAAAAACGGAGAACAAGAAAAAAAGACACAGGGGAATCAGTATTTCCAGAAACTGATCCAATTTCTTTATTTTCAGGTTTCCTTGTATACCTTTTGTTACACACAGAGACAAATGGAAATGTTAAAGTCAAGTGGGGGTCAGCAGTCCTGACCTTTATCAAAATCAGGTGCTTCATATAAATGTGTACAAAAAGGTCTTTTGGGGTTTTACATCATCTTCTGGCCAGGGGGCCCACTAACATTTTATGATCCTTTCTTTCTGATAACAGTCAGTCAGCCAGAAACTTATTTTCCAGAGGTGACTTTTCTTAAACCAGGCACCACCCTCCAAAGGTACCAGATAAAGTTGCATTCCTATAGGGTGAGGGTGTAGTGGGTTACAATTTTTATCTTTAGAAAAACCCAATGCTAACTAAGACTTTCAAAATACTCCAAACTCTCTGTGCTATTTATGGTTGAGAAGTTGTAAACAATCATGTACATAGTGGCAAGAGTGTGGATAATCCTGTCACACAAGCTATTCTGCCAGCAGAAAGGTTTGACCTGAGACACCCTTGTCACGCCTAGGGATTTTTATTAACTGGAGCTGTAGGTTAACTCCTTCTCCAAAAGAGGTGGGGGACAGCCTACCGTAAAGTCAGAGGTATAGGTGAGAGCATAAAGCAGTAAAGTAGGCAGACTCTGGTTTTGGGTGTAGATGCTTGGGAGCAGGGGGTTTCCTGAGGCTCAATCCTGCCTTTGTGTATGCCGAAGCCTCCTTCCTCATGACCTTTGCCACAGGTGGAGCTCCTCACGCTGGCTCCCAGCACTAGGTGCTTTGGTAATTCTATTTTTAATTTTTGAAGACACCATACTATTTGTCATAGCAATTGCATCCTTTCACATTCCCAGTAGCAGTGCACAGAAATCCAGTTTTTCACACTCTTGCCAACACTTTGCTATTTTCTAGTTTAGAGATATTAGCCATTCTAGTGGATATAAAGTGGTTATCTATTGTAGTTTTGATTTGCTTTCCCCTAATGATTAGTGGTGTTGAGCATATTTTTGTGGGTTTATTGGCCATTTGCATATTCCCTTTGAACAAATTTTAGTTCAAGTCCATTGTCAATTTTTAAACAATTTTTTTTTATATTGGAATATAGTTGATCTACAATGTTGTGTTAGTTTCAAGTATAGAGCAAAATGGTTCAGTTATACACATAAATATATCAATTTTTTTCAAATTCTTTTCCCATATAGGTTATTACAGATTATCGAGGAGAGTTCCCTGTGCTACCCAGTAGGTCCTTCTTGGTTATCTATTTCCTATATGGTGGTGGTTTTGTCGCTAAGTTGTGTCCAACTCTGGCAATCCCATGGGTAACCCACCAGGATCCTCTGTTCATGGGATTTTCCAGGCAAGAATACTGAAGTGATTTGCCATTTCTTTCTCCACGGGATCTTCCTGACTCAGGAATCAAACACAGGTCTCCCACACTGCAGGCAAATTCTTTACCAACTGAGCTACCTGGGAAAGGCTATTTCATATATAGCAGTGTGTATCTGTCATTCCCAAACTTTCAATTTATCCCTCTTGCCTCCATCTTTCCCCTTTTTGTAACTGTAAGTTTGTTTTCTAAGTCTGTTAGGATGTTTGTTTTGTAAGTAAACTTATTTTTATCATTTTTAAAGATTCTGCATATAAATGATATCATATGATATCTTTCTCTAACATTTCACTTAGTATGATAATCTTCATGTTTATCCATGTTGTTGAAAATGCCATGTTGCTGCAAATGATGTTATATATTCTTTTTTTGGTTCCTGAAAAAAATTATATATACCACATCTTCTTTATCCATTCATCTGTGGGCATTTAGGTTGCTTCTATGACTTGGCTCTTGTAGGCAGCAATGCCATTGGGGTGTATATACCCTTTGGAACCATGTTTTTCTCTGGATATATGCCCAGGAGTGGGATTGCTGGGTCATATGGTAGCTCTGGGCTTCCCAGGCAGCAATAGTGGTAAAGAACCTGCCTGCTGATGCGGGAAATCCAGGTTCGATCCATGGATCAGAAGATCCCCTGGAGGAGGGCATGCTAACCCACTCTGGTATTCTTGCCTGAAGAATCCCATGGACAGAGAAGCCTGATGGGATACAGCCCACAGGGTTGCAAAGAGTTGGGCATGACTGAAGTGACTTTGTGTGCATGCATGCATGATAGCTCTATTTTTAGTTTTTTAAGGAACCTCTATACTGTTCTCCAAAGTGGCTATACCAATTTACATTCCAATCAATAGTTTAGGAGTGTTCCTTCTTCTCTATATACTCTCCAGCATTTACTTTTTGTAAATTTTTTTTATAATGGCCATTCTGACCAGTATGAGGTGGTATTTCATTGTAGTTTTTATTTGCATTTCTCATAGTTAGTGATGTTGTACATCTTTTCCTGCGCCTCTTGTCCCTTTGTATGTTTTTGGAGCAACATCTATTTAGGATTTCTGCTCATTGTTTGATATTTTTTTATATTGAGTTGCATTAGTTGTTTATAAATTCTGAAGATTAATATCTTGTCAATTGCATAATTTGCAAATGTTTTCTCCCATTCTGTGAGTTATCTTTTCATCTTGTTGATGGTTTCCTTTGCTGTGCAAAAACTTTTGAGTTTAATTAGGATCCATTTGTTTATTTTCATTTCCATTACTCTAGGAGACAGATCAAAAAAGATATTGCTACTAACTACACTTTCCCTAACTACCCCCTGCCCATCACCCACGCCCATCCCCCCGCCCATCCCCCTCCCCGGCCCACCCCACCCCCCATAACCATTAAGTTTATTTTCTAAGTCTATGTGTCTCTTTTTGTTTTGTAAGTAAGTTCATTTGTATCATTTCTTTTTAGGGGTAGTTAGGGACTATGGGCAGAGAAGGCAATGGCACCCCACTCCAGTACTCTTGCCTAGAAAATCCCATGGATGGAGGAGCCTGGTCGGCTGCAGTCCATGGGGTCGCTAGGAGTCGGACATGACTGAAGCGACTTAACAGCTTAGCAGCAGCAGGGACTATGGGAATGTCATGTTCAAACTGCTATATTTAAAATGAATAACCAACAAGGATCTATTGTGTAGCACATGGAACTCTGCTCAGTGTCATGTGCCAGCCTGGATGAGAAGTGGGGTGTTGGAGGAGAATGTATACATGTATTTGTATGGCTGAGTCCCTTTGCTGTTCATCTGATACTACCACAACTTTGTTACTTGGCTACACCCCAATACAAAATAAAAAGTTTAAAGTTTGGGGAAAAAAGATATTTCTGTGATTTATGTAAAAGAGTGTTCTGCCTGGGTTTTCCCATAAGGGTTTTATAGTATCTGGTCTTACATTTAGGTTTTTAATCCATTTTGAGTTTATGTTTGTGTTAGAATTGTGCTGTTAGAGGGGCTTCCCAGGTGGATCAGTGGTAAAGAATCTGACAGCCAGTGCAAGGCAATGCAGGAAACATGGGTTTGATCCCTGGGTTGGGAAGCTCCCTTGGAAGAAGAAATGGCAACCCACTCCAATATTCGTGCATGGAGAATCCCATGGACAGAGAGGGGTGGTGAGCTACAGTCCAAGGGGTCACAAAGAGTTGGACACAACTGAGTGAGCACGCACACACATATTGTATTAGAGAACTTTCTGATTTCATTCTTTTATGTGTAGCTGTCCACTTTGCCCAGCACCACTAATTGAAGAGACATTGCTTTTTCTCTCTTGTGTATTCTTGCCTCCTTTGTTGCAGGTTAATTGATCATAGGTGTGTGGGTTTATTTCTGGGCTTTCTGTCCTGTTCCATTGATCTATATTTGTGTTTTTGTGTGAGTATCACACTGTTTTGATGAGTATAGCTTTCTGGCATAGTCTGAAGTCAGGGAGCCTGATTCTTCCAGCTCTGTTTTTCTTTCTCAAGCTTGCTTTGACTGTTCAGGGCCTTTTGTGTCTCCATACATATTTTAAGATTTTTGTTTGTTTTAGTTCTTTGAAAAACGCCCTTGGTAATGTGATAGGGATTGCACTGAATCTGTAGATTGCCTTAGGTAGTACAGTTATTTTGACAATATTGATTCTTCCAATCTAAGAATATGGTATATCTTTCCATCTGTTTGTGTCATCTTTTATTTCTTTCATCACCATCTTATAGCTTTCATAGTATAAGTTTTTTGCCTCCTTGGGTAGGTTTATCCCTAGGTACTTTATTCTTTTTGATGTGGTAGTAAATGGGATTGTTTCTTTAATTTATCTTTCTGATCTTTCATTGTTACTGTGTAGAAATTCAAGCAATTTCTGTGAGTAAATTTTATATTCTGTAACTTTACTAAGTTGATTGATGAGCTCTAGTAGTTTTCTGGTAGACTCTTTAGGATTTTCTGTGTATAGTATCATGTCAGCCACAAATGGTGATGGTTTAACTTCTTATTTTCTGATTTGGATTCCTTTTATTTCTTTTTCTTCTCTGATTGCCATTGCCAGGACTTCCAAAACTATTAAATAAAAGTGGTGAGAGTGGACATCCTTGTCTTGTTCCTGATTTTAGAGAAAATACTTTCAGCTTTTCACCATTAAGTGTGTTGGCTGTAGGTTTGTAATAATGGCATGTATTATATGCCATTATATATATGTATTATATGCCATGTATTGGGATACGTTCCCTCTATGCCCACTTTCTTGAAAGGTTTCATCATAAATTGATATTGAATTTTGTCAAAAGATTTTTCTGCATCTATTGAGATGATCATGTGGCTTTTATTCTTTAATTTGTTAATGTTGTGTATCACACTGATTAATTTTCAAATATTGAAAAATCTTTGTATGCCTGGGATAAATTCCATTTGATAATGGTATATGATCCTTTTAATATATTGTTGGATTTGGTTTGCAAGTGAAAGTTTATAACAATATAATATTACTTCCAGAAACAAGAAAAATTCCAAATAAGCCACCTAACCTACACCTAAAGCAACTAGATAAAGAGGAACAAAACCCAAAGTTAGTAGAAGGAAAGAAATCATAAAGATCAGAGCATAAATAGATGAAATAGGGATGAAGAAAACAGTACAAAAGGTCAGTGAAACTACAAGCTGTTTCTTTAAAAGATAAACAAAATTGATAAATCTGTAGCCAGACTCATCAAGAAAAAAAAGGGAGCAGGCTCAAATCAATAAAATCAGAAATGGAAAAGAAGTTACAACTGACACCACTGAAATAAAAAGGATCATAACAGACTATTACAAGCAACTATATGCCAATAAAATGGAAAATCTAGAAGAAATAGACAAATTCTTAGAAAGATATGATCTAAGACTGAACGAAGAGGAAATAGAAAATATGAACAGACTTATCACAAGTACTGAAATCGAAACTATGATTAAAAACTCCCAACAAACAAAAGTCCAGGACCAGATGGCTTCACAGGCAAATTCTGTCAAGCATTTAGGGAAGAGTTAACACCTATCCTTCTGAAACTCTTCCAAAAAATCGCAGAGGAAGGAATACTCCCAAACTCATCCTATGGGGCCACCATCACCCTGATACCAATACCAGACAAAGATACTATGATGCCATGGAAAAGAGAAAATTTTAGACCAATATCACTGATGAACATAAATATGAAAATTCCTCAACAAAATATTAGCAAATCAAATCCAACAATACATTGCTCGTTTTAAAATCTGATTGTTTTTGGTTTTGTTGCTGTTATTGTTGGGTAGTAGGAGTTCTCTATGTAGTCTGGTTCTTTGCCCATTATCAACTGTATTTTTTACAAATATTTTCTTCTATCAGTTGACTCTTCTCTCTGCTGATTGTGTTGTTTAAATTAAAATTGTACATATTTATGGTGAACAACCTGGTGCTTTGATACATAGTGGAATGATTACTACCAACAAGTCAATTAAGAAATCCATTTCCTCACATACTCACTTTTTTGTTTATGTGGTGAGAGCACAATGAAATGTACTCTTTTACAAATTTTCAGTATACAATACAGTATTATTTACAGTCATCATGTTATATATTATATCTCTAGTTCTTCATCCTATATAACTGCAACTTTGTACAGTGGTAAAAAGAAATGAACTATCAAGTCATGGAAAAAGAAAAATCTTAAATATTTATGAATGAACCTGCATCTGTTGCATCTGCGGATTTAACCAACCAAAGATCACACAGTACCACTTTTATTTTTCAAAAATCTTGTATTAGGCAACAATGCAAGCACATATTGTTCAACGGTCAACTATAAAGGAAAATTCCCTTCACAGTGCCTACATCATTCACCTCACTTGATCTCATTGGGTCGAACTTCAATATCTCATATGTTCAGGTGAGTGCAGAAGAGTAAGATATTTTGAGGGAGAGAGAGAGGGCCACATTCACCTAACTTTCTTAAAGTATATTGTTGCAATTATTTTATTTTAATATTAGTTGTTCTGGTTAATCTTTTATTGTGCCAATTCATGAACTAAAATTTATCATAGATATGCATGTACAGGGTAAAGAAGAGTATAAATAGACATATGGCTTGGTACCATCTGTGGTTTCAGGCATCTGCTGTTGGCCTTGGAATCTATCCCCCACAGGCAAGGGAAGAGTATTGTGTAGAGAATTATTAGGTGATGCACCCACAACTTGTTGTTGTTGTTCAGTTGCCAAATGTGTCTGACTCTTTGTGACCCCATGGAGTACAATATGCCAGGCCCCCCATCCCTCACCATCTCCCAGAGTTTGCCCAAGTTCATGTCCATTGAGTCAGTGATGCCATCCAACCATCTCATCCTCTGTCTCCCTCTTCTTCTGCCGTCAATCTTTCCCATCATCAGGGTCTTTTCCAATGAGTTGGTTGTTTGCCTCCGGTGGCCAAAGTATTGGAACTTCAACTTCAGCATCAGGCATTCCAATAAGTATTCAGGGTTGATTTCCTTTAGGATGGACTGGTTGGATCTCCTTGCTGTCCAAGAGACTCTCAAGAGTCTTCTGCAGCACCACAGTTTGAAAGGATCAGTTCTTTGGCACTCTGCCTTCTTTATGGTCCAACTCTCACATTTGTACATGACTACTGGAAAGACCATAGCCTTGGCTATATGGACTGTTGTCAGCCAAGTGATGTCTTTGCTTTTCAATATGGTGTTTAGGTTTTTCATAGCTTTCCTTTCAAGAAACAATCGTTTTCTAATTTCATGACTGCAATCACCATCTGCAGTGACTTTAGAGCCCAAGAAGAAGAAATCATCACTGCTTCCACCTTTTCCCCTTCTATTTGTCATGAAGTGATGGGACTGGATGTCATGATATTCGTTTTTTAATACTGAGTTTTAAGCAGGCTTTTTCACTCTCCCCCTTCACGTTCATCAAGCGTCACTTTAGTTCCTCTTCACCTTTTGTCATTAGAGTATCATCTGCATATCTGAAGTTATTGATATTTCTCTCAGAAATCTTGATTCCAGCTTGTAACTCATCCAGCCCAGCATTTCACATGTTGTATTCTACATATAATTTAAATAAACAGGGTGACAACATACAGCCTTGTGATACTCCTTTCTCAATTTTGAATCAGTCAGTTCTGCATAAGGTTCTGACTGTTGCTTCTTGACCTACACACAGGTTTCTCGGGATACAGGTAAATGGTCTGGTATTCCCATCGCTTTAAGAATTTTCCACATTTTCTTTTTTTTTTATGATCCACACAGTCAAAGGCTTCAGCATAGTCAATGAAACAGAAGTAGATGTTTTTCTGGAATTCCTTTGCTTTTTCTGTGATCCAGCAAATGTTGGCAATTTGATCTTTGATTCCTCTGTGTTTTCTAAACCCAGCTTACACATCTGAAAGTTCTCAGTTCATGTACTGCTAAAGCCTAGCTTGAAGGATTTTGAGCATAACTTTATTAACATGGAAAGTGAGTACAATTATCAATTATGTTGAATATTCTTTAGTACTGCCTTCTTGGGAATTGGGATGAAGATTGACCTTTTCCAGTTCTGTGACCATTGCTGGGTTTTCCAAATTTGCTGACATATTGAGTGCAGCACTTTAATAGCATCATCTTTTAGGAACTTAAATAGTTCTCCTGGAATTTCATCACCCAGCTTTATTGGCAGCAGTGCTTCCTAAGGCCCACTTGACTTCACACTCCAGAATGTCTGGCTGTAGGTGAGTGACCACCCCATCATGGCTATCTGGATCATTAAGATCTTTTTTTGTACAGTTCTTCATGTATTTTTGTTATCTCTTCTTGATCTCTTCTGCTTCTATTAGGTCTTTATTGTTTCTGGCCTTTATTGTGCCCATCTTTGCATGAAATGTTCCTTTGATATCTCCAATTTACTTGAAGAAATCTCTAATCTTTCCCATTCTATTGTTTTTCTCTATTTTTTTGCATTGTTCATTTAAGAAGGCATCCTTCTCTCTCCTTGCTATTCTCTGAAACTCTGCATTCAGTTGGATATATCTTTCTCTTTCTCACTTACTTTTTGCTTCTCTTCTTTCCTCAGCTATTTGTAAAGCCTTCTCAGACAACCATTTTGTTTTCTTGCATTTCTTTTCCTTTGGGATGGTTTTTGTCAGTGACTCCTGTACAGTGTTATGAACCTCTGTCCATAATTCTTCAGGCACTTTGTTTACTAGATCTAATCCCTTGAATCTATTCATCACCTCCTCTGTATGATCACAGGGGATTTGATTTAGGTCATACTTGACTGACCTAGTGGCTCAGCTGGTAAAGAATCTGCCTGCAACGCAAGAGATCTGGGTTCAATCCCTGGGTTGGGAAGATGCCCTGGAGAAGGCAAAGGCTCCAGTATTCTGGCCTGGAGAATTCCATGGGGTCACAAAGAGTTGGACACAACTGAGCAACTTTCACTTTCACTGACCAGCCTAGTGGTTTTTCCCTGCTTCCTTTAGTGTAATCCTGAATTTTGCTATAAGGAGCTGATGATATGAGCAACAATCAGCTTTAGGTCTTGTTTTTGCTGACTATCTAGAGCTTTTCCATCTTTGGCTGTAAAGAATGTAATAAATCTGATTTGGGTACTGACAATTTGGTGATATCTAAGTATGAAGCCCTCTCTTGTGTTGTTGAAAAAGGGTGTTTACTATGACCAGTGCATTCTCTTGGCAGAATTCTATTAGCCTTTGCCCTGCTTCATTTTGTACTTCAAGGACAAACTTGCATCTTTAGCATGCATGCATACATGCTTAGTTGCTTCAGCTGTGTCCAACTCTTTGTGACCCTATGGACTGTAGACCATCAAGTTCCTCTCTCCATGGGATTCTCCAGGCAAGGACACTGGAGTGGGCTGCCTTGCCCTCCTCCAGGGGATCTTCTTGACCCAGGAACTGAACCTGAGTCTCTTATGTCTCCTTCATTGGTAGGCGGATTCTTTACTACTGAGCCACCTGGGAAACCCACATATCTTGCCTACTTACAACTTATATAATGTTGCCAATTATACCTCAGTTTAGAAGTAGACTGACATTAAGCTACTATAGTAAGTTCATTCTCAATAATCAGAGAAAGTCATTTAAAATAATGAGCTATCTTTTTCTAATGAGCCCATATTAAAAAGTTGGATATTAAATACTGCTGGAAATGTGGGAAATTGAGTCTTCCATAACTGTGCTGGCTAATATGGCAGCTAGTAGGAACATGTGGCTATTTAAATTAACCATAATTAAAATAAGTTTGACAATCAGTTGCCTTGACACAAAAGTCACATTTGATCGGTCAATAACTGCAGAAGGTTAGTGGCTACAGTATTAGACTATATAACATTTCTACCATTACAAAAAGTTCCACTGAACTGACTAAAGACATCAGCAAAATGGTGGAATAGGAAGCCCTGACACTCCTGCTTCTACTACAAACTGATACAATACCTCTATGAGAAATCCAAAAACCAGTTAAAAGATTATCACCCCACATGTGAATGAAGCCATCCTAGCAATTTTTTTTGATCTGCCTTCTAAGTCAAAAAAATGAAAACATAAATAAATAGAATCTAAATAAACCTAAAGCTTTTTGCACAGTTTACAAAAAGATAACCTATAAAGTGAAAGGAAATATCTGTAAATGATGCAACAGACAAGTATTAATATCCAAAACATGCCAATGTCTCAAACATTTTAAAAAAAAATACAAAACCCACAATAAATTGGCAGAAAACCTGAATAGAAATTTCTCCAAACACAATATACAAATGACTGACAGGCATGGAAAAGCTGTTCACCATTGCTAATTATTAGAGAAATGCAAATCAAAACTATGAGGTAACACATGACATCACAGTGGTCAGCAATGCCATCATTTAAAAAGGCTACAAATAACAAATGCTGAAGAGGGTGTAGAGAAAAGGGTACCCTTCTACACTGTTGATGGGAATGCAAATTGGTATAGCCACAGTGGAAAACAGTATAGAGGTACCTCAATAAACCAAAAATAGAACTACCATATGGCCCATCAATTCTACTCCTGGACATATGTCTCAGTTCAGTCAGTTCAGTGCAGTTCAGTCACTCAGTTGTGTCCGACTCTTTGTGACCCCACGAATTGCAGCACGCCAGGCCTCCCTGCCCATCACCATCTCCCGGAGTTCACTCAGACTCATGTCCATTGAGTCTGTGATGCCATCCAGCCATCTCATCCTCGGCCGTCCCCTTCTCCTCCTGCCCCCAATCCCTCCCAGCATCAGAGTCTTTTCCAGTGAGTCAACTCTTCTCATGAGGTGGCCAAAGTACTGGAGTTTCAGCTTTAGCATCATTCCTTCCAAAGAAATCCCAGGGCTGATCTCCTTCAGAATGGACTGGTTGGATCTCCTTGCAGTCCAAGGGACTCTCAAGAGTCTTCTCCAACACCACAGTTCAAAAGCATCAGTTCTTCAGTGCTCAGCCTTCTTCACAGTCTAACTCTCACATAAATGAAAATACTAAGTCAAAAAGATACATGCTCATCAACATTGATAACTTCACTATTTACAACAGCCAAAGTGTGGAAGCAATTCAGGCGCCAAGCAACAGATGATTGGCTTAGGAAGACAGAGTATTACTAAGCTGATTTAAAAAAAAGAAAAATAAATCCTGCCATTTGTGACAAGTGGATGGACCTAGAGAACACACTGAGACAAGTCAGAGAAAGACATACTGCATAATATCACCTATATGTGATATCTAAAAATTACACAATGAACTTATCTACAAGACAGAAAAGACTCACAGACATAGAGAACAGACTGGTGGTTGCAAAAGTTAGTTTTAAAAAAAATCAGTGGAACGAGTTGATTTTTTGAAAAGATCAACAAAATGGACAAACCTTTAATGAATCTAAGTAAGAAAAAAGAAGACTCAAATATCTAAAATAGAAATGAATGAGGAAATATTACAACTAACATCACATTTAAAATAAGAATTACAAGAGACTATTATGAATAATTCCATGTTAACAAATTGGATGACCTCAGAAATAGATAAATTTCTAGAAACAGACAACTACCAAGGATGAATAACAAGAAATAAAAGATACAAACAGATCTATAACTATTGGGATACTCAAGATGGTTCAACAGCCTGTCAACCCAGAAAAGCTCAGGATCATTGGGTTTCACTGGAGAATTCTACCTAACATTTAAGGAATAATTAACATCCAGGATTCTTAAACTCATTCAAAGAATTGAAGAGGTAGTGACATTCTTAAACTCATTCTACGAGACCAGCATTACCATGATATCAAAACCAGATGAAAGATAAGGAAAGAGAATCACAGGGCAATATCTCTCATGAATATTGATACAATAATCCTAAAGAAACTACTAGCAAACTGAGTTCAACAGCACATTAAATAGACCATATTCCATGACCAAATGAGATTTATACTGAATATAAGGATGGTACAAAACATGAGAAATCATTCAATCAACCTTATTAACAGAACAAAGGGCAAAACCCATATAAGCATCTCAATAGACACAGACAAAGTATTTGAAAAAATTCAATACACTTTTATGACAAAAATGCCTCGCAGACTAGGAAGGGAAAAAGACTACCTCAACATAATAAAAGTCATAAATAAAAAGCTGACAGCTAACATCATAATCAATGGGAAAAACTTTTCCTTTAAGATCAAGAACAATTGAGCAAAGATGTTCACACTTGTCATTACTATTCCACCACAGTACATGACTTTCTAGCCAGAATAGACATAAAAAAGAAATAAAAGACATATAAAATGGAAAAATGGAAAAGAAGAATTAAACCTTGTTTGCAGATGATATGGTCTGATATACAGAAAAACCAAAGGATTCTGCCAAAAAAAAAAAAAAAAGAAAACCTTTTAGAACTAAAAAATGAATTCATCAAAGTTGTTGTTGTTCAGTTACTGAGTTGTATCCAAATCTTTGTGACCCCATGAGTTCAATGACACATTAAAGCGATCATATTCCATGACCAGCAGCATGCCAGGTTTTGCTCAGATTCATGTCCATTGAGTTGGTGATACAGAATACAAAATCAACACTCAAAAATTAGGGACATTCCTATATGTTAACAATGAGCAAACAGAGATGGAAATTAAGAAAACAATCCCTTTATACTAAAATACTGTAATACTTCAGCCTTAAAAAGTATAAAACACTTAGAAGTGTTCTAAACCAAAGCAGTAAAAGTAGAAAACTGTAAAACACTCCCCCCCAAAAAAGCAAAACTTGAAGATGCTTCAAATTAATGGAAATTCATACAAATTGGTGTCGCTGATTTGGTGTATACCAAGGTCATGCAATAGAAGACTTAATATTGTTAAGATATAATAATTGATAGTCATTATGATGGTTTAACTGCAATCAAGATTTCTGGGAAAAATACCAATAACCTCAGATATGCAGATGACACCACTCTAATGGCAGAAAGTGAAGAGGAACTAAAGAGCCTCTTGATAAAGGTGAAAGAGGAGAGTGAAAAGGCTGGCTTAAAACTCAACATTCAAAAAACTAAGATCATGGATCTGGACCCATTAATTCATGGAAAACAGAGGAGCAAACAATGGAAACAGTGAGAGACTTTATTTTATTGGGCCCCAAATCACTGTGGACAGTGACTGCAGCCATGAAATTAAAAGAAGCTTGCTCCTTGGAAGAAAAGGTATGACAAACCTAGACAGCACATTAAAAAGCAAAGACATCACTTTGCCCACAAAGGTCTGTACAGTCAAGGTTATGTTTTTTTCCAATAATCATGTATGGATAGAGCTGCACCTTAAAGAAGGCTGAGCACCAAAGAATTCGTGCTTTTGAACTGTGGTGCTGGAGAAGACTCTTGGACTGCAAGATCAAACAAGTCAATTCTAAAGGAAATCAACCCTGAATACTAATTGGAAGGACTGATGCTGAAGCTAAAGCTCCAATACTTCAGCTACCTAATGTAAAGAGTCAATTCATTGGAAAAGACCTTGAGCTGGGAAAAACTGAGGGCTGGAGGAGAAGGAGGCAACAGGCACTGAGATGGTTGGATGGCATCACTGACTCAATGGACATGAGTTTGAGCAAACTCTGGAAGATTGTGAAGGAGAGGGAAGTCTGGCGTGCTGCAGTCCATGGGGTTGCAAAGAGTCAGACACGACTGAGTGACTGAACTAAACTGACAAAGTACCTAGCAATTCAACTTCTGGGTATATGTCCTAAAGAACTCAAAGCAGGATCTCCAGGAGATATTTGACACCCATTTTCAAGGCAGCATTATTCATCCAAATATCTACCAACAGATGAATGACTAAGAAGTGTGGTACATACATACATAGATGAGCATGCATGCTTAAAAAGAAGAAAATTCTGTCACATGCGACAACACGAAGAAACTTCAAGGATATTATGCTAAGTGCAATAAGCCACTCACAAAAGAAAAAACAATGTGATTGTACTCATATTCAATATTTTAAGTAATCACAATCATAGCAACAGAAAGATACTTCCTATGAATAGGCAATAGGGATGACATTAGTGATTTTTAGGTATAGAGTTTCACTGTTACAAGATGCAAAAGATCTAGAGATCTGGTAAACAAAAATGTGAATATACATTAACACTATGGAAATGTACATTTCAAAATGGTTAAGATGGTACATTTAATGCTACTTTTTTTAACCTGGATGTTTAAATTGTGTTATTGAACAAACTGCTTTGCAGATAGTTGGTAAACCAATACAGAACTGTTTAAGTTCTGTTTGATTTTAGAGACCTCGATCTAACATTTCTAAGAATCCATCAGAACTGGCAAAGAAGGTATGTGCTTGTATATATTTACACATAAATTTATCTTAATCACCAGAATAGAATATATTTATCAACAAGAAGAATGTAAAAATGTGAAACAATGGTTGTATCATGAATACATAAAGGAAACATTTAAATAAAGAATTATGTGAATAGTATAGAGTATTTTGTATTTGTTATGGGCAATGATCTACATCTCTTACCAATGGCTTAGAAAATTATTTACAATATATTGTATATGAAAATGGCAATGTCAAAAGTATATGAATGGCATGTACTATTTTAAAATATGATTTATTTTCTATATTAAATGGAATTTTCTAAGATGGAAAAATAATCATACCTAAGATTTCTGTCTCAGTGTGGGATGAGTTTATTGGAGACATATGCAAGTTGAGAGTAAAGGAATGGTTTGCATTTTCTACTCTGTGTAACTCAGGGCTATTTCCACTTTTTAAAATATATATGCATAATTTTGTAAATAAGGAAAAATACATCAAAACAGGATATTTCCATAAAGCTTTGTGTTAACAAACAGATGTTGCAGAGTTTAGCCCAAAGATAATATTATAACAATAGGAGTTGTAGAATTAGTGTTTTAATCAAGAAATACTTCAATGGCCTAAATGAAAATGGTATAGGTATGAAAATGTTAATAAAAATGAATGGATAGATCCCAACTGCCCTCTACAATTTATGCTGCTGGAGACCTGACAACATTAACCAGATTTCCAGTCTGAGAAAATTGTAATTCCTGGTTTTCAAGCTGAACTATGAACTCGGCACACTTGCTGAAACTCTCATTTATCCCTAGTCAGCTCTTTCTTCATGTCTTTGCTCCCACTGCCTCTCAGCTCAGCAACTGACTTGACTGGGAACCTGTATCTTCAGACTGGTGCTTAACCCTTCAGTTCAGTTCAGTTGCTCAGTCATGTCTGACTCCTTCTGACCCCATGGACTGCGGTATGCCAAGCATCCCTGTCCATCACCAACTCCCGGAGCCTACTCAAACTCATGTCCATCGAGTTGATGATGCCATCCAACCATCTCACCCTCTGTCGTCCCCTTCTCCTCCTGCCTTCAATCTTTCCCAGCATCAGGGTTGTTTCCAACGAATCAGTACCTTAACCATTACTGTCTACTAATTACACTCAGGGCTTCTCCTGCCTGCCAACCAGGTCGTCTCCACACACAGGCCTCCTCCTTTGCTGCCCCATGAGGGGGACCATTTGAAGGGATTCCTCATCCTCGGCTTGAAGCTGAGCACGGCTCTGTTCTGGCGCTTTCTCACAGTACAGGAGAATGGCACCTTAAAAATCTCCATTTCCTGAGATCTTGTCATATTCTCTGCAGGTGAAGTCTACTTGTTTTGGCGTTTCTGCTTCACTGAGTATCTGGACCACAATACAGATGCCAGAAATGTGAATATTCTTTTTAATTCTTGCTTCTTTCATGTTGGGAGAAGCCATTCAATCATATATATCCACAGGGTTCGCTTCTGTCCATCCCCAGAGAGACAGCAGAGGTAACTGATAAAGACTACAGGTTGTGGGGGAGGGGTGATTGCCTAAGTGTGTGTGGCAATTGTGCCACCTAACATCACCACATGAACAAAAGTAGACTTTCATTTCTATCAAGTGTGGAGTATCCATGACAATAACATCTGCAAACTAGGCTTCTTTGTGATGAGTTAGAGTTGATTCACCCAAAGAGCTGAGAACAGTGGCTGATACACGGTAAACCTTCCATAAATAACTATGTATTTTATGAGCCCGCAGTCCTTTTCTGGTCCACAAACAGCATTGCTTGCCTGTATTGTTACAAAATCGTCTTAACTAGTCTCCCAGATGCAAGCCCGTCCTACTTTTTAACGTTTTCCTGTAATACAACTGGAGAAGGCAATGGCACCCCACTCCAGTACTCTTGCCTGAAAAATCCTATGAAGGAAGGAGCCTGGTAGGCTGCAGTCCATGCGGTCGCGGGGGTCGCGAAGAGTTGGATACGACTGAGCGACTTCCCTTTCACTTTTCACTTTCATGCATTGGAGAAGGAAATGGCAACCCACTCCAGTGTTCTTGCCTGGAGAATCCCAGAGATGGGGGAGCCTGGTGGGCTGCCGTCTATGGGGTCGCACCGAGTCGGACACAACTGAAGTGACTTAGCAGTAATACAACTGGAATTGATTTTAGGCTTCCTGGATTCTCCTAGTATTTGACTGTTCCTAGACTCTCCATCCAAATAGCACACCCACACCAAAAATCACGCTGATCCCTAGCACCCTAAGGACAAACAGCAGAAAGAACCACCCGGCAAAATGAACTTAGAAACGTCCCCTTGCCTGAAGCCAGGTGGGGGGTGGGGACACGAGTCAGCTCTGATTTTCTCAGGCTCTGGTGGTCCTCTGGCTGACTCCAGGAATCCTCTTTGCTGCAAGAGAGTCCCCGTGAACACTGAAAATGGTGTAACGGTGAGGTGGGCACAGCACCTGTGAAATAGCCAAATCAGCCCATGGAAAAATCAGGTGTGTCCTGAGGCCAATAAAAACAAAAGAAATAGCCCAAGATGCAGAGAGCCTTTGTCAAGTTCTCTGTTGTTCTTACTCTTTAATCCTTTTCCCTTTCTCAAGCTGCTCCCTGCCTTCTCCCCACAGCCTGCAAGCAGCCTCGCTTTTCATTTTATTCTCGCGCACCTTCCTTGGATTCTTCCCACGTGCGCCCAACGGCACCGCCCAGAGAACGAACCGGATGCGTTGGGCGGGGCGTGCAGCTGCAGGGGAAGTCAGTAGCCTCCGCCTGACCCTGCTTGGCCCAGGGCTGCGCTCCCAAGCACCGGCGAGCTCCCCAGGGCACGCACTGCTCCCCGCGCCTCTAGCGGACGTCCCTGGAAGGCTGACTCTCAAGGCCACAGTGGCAGGGACTGACTCACTGGGGAACAGGCTGTGCCATGAGGTCAGTGAGGACCTACCTCTCCCCAGGCCGGTCGCTAGTCCTGGCGGTGCTCCTGGTTGACTCTCTTGGCAAGGATTTACTTTTTCACCCTGAGTGGAGCTTTGACTCCTATGAAATCACCATTCCCAAGAAGCTGAGCTTCCGTGGAGGGGAGCAGAGAGCGGCCAGGCACGTGTCCTACCTCCTGCAGGTAAAAGGCAAGAACCGTGTCCTTCATCTGTGGCCCAAGAGGTTTCTGTTGCCTCGGAATCTGCAGGTTTTCTCCTTCACAGAACAGGGGAGACTCTTGGAAGATCACCCTTATATACCCGACGACTGCAACTATATGGGCTTGGTTGAAGGAAATCCGGATTCTGAAGTTACCATAAGTACATGCATGGGAGGTCTCCAGGGCATCCTGAAAATTGATGCCAATCATTACCAAATCGAGCCCCGCAAGGCTTCTTCCAATTTTGAGCACGTGGTATATCTCATGAAGAAAGAGGAGGAATTTCCTAATCAGATCTGTGGCTTAACTGATGATGAAACAGTAGAGCAGATGGCCCAGCATGAGAACATAGCTAGGACACCAGACTTCACTGACTTATATAGACATCAAATGTACATGGAAGTAGCACTGGTCTTTGATAACAGTAGGTATTTATTTTCAAACTCCAACCTTACTCAAGTCATAAATGATGCCATTCTTCTGACTTCTATCATGGACTCTTACTTCCAAGATATCCGTCTAAGAATACATCTATTTAGTGTTGAAGTATGGACAGATAATGACAAAATTAGAGTTAATTTTTCAAAGATAGAGCAAGTTTTAAGCCAGTTTTTGGTATACCGAACAAGTGTACTAAATACTCGGGTTTCAGTAGATTGGGTACACCTATATCTTAAAAGAACTTTTTCAGATTTACTTGCACAGTCCGGGGGACATGCGTGTAGTCGGTTTTATGCTGGATCTGTAAGTGTTTTTCCAGATGTAAATATCCTTTCACCCGCTACTTGGTCCACTCATGTACTGGGACACAGTGTGGGAATGCTACATGATGAAGCATTCTGCCAGTGTAAGGGAAGGTATAGCTGCATCATGGGTACTGGGCGATATGGGTTTAGTAATTGTAGTTATGCCCATTATTTTGCACACATATATAGAGCTTCAAATGCAAGGTGTCTAACTAATCTCCCAGGCCTAGGCTACGTGCTTGAGAGATGTGGAAACAAAATTGTGGAAGAGAATGAGGAATGTGATTGTGGTTCGACAGAGGAGTGTGAAGAAGACAGGTGTTGTCAACCAGATTGTAAACTCAAAGAAGGAGCCAACTGTAGCACTGGACTTTGTTGTCATAACTGTCAGTTTCGTCCGTCTGGATACATGTGTCGGGTGGAAGAAAATGAATGTGACCTTGCAGAGTACTGCAATGGGACCTCAGCCTTCTGTCCAAGTGATACTTATAAGCAGGATGGAACCCCTTGCAAGTACGAAGCCCATTGTTTCAAACAGAGTTGTCAATCCAGGTATATGCAGTGCCAAAAAATTTTTGGACTTGATGCCGAGGATGCTCCTCATCAGTGCTATGATGCAGTTAATTTATTAGGTGACCAATATGGGAACTGTGGGATTTCAGGGCTTCGTGATTTTAGAAAGTGTACCAAGCGAAATTCAATATGTGGCAGGCTACAGTGCATAAATGTCAAAACTCTCCCTCATATGCCAGATCACACTATCCTAATATCAACTCACCTGCATGAAGAAAATCTCATGTGCTGGGGCATTGGCTATCATCTAGCCATGGTACCTATGGGGTTACCTGACCTGGGAGTGATAAATGATGGTACCTCCTGTGGTAAGGAGCAGGTGTGTTTTAATAGATACTGTGTGAATAGCTCAGTCCTGAAATTTGACTGTTTCCCTGAGAAGTGCAACCGCCGAGGAGTTTGCAACAATAACAAAAACTGCCACTGCATGTATGGTTGGGCCCCTCCGCTGTGTGAGGAGGTAGGATATGGAGGAAGCATCGACAGTGGGCCTCCAGGACCACTAAGGAAGGAGGTGTCTGCCTCACTTCAGGTTGTGATTCTTATATTAACACGCCTTGTTTTCTTAATTATCTCAGTGATTGTTGTGTTTTACAGGAAAATCATAGAAAGCTGATGAATCTAAAAAGAAACATCACTAATTAATGCTGGAGAAGAACAATTCAAGACAAAAACATATCAAGAAAGCAAAAAAGTAATCAGGCAATCCACAGTCACTATTTATTACACAGGGTCATAAATTGAACAAGCTTCTCCTTTATCTATAGTTCTTCCTTCTTCCTACTATTCCTTAACCTAATTTTCTTTGAGGTTTTGATCAGCAAATAAAAGATATTCTTAGTTTGGAAACAGATCAGTGCATTTTACTTTCTTAGCTTTCTTATTTTTGTTCAAGTTTTGAATATCCTGAAAAGAACACCCTAACAGCTTTCTGAATACTAGAATTGTGAGTTTTATAGAATTACAGTGGATTTCAGGGTAGAGTCCTGTGTCTGTTTTCAGCAAACAAAGTCATTGTCTCCCTTTCCCCCTGACTCCCTCAGGATCATCAGTGACATCATCTGTGTCTGTGCTCTGTGCTGATCTATAATGGTGGCTACCACATTTTATTAATATATAGAAACCATAGTTTAAAAGGCTCAGACGGTAAGGAATCTGCCTGCAATGTGGAGACCCAGGTTCAATCCCTGGGTCGGGAAGATCCCCTAGAGAAGGGAATGGCTATCTACTCCAGTATTCTTGCCTGGAGAAGTCCATGCTCAGAGGAGCCTGGCAGGCTACAGTGCATGGGGTCGCAAAGAGAAACAGCTGAGCAAGTAACACACACACAGTTTACAAGGGAAGTAGCTCAGTTAAGGACCTTGCCCTGTCACAGTCACTGTGCGGCTCACTGTAGCTCTGTTTGCATGTAATCTCTGACTTAATGTTTGGATTGACCTCAGTTGGGTGCGGGGCTTCCCAGGTGGCACCTGTGGTAAAGAATCTGGCTGCAATGCAGGAGATGTGGGTTTGACCCCTGGGTTGGGAAGATTACCTCAAGAAGGAAATGGCAACCTGCCCCAGTGTTCTATCTGGAAAATTCCATGGACAAAGGAGCCTGGCAGGCTACAGTCCATGGGATTGCAGAATCAGACATGACTGAGCGACTAAGCAGCCACACTTTAATCTACCGTAACTCCTGAAGTGCACCACAGTCTACGAAGGATGACAAGACCTGGCAGGGTCCTGGTGGAAGAATCCTGTGCTTTGGGTTTCTGCTTGCAGGGAAAAGTCTCTTGTGAATGTGTGCTGGGGGACATCTGGCCTTAGGTTTGCCACACCCCTAAAGAGAGCAGAAGGCACTGAGGAACACCATTCATCCCAAGTACACCCATGTCTGCTTCCAAGTACCCTTCTGCCTGGTGCTTTGGCTGGAAGAGAGGAGGATTGAGTGGCCCCTTCAGAGGAGTCAATGGCCATATCTTGTTCATCATCCCAGCACTGTGACAGCCCAAGTGTTTTGGTCTTGTTCTGGGCTGAACCCTCCTGCTGTTCCCTGAGCTTCCGCGGGGCTCCTCCTTCCCCAGGCAGTACAGCAGGTCAACTAAACCCAACTCCAGACTCTTCTTAGCCATGCAGTTCTTCTAACTAAAGAAGCTGTGGGAGGTTCATGATAAAGAGTGTCCCCTTTGACTGTTTGGGACTGATAAAACTATGGCTATAGTACTAATAATGTTGGCTACCATTAACTGAATGTTCGCTCTGGCCAGGCAATACTCCACACATTTCACCAGCGTCAATGTGCATATTCCTGAAAGTAACTCTGTGAGGCAGGTGTTTTCATTTTCTCATTTTTCAAAGCACATTTGAGGACAATGAGTTTAAATAAAACACTCAAGATTGCATAACTAATAATGACATCATTCAATGTAGCTTTATATGAATATTAGGAAGTTGAATTTAGGGAGGAGAGTTCATTTAAAAACTTAAGGTTGTTTAAACATGATTTTAAATTGTGATAAAAATGTACAAATATATAAAGTATACCACATGGAAATTTAATATACATAAATGTTTTAAAATTTTTAATTGTGATAGAATGTACAAGTATATTAATTTAAAGTGTACTGCATGAAAATTTAATATGCATAGATTGTAGAATTACTACTAAGAACAAGATAATTAACACATCCATCACCTTACTTGGAAAGAACCAATAGGATAGTCCCTCTCATAAACTCCCCCCAGAAAATTAAAAATGAGGAAAATACACCTCAGTTCAACTTATGAACCTATTATGACTTTGTTAGTAAAATTCTTACAGGGACAGCACAAATCAGAAAAATTATATTTCATCTTATCTATAAACATAGAGGGAAATGCATAAATCATTTCCAAGCTAAAACGAGCAATGAATGTTATATAAACCCATCTTGACCAGGATTTTTCTTCCTCAGGAATAAAAGAATGGTTAACATTAGTAAATCAATGAATAGATGGCATCACCTTTGGAAGATTGATACAACCCTGTGAATAGACTCAAGACAGTAAGAGGCAAAATTAAATCTTTGTGATAAAAATTATTAAATCTCACAGCAATTTAGAAACAGAGAGGAACTTCCAAAACTAATTAATGGTATCTACCACCATCTATAGCAAAATAATAATGATGAACTTATAAACAGGTATAAAGCAGATGCCAACTACATATGTTCTATTCAACTTGACCTGGAAGTCCTAGTTTTAGCCCAGAAAACAAAACAGCAGTGACAATCACCACTTATAGACCATCTGGTCATATACATAGAAAGTCAAAGAGATAGTATAGACTATTAGAACTTTCTGCTGTTAACAAGGAGAAGTTTAAAAATTGTGATCTTGCGGTGTTTAGATAAATCTGAGTAAGCTCTGAAGGACATTACATGTGGCTGTGGAGTACTGGCGGAGAAGGCGATGGCACCCCACTCCAGTACTCTTGCCTGGAAAATCCCGTGGATGGAGGAGCCTGGTAGGCTGCAGTCCATGGGATCGTGAAGAGTCGGACACGACTGAGGCACTTCACTTTGACTTTTCACTTTCATGCATTAGAGAAGGAAATGGCAACCCACTCCAGTGTTCTTGCCTGGAGAATCCCAGGGATGGGGGAGCCTGGTGGGCTGCCGTCTATGGGGTCGCACAGAGTCAGACACGACTGAAGCAACTTAGCAGCAGCAGCAGCAGTGGAGTACTGGAGTCTATCCACCCACGTCAAGTGAGAAAAACTGGGGTTTTGAGGGGTATGGATTTGAAGATCTCTGTTGACCTAGGGAAGAACAATGATGGAGGAAAAAAAAATGAGTTTCAACTGTTTCACTTGTACCTCAGGAAGAACTACCCTGAAAGCATGCAGTCCTCATTCCAGCCTCAAATATTTTGGTGAGAGCAAATTGAGCTCTAACTTGAATTCTGTAATCTTGCCTGTCCTGACTGACAAATATAACTCTTCAGAGCAGATTGTGTAGATTATCAATTTATTACCAGTTAGCTCTACTATCACCCTTTCTGCCTATTCTGTGCAAATGGATGTGGGCCTTTAAATATCTTAGCTTTGTTAGCTGGCACTATGCTATCCTTTTTCAGGAGAGGGTGCTGGAGAGAAAATTTAAGAGAGATTTGCTTTCTGTGCTCTAGTGCTCCCTACACAGGATCCTCTGGCCAAGTAAGTAGGTTCCCAAGTGCCAGGAACCTGAATTGTAGACTGCCTCTGAAGTGTCCAGAGTCTGCAGTGTAGGCCGCCAGAGGTATCCAGCAACTAGTATTAATAGCAATTCCAGGAACCCACATTTCCCCAGGTGGTTCTGTAGTAGAGTGTGTTGGAATGCCTCGGGGATATACCTTTCCATGAACAACTTTCTCCAGTGCCCTGCAGTGTCTCAGTGAGACACTTTCCTGTGAACAGCTTTCCCCAGGACCTTAGAGGTTAGACTTCCGGAAAGACCCACCAGAGCGGTTCTCAGTGATTTCTCTGCTGTTCAGCTGGGCTGTGCCCTCCAAGAAGATCTGGATCTCAGCCCTAAGAAGAGGTTAACTCTTCTGGCCATGGATGCTAAAATTCACCCTTATGGGTGGTGGCTATATCATAAATAATATATTTTATCATCAATATCATTTATGCATTGTATCCACTACTGTTACTGAACTCAGGTCCAGCTTCTTGCTGCTCAAAAATCAATACCTAAAAGAGAGGCAAATGGTGGTAAAAAGGAACACTGCTTTTAATCAGAATGCTGGCAGTCTAGGGAGAAGATGGATTCACGTCCCAAGACCAACTCCAAAGAGTCTGCTCAGCCATGAAAGGTTTTAAAGAGGAAAAAGGAAGTAATCTCATTTAATCTTTGAGGTAGGGGTTCAGAGTCATCACCAGCCCCTTGTATGTGCAAGCTTGTTGACTTCTTGTGATCTTTCCTTAGATGAGAGCTTGTTCACACAGTTTGTTCACAAGTTTGCTGAAGGAGAAACTAGGGAAGAGAACTAGTCATGCTAATTACCTATTCTTTATTTCTACTTCTTTGATCTATGGAAAGAACCAACAGGTTAGGCAAAGCAATCTGTGATCTAAAGATTGGAAAGACACGCTAGGGCCAGAGATAAGCAGAGCATGGCTGCCTAGTTTAAGATTATAGTGACAAGAAGAGAGGGGCCTCTTTCAGAGAGCTCTTTCCTGCAAAGAGCACTTTCTGAGCAAAAGCTGCTTACACTATTACAAAATATTCAGATTTTCTTCATATTTTAATAGCTAACCTCCTGTTATTCCAATCTCCTGTTATAGTTAGTAATTATTTTTTCCTCCTTTTCTCTTTCTTTTTAACTCTGTATATTCAGTGTAAAATATATGCAAGTTTCAGGCATACAACATAGAGATTCACAATTTTTAAAGGTTATAGTACATTTATGGGCTTCCCTGGTGGTTCAGACAGTAAAGAATCTGCCTACAATGCAGGAGACCCAGATTCAGTCCCCAGGTCGGGAAGATCTCCTGGAGAAGGGAATGACTACGCGCTCCAGTACTCTTGCCTAAAGATTTCTGTGGATAAAAGAGCCTCGTGGGCCACAGTCATTTGGAGTTATTAGAAATGGCTATATTTCCTCTGTTGTATTACATAGTCTTGTAGTTTATTTATTATATACATAGTAGTTTTTACCTCTTATTCCCTGTCCCCAGTCTCACCCCCACCACACCACCAATTTTTCTTTTCCCCAGTGGTAACCTCTGGTTTGTTCTCTTTATCTGTGAGTCTATTTCTGCTTTGTTTTATTCACTATGTATATTTTTCAGATTCTACCTATAAGAGAACATCTTTTTCTGACTTATTTCACTTAGCATATTACCCTCCAAGTCTATCCAGGTTGTTGAAAATGACATTTTATTCTTTTAATGGCTGAGTAGTAGTCCATTGTATATTCTAATATGCATTTTTGTTTTTGTTATTGTTCAGTCTTAAGTCATATCTGACTCTTGGCAACCCCATGGACTGCAGCAAGTCAAGCTTCCCTGTCCTTCACTATCTCCCAGAGTTTGCTAGAACTCATGTCCATTGAGTTGGTGATGCTATCTAACCTTCTCATCCTCTGTCACCCTCTTCTCCTCCTACCCTCAGTCTTTCCCAGCATCAGGGTCTTTTCCAATGAGTTAGCTCTTCGCATAAGGCAGCCAAAATATTGGCGCTTCAGTTTCACCATCAGTCCTTCTGATGAGTATTCAGGGTTGATTTCCTTTAGGATTGACTGATTTGATATCTTTGTAGTCCAAGGGACTCTCAGGAGTCTTCTCTAGCACCACAATTGAAAAGCATCTATCCTTCTGCACTCAGCCTTCTTTATGGTCCACCTCTCACATCCATACATGACTGCTGAAAAAACCATAGTTTTAACTATACAGACCTTCGTCGGCAAAGTGATGTCTCTGCTTTTTTATATGCTGTCTTCGTTTGTCATAATATGGCTGCAGTCACCATCCGCAGTGATTTTGGAGCCCCCTCAAATAAAATTTGCTAGTTTCCACTTCCTCCCCATCTATTTGCCATGAAATGATGGGACCACATGCCATGACCTTAGTTTTTTGAAAGTTGTTTCAAGCCATCTTTTTCACTCTCCTCTTTCACCCTCAGCAAGAGGCTCTTTAGTTACTCTTTGCTTTGTGCCAGTGGAGTGGTATCATCTGCATATCTGAGATTATTGATATTTCTCCCATCAATCTTGATTCCAGCCTGTGATCCACCCAGCCCAGCATTTTGCATTATGTACTCTGCATAGAAGTTAAATAAGCAGGGTAACCATATACAACTTTGATGTAATCCTTTCTCAATTTTTCACCTGTCTGTTGTTCTATGTCTGGTTCTAACTGTTGCTTGTTGACCTACATACAGTTTTTTTTCAATAAGGTGGTCTGATATTTCCATCTCTTTAAGCATTTTCCACAGTTGGTTGTGATCCATATAGTCAGAGGCTTTCCTGCAGTCACTGAAGCAGATGTTTTCCTGGAATTCCCTTGCTTTTTCTATGATCTAATGGATATTGGCAATTTGATCTCTGGTTCCTCTACCCTTTCTAAATCCAGCTCGTACATCTGGAAGCTCTTGGTTCATGTACTGTTGAAACCTGGGGTGAAGGATATTGAGTATTACCTTGCTAGCATGTGAAATGAGTGCAATTGTATGGTAGTTTGAATATTCTTTGGCATTGCCTTTCTTTGAGATTGTGATGAGAACTGACCTCTTCCAGTCCTGTGGCCATTGATGAATTTTCCAAATTACTATGTACATCACATCTTCTTTATCCTTTCATCTGTTGATGAATGCTTGGGTTGCTTCATATATCTTGGCATTTGTAAATACTGCTGTGGTAAACATTGGGGTGATTGTATCTTTTCACTTCAGTCTTTTCTTTCTTTTAAAAAAAATAAATACCCAGGATAGAAATCTACAGTGTATGGTAGTTCTATTTTTAGTTGTTGGAAGACCCTGCACATGTTTTCCATAGGAACTGCACCAATTTACATTTCCACCAACTGTTTAGGAGAGTTCCCATTTATCCTATCCTTGCTAATATTTGTTATTTGTGGTCTTTTTTTTTCATAACAGCAAATCTGACAGGTGTGGTATGATATCTCACATAGTCTTAATAAGAAATTTCTCTGATGATTAATGATAGTGTATGACTTTCATGTGCCTATTGGCCATCTACATGTCTTCTTTGGAAAAATTTGTCTGTTCAGATCTTCTGGACATTTTTTTATTGGGTTGTTGGTTTTTTGATGTTGAATTTTATGACTTGTTTGTGTATTTTGGATATTAACTTCTTCTTAGTCTCTCATTTGCAAATATTTTCTCCCATTCAGTAGGTTGTCTTCTTGTTGCTGGTTTCCTTTGCTGTGCAAAAGCTTCTAAGTTTAATTAGGTTCCATTTGTTTATTTTTGCTTTTATTGTCTTTGCTTTAGGAGACAGTTACTAAAAATATTTCTCATTTATATTGAAGAGTGTTATGCCTGTGAGTTTTATGCTTTCTGGCCTTAGATTAAAAGAGGTTTTTAATCCTTTTTTAGTTTATTTTTGCATATGGTATTAGAGAATGCTCTAATTTCACTTTTTTCACAGGTAACTGTCCAGTTTTCCCAATATCACTTATTGATGAGATTGTCTTGTCTTTACTGTATATTCATATATTCATAATATGGTATGTTCTTTTTATTGATCCCTTGATCATTGGGTTATGGCCTTCTTTGTCTCTTTAACAGTCTTTATTTGAAAGTCTATTGTGTCTGATATAAATATTCTGGCTTTCTCTTGATTTCCATGTGTGTGGAATACCTTTTCCATCCCTTCCTTTCAGTCTGTGTGTGCATCTTTCTTTAGACCTGAAGTGAGTCTCCTGTAGGTGGTATACATACAGTTCTCAATTTTGTATCTATTCAGCCACTATATATATTTTGATTAGAACATTTAGTTCACCTTTATTTAGTTATTAATATGTATGTTTTCTTGCAATCTTGCTGCGATGCTTAGTCGCTCAGTTGTGTCCAACTCTTTATGCACTCATGGACTGTTGCCTGCCAGGTTCCTCTGTCCATGGGGATTCTCCAGGCAAGAATACTGGAGTGGGTTGCCATGCCCTCCTCCAGGGGACCTTCTCAACCCAGGGATCGAACCCAGGTTTCCCACATTGCATGTGGATTCTTCACCATCTGAACCACCAGGGAAGGCCATCGAATGAATACTGGACTGGGTAGCCTATTCCTTCTCCAGGGGGTCTTTCTGATCCAGGAATCAACCCAGGGTCTCCTGCATTACCTGGTGGATTCTTTACCAGCTGAGCTAACAAGGAAGGTAATTGTTTTTTAATTGTCTTATTGGTCTTTTCTGTTCATTTTTTCTTCTGTTGTCCTGTGATTCAATGACTCTGTTTAGTATTAGGTTTTTATTGTTGTTGTTTTGTGTATGTACCTGTTATAGATTTTTGGTTTGTGATTACCATGGTGTTACTATATAGCAATCTATATATACATGTGATCATTTTAAACTGCGGATCTCTTAAAGATCAATAGTAACAAAACATAGTCAAATGTCTTATCTTAGAAATAGATTTTAAAAATTGTGATTCAACTTTTTTGACTGTAAAATATAGTATGTACAGAAATGAGCATAAAGGGCCCTGGAATGGTGTAACAAATGTGTACAGCAAAACTAGTGCTTAAAAATTATATTACCAGCACCACAGTCCCCTGGAAGCTACACAAACCATAACCTGCCCCTCTACCATCCATTCTTGATTATACCCCCTTGCCTTCTCCTAGAACTATCAACTCTCCTGACAATTATCATCATCACTTCATTATATTTATCAGTTATGTATGTATCTCTAAAAAATAAAGTTCAAGTTTACCTGATTTTGTCCTTTTTCTTTTGCTTCTGTTTGTAATATTCATCCATGATGTGGCATGTAACTCTGATTCATTATCTCCATTGCCACAGTCACCTGGTGGAATTTAAAACTGTTTCCAGTTTGGAGTGTATTGCTATGTCCATGTATACTTGTGTACAATTGTACACATTTCTGTTGGGTATATACCTGGGAATGGAATTTCTGGATCATAGTGCTTATTTTAAACTATGTAAGCTAATGACAAACATGGTTCTAAAGTGGTTTTACTGATTTACATTGCCACTCTAGGTAAGAGAGTCACTATTCTACAGCCTCACCAAGACTTCATATTATTAATTTCTTAAATCTTTGCTAACCTGATAGATGTAGCCTCAGATAGAAGCTTTAATTGGCAATACTCTTCTCAATAATGTGGCTGAGAATTTTCCATTTACTTTTTTTGGCTCCCTGAATTTTCTGTGATGTATCTATAGAAGTTACCTGCTCATATTTTTTTTTTAGATTATCCTTCTTTTTCTCACTGATTTGTCAGAAGTATTAATATTCATAGTGCCCTGTGTTGATTATAGGATTACTTAATATTTGATTCAGTGATAGGATAGAAAGATAGCACACTTGGAAGACAGTGTTGTATTTCCTGCAAAAAAATGAGAGAGGTACTAAGCGGTATTTTTAAAGTGCATGTTGCACAGATATTTTTACAATCATAGGGTGAGGAAATTGCCAGAGTCAAACTGCCAATAGAAAAAGCAAGAGAATTCTAGAAAAAATCTACTTCTTAATTGATAACACTAAAGCCTTTGACTGTGTGGATCACAACAAACTGTAGAAAATTCTTAAAGAGATGTAATACCAGACTACCTTACCTGCCTTCTGAGAAATCTGCATGCAAATCAAGAAGCAGCAGTTAGAACTGGACATGAAACAATGGTTCCAAATTAGGAAAGGAGTATTTCAAGGATATATATTGTCACCTTGCTTATTTAACTTATATACAGAGTACATCATGCAAAATGCTGGGCTGGATGAAGCACAAGCTGGAATCAAGATTGATGGGAGAAATGTCAATAACCTCAGACTATGCTTCCCTAGTGACTCAGCTGACAAAGAATCCACCTGCAATGCAGGAGACCCTGGCTCAATTCCTGGGTCAGGAAAATCCCCAGAGAAGGGATAGGCTACCCACTCCAGTATTCTTGGGCTTCCCTGGTGGCTCAGATGGTAAAGAATCTGCCTGCAATGTAGGGGACCTGGGTTCAATCCCTGGGTTGGGAAGATCCCCTGGAGGAGGGCATGGCAACCCACTTTAGTATTCTTGCGTGGAGAATCCCATGGACAGAGGAGCCTGGCGGGCTACAGTCCATGGGGTCTCAAAGAGTCAGACACGACTGAGTGCCTAAGCACAGCACAATACACAACATGCAGATGACGCCACCCTATGGCAGAAAGCAAAGAGGAACTGAAGAGCTTCTTGATGAAAGTGAAAGAGGAGAGTGAAAGCTGGCTTAAAACTCAGCATTCAAAAACAAAGATCATGGCATCCGATACCATCACTTCATGGCAAATAGAAGGGGAAACAATGGAAACAGTGACAGACTTTATTTTCTTGGGCTCCAAAATCACTGCAGATGGTGACTGCAGCCATGAAATTAAAAGACGCTTGCTCCTTAGAAGATAAACCTAGATAGTATATTAAAAAGCAGAGACATTACTTTGCCAACAAAGGTCCACCTAGTCAAAGCTATGGTTTTTCCAGTAGTCGTGTATGGATATGAGGGTTGGACCATTAAGCAAGCTGAGCACCAAAGAATTGATGTTTTTGAACTGTGGTGTTGGAGAAGACTCTTGAGAGTCCCTTGGACAGCAAGGAGATCAAACTAGTCAATCCTAAAGGAAATCAGTCCTGAATACTCATTGAAAGGACTGATTTTGAAGCTGAAGCTCTAATACTTTGGCCACTTGATTCTAAGAACTGACTCATTAGAAAAGACCCTGATGCTAGGAAAAATCAAAAGCATGGGAAAAGGGGATGACAGAGGATGCGATGTCTGGATGGCATCATTAACTCAACTGACCTGAGTTTGAGCCAGCTCTGGGAGTTGGCGGTAGACAGGGAGGCCTGGCGTGCTGCAGTCCATGGGGTCACAAAGAGTAGGACATGACTGAGTGACTGAACAGAACTGAACTGAGGGTGAGGAAGGAAAGCAAAATGACATGCAACTCAGAAGCTAGAAGCTTTCCTTGAGTGCCAAGACCAAAATACTTTCTAGCTTATAAATGTTCTGTATAATAAAGGACACTCTAAAAAGTAAAGCAACAAATAACAGATTGGCCGAATTGACTTCCAATTTATAAGTAGCTCCATTAAATTGAAAAGCAGAGCAAAGTTTGTAATAGAAGAATGGGCAATGGATATGAACAGAAAAATGTAAGAATTATTGAGTAATGTATTGTGTATTGAAAGTGGCTAAGACAGTAAATGTTAAAAGTTCTGATCATAAGACAAAATATTATAATTATTGGTGGTGATGGATGTTAATTGTATTTACTGTGGTGATGGTTTTACAATATATACATATATTGAATTATTATGTTGTATGCCTGAAACTACTATAATGTTATACAGCAGGTTTTACTGAATGTTAAAGAAACTTAAGTGGATTGGTTGAGACAGTATATGTTCAACCTCACTAATAACCACAGAATGCAACTGAGCTATCTTTTTCTAAAGTGAGTCTACAAATGAACTGGATAATAAACACTACTGGAAATGTTGTAGAAATAAGGCCTTCTTGAGCTGTGCTACTATGGCAGCTAGTAACCACATGTGGCTATTTAAATTTAAATTCTCTCAAATTTCAAATTGAGTTGAAATTCAGCTGTTCAGCCACAATAGCCATATTTCAAGTGGTCAATAAACACAGGTGGTTAGTGGCTACAATACTGAACAGTCGTAACATTTCTATCATTGCAAAAAGATCCCTCCAAGAGACTGTAGTCATAAATGAGATGTCAGACTAGGAAGCCCTGACACTGCTTCTTCCACTACAAACCAACAAAATACCTCTGTGAGGACTCCAGAGCACAGTCAAAAACATCTGCTCCCCAGATGAGCATGAAGTGAACTACACAGAAGATGGAAATGGGATTTGGTTCATCACTATTCACATTCTCTCATCAGAGAGCTTATCCTTCCAAAATTCTCAGCCCCCATACCAACCACCACGCTTATACATGATGTCTTCTATTTGGAAGAAAACCCTCAACTACCATCTTTTCTTGGTATTGTGGGGAAAGAATAAGTTTGTTGAAATCACATGTAGGTTGGAGATAAAGGAAAGGCTTGCATTTTCTACTCTATGTCACCTAGGATTGTTTCCACCTTTTACAATACATACGTATAATTTTGTAAATAAGAAACAGGACAAAGCAGGCTATTTCCACAAAGGTTTTTGTTAACAGATATTGCAGAGGTTAGCTCTAAGATAATACTGTAGCAATAGGAGCTTCAGAATTAGTGTTTCAATCAGGAAATACTCCAGTGCTCTAAAGGCAAATGGTATACATATGAAAATGATGATAAAATAGAATGAATATAGAAGATAGCTCTCAACTGTCCTCCACAATTTAGGTTGATGGGCAATTAAAAATGTCAACCAGATTGACAGACTGAAGAAACTGTGATTTTTGGTTTCCAACCTGAATTAGGAGCTCGACACACTAGGTGAAACTTTGATTTATCCCCAGTCAGTTCTCTGCTGAGTTCTTCCCTTCTTCATGTACTTTACCTCCACTGCCTCTCAGCTCAGCAACTGACTTGACTGGGAACCTAAACCTCTAGACGGGCCCTCCCTTACTGTCTGCTAATTATACTCAGGGCTTTGCCTGCCAACCAGGTCATCTCCACAGTACACAGGCCTCCTCCTTTGCCACCCCCCGAAAGTGGCCGTTTCAAGGCATTCCCCATTCTCTGCTAGAAGCTAAGCAGGGCTGTGTTCTGGCGCTTTCTCACAGCACAGGAGAATGGCACCTTAAAAATCTCCATTTCCTGAGAAGAGCTTGTCATATTTCTCCTCCATAGGTAAGTCAACTTGTTTTGATGTTTTCTTTTTCCTTGAGTGTCAAGACCAAAATACAGAAGCCAGAAATGGGAATATTCTTTTTAATTCTAGCTTCTTTCATTTAGGAGAATTCATTCAATCATATAAATCAAGCAGCCTATTTTTTGAAGCTGTCCACTCCTGTCCCCCCACCCCCCAGAGTGAGAGCAGAGGTAAGTGTTAAACATCGTGTGTTGTGTGTTGGTCAGGAGGACCGGGTTGTGTGTGGCAACAGTGGCACACAGTAACACCATCAGAGCAAAAGTAGAGTTTCAGTTCCCTCATGTCGGGGAAGCCTGGTGGGCTGCCGTCTATGGGGTCGCACAGAGTTGGACACGACTGAAGCGACTTAGCAGCAGCAGCAGCAGCATGTGTGAAGTATGGACGATAAGCGTTATCATTATCTGCACACTAGGCATTTTTGTGAAGAGTTAATGGACTGATTCATAAAAAGAGCTGAGAATAGTGGAGGGTACACAATAAGCTTTCCAAAAATACTATGTATTTTATGGAACTGCATGCCGTTTCTGTTCCATAGATAACATCACTTGCCTGGATTGTTACAAGATCATCTTAACTAGTCTCCCAGATACAAGCCCCGTCCTATTTTTTGACCTTTCCCTGTAATACAACTGGAATTGATTTTAGTCTTCGTGGATTTTCCTAGGATTTGACTGTTTCTAGATTCTACCTCCAAAGCACACCCACACCAAAAAGCATGCCGATCCCTGGCATCCTAAGGACACACAGCAGAAAGAACCATCTGGCAAAATGAACTTAGAAACGTCCCCTTGCCTGAAGCCAGGTAAGGAGGTGGGGACATGAGTCAGCTCTGATTTTCTCAGGCTCTGGTGGTCCTCTGGCTGACTCCAGGAATCCTCTTTGCTACAAGAGACTCCCCGTGAACACTGAAAATGGTGTAACGGTGAGGTGGGCACAGCATCTGTGAAATAGCCGCATCAGCCCATGGAAAAATCAGGTGTGTCCTGAGGCCAATAGAAACAAAAGAAATAGCCCAAGATACAGAGAGCCTTTGTCAGTCTCTGTGTTCTTCTTACTCTTTAGTCCTTTTCCCTTTCTCAAGCTGCTCCGTGCCTTCTCCCCACAGCCTGGAAGCAGCCTTGCTTTTCATTTTATTCTCGCGCACCTTCCTTGGATTCTTCCCACGTGCGCCCAACGGCACCGCCCAGAGAACGAACCGGATGCGTTGGGGGGGGCGTGCAGCTGCAGGGGAAGTCAGTAGCCTCCGCACTGCTCCCCGCGCCTCTAGCGGAAGTCCCTGGAAGGCTGACTCTCAAGGCCACAGTGGCAGGGACTGACTCACTGGGGAACAGGCTGTGCCATGAGGTCAGTGAGGACCTGCTTCTCCCCAGGCCGGTCGCTAGTCCTGGCGGTGCTCCTGGTTGACTCTCTTGGCAAGGATTTAATTTTTCACCCTGAGTGGGGCTTTGACTCCTATGAAATCACCATTCCCAAGAAGCTGAGCTTCCGTGGAGGGGAGCAGAGAGCGGCCAGGCACGTGTCCTACCTCCTGCAGGTAAAAGGCAAGAACCGTGTCCTTCATCTGTGGCCCAAGAGGTTTCTGTTGCCTCGGAATCTGCAGGTTTTCTCCTTCACAGAACAGGGGAGCCTCTTGGAAGATCACCCTTATGTACCCAAGGACTGCAACTATATGGGCTTGGTTGAAGGAAATCCGGATTCTGAAGCTACCATAAGTACATGCATGGGAGGTCTCCGGGGCGTCCTGAAAATTGCTGCCAATCATTACCAAATCGAGCCCCGCAAGGCTTCTTCCAATTTTGAGCACGTGATATATCTCATGAAGAAAGAGGAGGAATTTCCCTCTGATTTCTGTGGCTTAACTGATGATGAAACAGTAGAGCAGATGGCCCAGCGTGAGAACATGTCTCTGATACCGGAATTTACTAATTCATATATGCACCAAAAGTACTTGGAATTAGCCCTGGTCTTTGATAACAGTAGGTATTTATATTTGAACTCCAATCTTACTCAAGTCATAAGTGATGCCATTCTTCTGACTTCAATTGCAGACTCTTACTTTCAAGATGTCCGTATGAGAATACAACTATTAGCTGTTGAAGTATGGACAGACAGAAACAAAATAAGACTTAATTTCGGCCAGCTATCACAAGTCTTAGGCCAGTTTGTGCAGTACAGGTCACGTGACCTACGTCTTCGGATTCCAGCAGACTGGGCGCACCTGTACGTTCACAGAAAGTTTAAGGACGCACTTGCTCATCACTGGGGGAGTGTGTGTAGTGTGATGCCTTCTGGATCTACAAGTTCTGTGCTAGATAGAAACATCCTTGGCCCCGCCACTTGGACTGCTCATGTTCTGGGCCATAGTGTGGGAATGACCCATGATTATGAATACTGCCAGTGTGAGGGTAGGCATAGTTGTATCATGGGCACTGGACGAACTGGGTTTAGTAATTGTAGTTATGCCGAATTTTATTCACATGTAAGTTCAGGATTAAACTGTCTAAATAATCTCCCAGGCCTAGGCTATGTGGTTAAGAGATGTGGAAACAAAATTGTGGAAGAGAATGAGGAATGTGACTGTGGTTCAGGAGAGGAGTGTAAAGAAGACTGGTGTTGTCGACCAGATTGTAAATTCAAAGAAGGAGCCAGCTGTAGTGCTGGACTTTGTTGTCATAACTGTCGATTTCGTCCATCTGGATACATGTGTCGGATGGAAGAAAATGAATGTGACCTTGCGGAGTACTGCAATGGGACCTCAGCTTTCTGTCCAAGTGATACTTATAAGCAGGATGGAACCCCTTGCAAGTACAGGTCCCGTTGTGTCAGAAAGGGCTGCCGATCCAGGACTATGCAGTGCCAAAACATTTTTGGGGCTAATGCTTTGGGGGCTCCTCATCAGTGTTATGATGCAGTTAATGTAATAGGTGATCAATATGGGAACTGTGGTATTTTAGGAGTTCATGAGTATGAGCAGTGTCCCAAAGAAAGATCCTTATGTGGCAGGCTACAGTGTATAAATGTCGAAACCCTCCCTCATATGCCAGATCACACTATCCTGATATCCACTCACCTGCATGAAGAAAATCTCATGTGCTGGGGCATTGGCTATCATCTAGCCATGGTACCTATGGGGTTACCTGACCTGGGCGTGATAAATGATGGTACCTCCTGTGGTAAGGAGCGGGTGTGTTTTAATAGAAAATGTGTGAATAGCTCAGTCCTGAAATTTGACTGTTTCCCTGAGAAGTGCAACCACCGAGGAGTCTGCAACAGTAACAGAAACTGCCACTGCCTGTATGGTTGGGCCCCTCCGCTGTGTGAGGAGGTCGGATATGGAGGAAGCATCGACAGTGGGCCTCCAGGACCACTAAGGAAAAACATGCCCATCTCTCTTCAGGTTGTGATTCTTATATTAATGCGCCTTATTTTCTTAATTATCTCAGTGATTGTTGTGTTTTACAGGAAAATCATAAGAATCTAATCCAAAGGGAAAGAAATACCACCCTTTAACCCTGGAGTAGAACAAGGCATAAAAAGAAAAAAACACCAAAAAATTAATCAAAAAAGTAATCAGACAATTGACACACTACTTTTATTACACATGGTCATAAATTGAACAAGCTTTCATTTATCCAAACCAATCTTCATTCCTCTTTCGATTTATCTCAATTAATTCTTTAAGGTTTTGATAAGGAAATAAATGGTATTCTTCATTTGGAATCAAATCAATGCATTTTGCTTTCCTATTTGACTTTCCCTTTAGTGTCTGTTCAGGTTTTGAATATCCTTAAAAAAATGCCCTGGGAGCTTCTCTGAACACTCACATTGTGAGTTTCATAGAATTACAGTGGGTATCAGGGCAAAATCCTGTCTCTCAGTTCCCAGCACACAAAGCCATTGTCTCCCTTTCCCTCTGCCTCCCTCACTGTCATGAATAAAAATCACCTGTGTCTATGCTCCACACTGATCTATAAATATTGATTGCCATATTTTATATATGCTGCTAAGTCACGTCAGTCGTGTCCAACTCTGTGCGACCCCATAGACGGTAGCCCACCAGGCTCCCCCGTCCCTGGGATTCTCCAGGCAAGAACACTGGAGTGGGTTGCCATTTCCTTCTCCAGTGCATGAAAGTGAAAAGTGAAAGTGAAGTCACTCAGTCGTGTCCAACTCTTAGCGACCCCATGGACTGCAGCCTACCAGGCTCCTCCGTCCACGGGATTTTCCAGGCAAGAGTACTGGAGTGGGGTGCCATTGCCTTCTCTGATATTTTATAAATATAAATATAAATATAAATATATAAAGTGATAGTTTACCAGGGGAGTCCCTCAGTTAAGGATCTTCCTCTGTTACAGTGACTGTGCGGTTCGCTGTAGCTCTTTAGAAATCAGGTCTCTGACTCAGTGTTTGGGTTGGCCTCAGTTGGGTCGAGGGCTCTAATCTATCATAACTCCTGCATTGTACCACAGTCTACAAATGATGACAGGAGCTGGCAGTATCCTGTGGGCAAGACCCTTAACAGAAGTCTGTGCTTTGGATTTCTGCTTGCAGGGACAAGACTTTTGTGAATGTGTGCTGGGGGACATCTGGCCTTAGGTTTGCCACACCCCTAAAGAGAGCAGAGGGCAATGAGGGATACCTTTCATCCCAAGTACACCCATGTCTGCTTCCAAGCACCCCTCTGCCTGGTGCTTTGGCTGGGAGGAGAGGAGGACTGAGTGGCCCCTTCAGAGGAGTCAGTGACCACCTCTTGGTCATCATCCCAGCCCGTTGATAGCCGAAGTATTTTGGTCTTGTTTGGGGCTGAACCCTCCTGCTGTTCCCTTAGCTTCCGCGGGGCTCATGCTTCTCCAGCCAGCACTGCAGGTCAACTATACCCCACTTCAGACTCTTCTTTTCTTAGCCACATAGTTCTGACTTAAAATGTCATGGGAGGTTCATGGTAAAAACTGAGCCCTGACTACTTGGGGATTCTTCTTACTCAGGGGAGAAAGATCAAGATAACCCCATTCTTGTGATTATAATTTTAACATTTATCAAGCTTGGCCACCAGAAAATGTCCTTAAAAAGCAAGCACTTCTAGTTATAGTTGCAATACTGATAATGGTGGCTACCATTTATTGTGACTTGACTGTGTGGCAGGCAATGTTCTTAGCATTTCATCAATGTTAATGTGGATAGTCCTGAATATAGCTCTGTGAGGTAGGTATTATTATTTTACAGTTTTCCAAAAAACAAATTGAGGGAAACAATGTTGATGTTTGGTTGAAACCAACACAATTTTGTAAAGCAATTATCCTTCAATTAAAAATAAATTAATTAATTTAAAAAAGAACTTTTAAAATATTACATAACAGATCTGTAATGACATTATCAAGAGAGCATTATGTGAATATCAGGAAATTGAATTTAGTGAGAAGGATTTATTTAGAAACTATACGGATATTTTGTTGCTGTTGTTTTAATTGCTAAGTTGTATCTGACTCTTTGTGATCCCATGGACTATAAACCACCAGATTCCTCTGATCATGGAATTTCCCAGGTGAGAGGAGTGGGTTGCCATTTCCTTCCCCAGAGGGTCTTCCCAACTCAGGGATAGAACTACATATCTGCCATTGGCAGGTGTATTCTTTAGCATTATACCCTAGTAAATTTAAAAAAATTTAATTGTGATATATCATATTAACCATTTTTCCTACCATATTGAGGAATAATTGACAAATATAATTGACAAATATGATTTGGGAGAATGGCATTGAAACATGTATAATATCATATATAACGAATTGCCAGTCCAGATTCGATGCATGATACAGGATGCTTGGGCCCGGTTCACTAGGACGACCCAGAGGGATGGTACAGGGAGGGAAGGGGGAGGGGGTTTCAGGATGGGGAACAAAATTAAAGAATTTTTTTTTAAAAATTGACAAATATATTAACATATATTTATGTTGTACAATGTGATTATTTTATATGCATAAACATTTTAGAATAACTACCAAGATCAAATAATTAATACATCCATCATCTCACATAGTTAAATTGTTTTAAGGGAGTCTGAATGCCTATAAGCAACTCAGCAAATATCGGGTATAAAATACTGTATTATGAAGTATGTTACCATACTATACATTAGATCTTCAGAACTTATTTTAATTATAACTGAAAGATTATACTCTTTGACTTATATCTACCCATTTTCCCCTCTACCCTGCCCCTGGCAACCACCAGGGTATTTGGTTTATATGACTATGGTATTTTGTTTTGTTTCACAAATTAATCATACTGTATAGTGCTTGTATATTTCTGTGTTTCTTTTCACCTAGCATAATGCCCCCTAGATTCAGTCATGTTTTCCAAATGAAGGATATCTCTTTCCAGTACTTTATTGTTGGTGTACAGAAACACAACTCTCTTTTAGAAGTATAAAATGTCCCAGTAAATACAAATAGGGACCCAAGTGGCTAGGTGGTAAAGAATTCACCCACAATGCAGGAGACGCAGGTTTGCTCCCTGGGCCAGGAAGATATGCTGGAGAAGGCAGTGGCAACCCACACCAGTATCCTTGCCTGGGAAATCTCAAGAACAGAGGATTCTGGCGCGCTACAGTCCTTGGGGTCTCAAAAGAGTCTGACACAACTTATCAACTAAACACCAACAAATACAAAGGAGAAAAACTTGGCGATTTGGGGTTAAGCAAAGATTTGTAAGACACTACACCAAAAACATAAGCCATAATAGAAAAAAAAATAATTTGAACTTTATCGAATTAAAAATTTTTATGTTTCAAAAAAACATAATGAGAAGGAAAATACGAATGACAGACTGGCAGGAAATGTTTGCAAACCATTTATCTGATAAAGCACTTCTATTTACAAATATAAAGAATTATTTTAACTCAATGATAAGGGGCAACCCAGTTTTAAAGATTAGCAGACGGCTTGGATAAAAACACAAGAAAAGTTACTCAATATCGTTAGTTATTGTTGTTGTTTTTTCACGTTTTAAAATTTATTTTTAGCCTCACTTTTTTGAGTACTTTCTCAAAATATGGTAATCACCCTGTATGTGTACCACTGGGTGTGCTGTCTGTTGTTTCTTACCTATTTTTTTTTCATTCCATTTTTTTTAAACTTTACAATATTGTATTGGTTTTCCCATACATCAACATGCATCTGCCACGGGTGTACCTGTGTTCCCCATCCTGAACCCCCCTCCCACCTCCCTCCCCATACCATATCTCTGGGTAATCCCAGTGCACCAGCCCCGAGCATCCTGTGTCATGCATCGAACCTGGACTGGCGATTCATTTCACATATGATTTTATACATGTTTCAGTGCCATTCTCCCAAATCATCCCACCCTCGCCCTCTCCCACAGAGTCCAAAAGACTGTTCTATACATCTGCGTCTCTTTTGCTGTCTCGCATACAGCGTTATCGTTATTGTCTTTCTAAATTCCATATATATGCGTTAGTATACTGTATTGGTGTTTTTCTTTCTGGCTTATTTCACCCTGTATAATCGGCTCCAGTTTCATCCACCTCATTAGAACTGATTCAAATGTATTCTTTTTAATAGCTGAGTAATACTCCATTGTGTATATGTACCACAGCTTTCTTATCCATTCATCTGCTGATGGACATATAGGTTGCTTCCATGTCCTGGCTATTATAAACAGTGCTGCGATGAACATTGGGGTACACGTGTCTCTTTCAATTCTGGTTTCCTCAGTGTGTATGCCCAGCAGTGGGATTGCTGGGTCATAAGGCAGTTCTATTTCCAGTTTTTTAAGGAATCTCCACACTGTTCTCCATAGTGGCTGTACTAGTTTGCAGTCCCACCAACAGTGTAAGAGGGTTCCCTTTTCTCCACACCCTCTCCAGCATTTAATGCTTGTAGACTTTTGGATCGCAGCCATTCTGACTGGCATGAAATTGTACCTCATTGTGGTTTTGATTTGCATTTCTCTGATAATGAGTGATGTTGAGCATCTTTTCATGTGTTTGTTAGCCATCTGTATGTCTTCTTTGGAGAAATTTCTGTTTAGGTTTTTGGCCCATTTTTTGATTGGGTCGTTTATTTTTCTGGAATTGAGCTACAGGAGTTGCTTGTATATTTTTGAGATTAGTTGTTTGTCAGTTGCTTCATTTGCTATTATTTTCTCCCATTCAGAAGGCTGTCTTTTCACCTTGCTTATAGTTTCCTTTGTTGTGCAGAAGCTTTTAATTTTAATTAGGTCCCATTTGTTTATTTTTGCTTTTATTTCCAATATTCTAGGAGGTGGGTCATAGAGGATCCTGCTGTGATGTATGTCGGAGAGTGTTTTGCCTATGTTTTCCTCTAGGAGTTTTATAGTTTCTGGTCTTATGTTTAGATCTTTAATCCATTTTGAGTTTATTTTTGTGTATGGTGTTAGAAAGTGTTCTAGTTTCATTCTTTTACAAGTGGTTGACCAGTTTTCCCAGCACCACTTGTTTAAAAGATTGTCTTTTCTCCACTGTATATTCTTGCCTCCTTTGTCAAAGATAAGGTGTCCATAGGTGTGTGGATTTATCTCTGGGCTTTCTATTTTGTTCCATTGATCTATATTTCTGTCTTTGTGCCATTACCATACTGTCTTGATGACAGTGGCTCTGAAGTAGAGCCTGAAGTCAGGCAGGTTGATTCCTGCAGTTCCATTCTTTTTTCTCAAGATTGCTTTGGCTATTCAAGGTTTTTTGTATTTCCATACAAATTGTGAAATTATTTGTGCTAGCTCTGTGAAAAATACCATTGGTATCTTGATAAGGATTGCATTGAATCTGTAAATTGCTTTGGGTAATATACTCATTTTCACTATAGGGATTCTTCCAATCCATGATCATGATATATTTCTCCATCTATTAGTGTTGATTACAATTTCAATTTTCGTGCTTGTGATGGGTCTGTTAAGATTTTCTATTTCTTCCTAGTTCAGTTTTGGAAAGTTGTACTTCTCTAAGAATTTGTCCATTTCTTCCAAGTTGTCCATTTTTTTGGCATATAATTGTGGATAGTAGTCTCTTATGATCCTTTGTATTTCTGTGTTGTCTGTTGTGATCGCTCTATCTCTTCATTTCTATTTTTATTGATTTGATTTTTCTCCTTTTGTTTCCTGATGAGTCTCTCTCAAAGAACCAGTTTTTGGCTTTGCTGATTTTTGCTACGGTCTCTTTTGTTTCTTTTGCATTTATTTCTGCTGTAATTTTTAAGATTTCTTTCCTTCTACTAATGCTGGGGCTCTTCATTTCTTCCTTTTCTTGTTGCTTTAGGTGTAGAGTTAGGTGATTTATTTGACTTTTTTCTTGTTTCTTGAGGTATGCCTGTGTTGCTATGAACCTTCCCCTCAGCACTGCTTTTACAGTGTCCCACAGGTTTTGGGTTGTTGTGTTTTCATTTTCATTCATTTCTATGCATATTTTGATTTCTTTTTTGATTTCTTCTGTGATTTGTTGGTTATTCAGGAGCGTGTTGTTCAGCCTCCATATGTTGGAATTTTTAAGTTTTTCTCCTGTAATTGAGATCTAATCTTACTGCATTGTGGTCAGAAAAGATGCTTGGAATGATTTCAATTTTTTTGAATTTACCAAGGCTAGCTTTATGGTCCAGGATGTGATCTATCCTGGAGAAGGTTCCATGTGTGCTTGAGAAAAAGGTGAAATTCATTGTTTTGGGGTGAAATGTCCTATAAAGTTTGTATTTCCTTGTTAATTTTCTGTTAATTGATCTATCCATAGGTGTGAGTGGGGTGTTAAAGTCTCCCACTATTATTGTATTATTGTTAATTTCCCCTTTCATACTTGTTAACATTTGTCTTACATATTGCGGTGCTCCTATGTTGGGTGCATATATATTTATAATTGTTATATCTTCTTCTTGGATTGATCCTTTGATCATTATGTAGTGGCCTTCTTTGTCTCTTTTCACAGCCTTTGTTTTAAAGTCTATTTTATCTGATATGAGTATTGCTACTCCTGCTTTCTTTTGGTCTCTATTTGTGTGGAATATCTTTTCCCAGCCCCTCACTTTCAGTCTGTATATGTCCCTTGTTTTGAGGTGGGTCTCTTGTAGACAACATATATAGGGATCTTGTTTTTGTATCCATTCAGCCAGTCTTTGTCTTTTGGTTGGGGCATTCAACCCATTTACATTTAAGGTAATTATTGATAAGTATGATCCCATTGCCATTTACTTTATTGTTTTGGGTTTGAGTTTATACACCCTTTTTGTGTTTCCTGTCTAGAGAAGATCCTTTAGCATTTGTTGGAGAGCTGGTTTGGTGGTGCTGAATTCTCTCAGCTTTTGCTTGTCTGGAAAGCTTTTGATTTCTCCTTCATATCTGAATGAGATCTTTGCTGGGTACAATAATCTGGGCTGTAGATTATTTTCTTTCATCACTTTAAGTATGTCCTGCCATTCCCTCCTGGCCTGAAGAGTTTCTATTGAAAGATCAGCTGTTATCCTTTTGGGAATCCCCTTGTGTGTAATTTGTTGTTTTTCCCTTATTTGTTCTTTGTGTTTGATCTTTGTTAATTTGACTAATATGTGTCTTCGGGTGTTTCACCTTGGGTTTATCCCGTTTGGGACTCTCTGGGTTTCTTGGACTTGGGTGATTATTTCCTTCCCCATTTTAGGGAATTTTTCAACTATTATCTCCTCAAGTATTTTCTCATGGTCTTTCTTTTTGTCTTCTTCTTCTGGGACTCCTATGATTCAAATGTTGAGGCATTAAACATTGTCCCAGAGGTCTCTCAGATTGTCCTCATTTCTTTTAATTTGTTTTTCTTTTTTCCTCTCTGATTCATTTATTTCTACCATTCTATCTTCTACTTCACTTATCCTATCTTTGGCCTCTGTTATTCTACTGTTGGTTCCCTCCAGAGTGTTTTTGATCTCATTTATTGCATTATTCATTATATATTGACTCTTTTTTATTTCTTCTAGGTTCTTGTTAAACCTTTCTTGCATATTCTCAATCCTTGTCTCCAGGCTGTTTATCTGTGTTTCCATTTTTTTTTCAAGATTTTGGATCATTTTCACTCATTATTTGGAATTCTTTACCCAGTAGATTCCCTGTCTCTTCCTCTTTGGTTTGGTTTGGTGGGCATTTGTCCTGTTCCTTTACCTGCTGGGTATTCCTCTGTCTCTTCATCTTGTTTATATTGCTGTGTTTGTGTTGGCCTTTCTGTAGTCTGGCAGTTTGTGGAGTTCTCTATTGTGGAGATTCCTCGCTGTGGGTGGGGTTGTATGGGTGGCTTGTCAAGGTTTCCTGGTTAGGGAAGGTTGTGTTGGTGTTCTGGTGGGTGGAGCTGGATTTCTTCTCTCTGGAGTGCAATGAAGTGTCCAGTAATGAGTTATGAGATGTCAGTGGATTTGGTGTGACTTTGGGCAGCCTGTATATTGAAGCTCAGGGTTAAGTTGTTTTGTGGAATTTACTCAGCGTTCAAATGTTCTTTTGATGAATTTGTGGGGGAGAAAGTGGTCTCCCCATCCTATTCCTCTGCCATCTTAGGACTGCCTGTTGTTGTTTAGTCACTAAGTCATGTCTGACTCGTTCACAACCACATGGACTATAGCCCGACAGGCTCCTCTGTCCACGGGATTTATCAGGCAAGAATACTATAGCAGGTTGTCATTTCCTTCTCCAGGGGATCTTCCTGATCCAAGGATCAAATCCATGTCTTCTGTATTACAGATGCACTAGTTATTAGAAAGTAAAAATTAAAATCACACTAAGATATCACTTTACATCAACTAATGGGGTTATGTTTTTTAAAAAGACAGACAATACCAGGTGTTGCTAAGAATGTGAGAAACCAGACCCTCATACATTTATGGTTGGAATGTAAAATGATATATCCACTTTGGAAAACACTTTGACAGTTTCTTAAAAGTCAAATGTAGCCTTACCAAATGATCTAGTACCTCCACTACTATGAATATCTTCAAGAGAAATGAAAATATAGATTCATACAAGATTTGTTTGGGAATGTTCAAAGAAGCATTATTAATAAGAGCCAAAAACTGTAAACAACTCAAATACCCATCAACTGATAAAAGGATAAGCAAATATGGTGTTTCTATACAAAGGAATTCCTCTCAGTAATAAAAAGCAACAAAATCTGATACAAGTTAGAACATAAATGAACTTCAAAAACATTATGCTAAGGGAAAGAAGCCAGTTGTAATAGAATATATATTATCTTATTCAATTTATACAAAACATACAGAAAAGCTTTATAGACAGAAAGCAGAGGTTGCTTGAGGTTTGGGAAAGGGGTAGAAATTGACTGCAGAAGAATTAAATGAGGAGGGAAATTGAGGAGGTAAGGAAAATATTATAAAACTGGACTATGGTGATGGTTTCACAACTCTATGAATTTACTAAAAGTCATTGAATCATACATTTATAATGAATGAATGCTGTTAAATGTATATTTAAATTTAAAAAGGACCTAAATATGAAAGCAACTTAAGTATCCATCAACAGTTATATAGATAAAGAGGATGTGGTACATATATATATATATAATATGTATACATACATATAGATAGATAGAATGGAATATTGCTTAGCCATAAAAAATCAATATTTGACATTTGCATGTTCTGCTGAGAGATGTATAGTCTGCTGAAAGACTTACTTTCAGTTTCAGGTTCAGAGAATTGGCTGGAAAAATAAGCAGTCTGCACCTCAGTAAGTAAGAAATAAGGAGGTTTATCATGCTAATAGTAAGTTATAGTATGAGGACAAGTAATATAGTAAGAGATACATATATACATTGCCAAATTGGGAAAACAATTCCCAAAGTAGTATTTGTTGCAATTATTCAGTCGCTCAGTCATGTCCAACTCTTTGTGACCCCCATGAACTGCAGCACACCAGCCTTCCCTGTCCTTCACCAGAGTTTTCTCAAGCTCATGTCTATTGAGTCTGTGATGCCATCCAACTATCTCATCTTCTGTAATCCCCTTCTCCTCTTGCCCTCAATCTTTTCCAGCACTAGGGTCTTTTCCAATCAGTTAGCTCTTTGCATCAGGTGACCAAAGTATTGGAGCTTCAGCTTCAGCATCAGTCCTTCCAATGAATATTCAGGGTTGATTTTCTTTAGGATTGACTAGTTTGATCTCCTTGCTGTCCAAGGGACTCTCAAGAGTCTTCTCCAACACCAGTTTGAAAGCATCAATTCTTTGGCACTCAGCCTTCTTTATGGTCAAATTCTCACATCCATACATGACTACTGGAAAAATGTAGCTTTGACTACATGGACCTTTGTTGGCAAAGTGATGTCCCTGCTTTTAAATATACTGTCTAGGTTTGTCATAGATTTTCTTCCAAGCAGTAAGCGTCTTTTAACTTTGTGACTGCAGTCTCTGTCCATGTGATTTTGGAGCCCAAGAAAATGAAGTCTCTCACTGCTCCCATTTTTCCCCCATCTATTTGCCATGAAGTGATGGACTGGATCCCATGATCTTAGTTTTTCTGAATGTTGAGTTTTAAGTCAGCTTTTTCACTCTCCTCTTTCACCTTCATCAAGAGGCTCTTTAGTTCCTCTTCGCTTTCTGCCATTAGAGTGGTGTCATCTGCATATCTGAGGTTATTGATATTTCTCCCAGAAATCTTGATTCCAGGTTATGAGTCATCCTGCCTAGCATTTCACATGATTTACTCTCAGTTCAGTTCAGTTGCTCAGTTGTGTCCGACTCTTTGTGACCGCATGAATTGCAGCATGCCAGGCCTCCCTGTCCATCACCAACTCCCGGAGTTCACTCAGACTCACGTCCATCGAGTCAGTGATGCCATCCAGTCATCTCATCCTCTGTCATCCCTTTCTCCTCCTGCCCACAATCCCTCCCAGCATCAAAGTCTTTTCCACGTATAAGTTAAATAAGCAGGGTGATAATAATATACAGCTTTGACATACTCCTTTCTGAATTTTGAACCATGTCTGGTTCTTACTGTTGCTTCTTGACCTGCATACAAGTTTCTCAGGAGACAGGTAAGGTGGTCTAGTATTCTCATCTCTTTAAGAATTTTCCACAGTTGGTTGTGATCTATACAGTCAAAGGCTTTGGCGTAATCAATGAAGCAGAAGTAGATTTTTTTGGCACTCCTGTGCTTTTTCTATGATCCAACAGATGTTGGCAATTTGGTCTCTGTTTCCTCTGCATTTTCTAAATCCATTTGTACATCTGAAAAATGGATGTACTTACTGCTGACCCTGGCTTGAAGGATTTTCAGCACTACCTTGTTAGCATGTGAAATGAGCACAACTGCATGGTAGTTTGAACATTCTTTGGCATTGCTTTTCTTTAGGATTGAAGTGAAAACTAATCTTTTCCATTCTTGTGGCTACTGCCGAGTTTTCCAAATTTGTTGATATATTAAGTGTAGGGCTTTAACAGTATCATCTTTTAGGATTTTAAATTTGATTTTCAGCTAGAAATTCACTAGCTATGTTCATAGCAATGCTTCCTAAGGCCCATTTGACTTCACACTCTAGGATGTTCAGTTCTAGGTGAATGACCACACCAAAGTGGTTCCCTGGTCATTAATACCTTTTATGTATAGTTCTTCTGTGTATTCTTTCCACCTCTTATTAATCTACTTTGCTTCTATTAGGTCTTTGCCATTTCGGTTCTTTATCATGCCCGTCTTTGCATGAAATGTTTCCTTGGTATTTCCAGTTTTCTTAAAGAGATCTCTAGTCTTTCCCATTTTATTGTTTTCCTTTGCATTGTTCACTTAAGAAAGCTTTCTTATCTCTCCTTGCTATTCTCTCAAACTCTGCTGATGTCTTGTTTCAGCTTCTCCTTTGTCTTTGGATGTGGGATATCTTTTTTCTGTGTGTATGTGTGGGTTCCAACACCCTCCTGTTGATGGTTGTTCAGCTAGTTGTGATTTTGGTGTCTTTGCAGGAGAAGATGACTGCACAATATATACACTATCATGTGTAAAACAGAGAGCTAGTGGGAGGCTGCTATATAACACAAGGAGCCCAGCCTGGCACTCTGAAATGACTTAGTGGGGGGAGGGAGGGAGGAGGGAGGGAAGCTCCAGAGAGAGGGCATATATACAGAATTATAGCTAATTTGTGTTGTACAGCAGAAACCAACACAGCATTGAAAGCAATTATCTTCCAATTAAAAACAAGTAAATATACAAATTTACAAAGAACTCATTCAAATCAACATAAAAATAAACAACCCAATTAAAAAGCAGAGGGCTTAAATAGACATTTTTACAGAGAAGACATAAGATGGCCAACAGACACAAGAAAAGATATTCAACATCACTAATCATCAAGGAAGTGCAAATTAAAACCACAATGAGATACCACCTTACACCTATCAGAATGGCCATCATCATAAAGACAATAACAAGTACTGATGATGATAATGTGGAGAAAAGTGTACCCTTGTGCACTGTTGGTAGAATTGTAAATTGATACAGCTGCTGTGAAAAACAGGATGGAGCTTCCTCAAAATATTAAAATTTGAACTGCCATGTAATCCAGCAATTTCATTCTGGGTATATATATATATATACCCAAAAAAAGACAAAAACACCAATTCAAAAAGATATATAGATTGTAATGTTTATTGCAGCATCATTTATAATAGCCAAGATATGGAAGCAATCAATAGATGAATAGGAAAAAAGGAAAGATGTATATACAGTGGAATATGACTCAGGCCTAAAAAGAATGAGATTATGCCATTTGCAACAACATGGATAGATATAGAGGATAAGCTAAGTGATATAAGTCGGACAGAGAAAGACAAATATCACATGATCTTTCTTGTACGTAGAGTCTAAAAAACAAAACATGAGAACAAAACAAAATTAAAATAGACCTATAGATACAGAGGACAAATAGGTAGTGGCCAGAAGGAAGGGAATGAGAGGTGGACAGTATAGGTGAAGGAACTTAAGTATAAAGCTTCATTATATAATATATAAGTCACAGGGATACAATGTACAACATAAGGAATATTGTCTGTATTAATGTACTAACTTTGTATGGGGACAGATGGTTACTAGACTTATCATGTGACCTTTTCATTATGTTTGTAAATGTCAAGTCATTGTGTAGTGTACCTGAAAGTGACATAATATTGTACATCAACAATATTTTAGTTTTCTAAAAAGAACAATAGCATGGTATTGGCATATAAATAAGTAGGTAAGTAGAAGTGTATGGAGAACTCAGATGTAGATCATAGTCTATAAAAATTGATATGTGATAATGACATATCAAATCAGTAACAAAATATAATTAAAAAAAAATAACCAATGCTGGCACAATTAGGTATCTATTTATCTGGAAGGAAATAATGTGGGAGCTTTGCCTCTTCATACTCAAAAAGAAAAAAAATTCTAAATGGATTTAAACCTTAAATATAAATTTTTAATTAAAAATTTTTAAACTTTCAAGAAAATTTAAGAAAGCATATCTATAATGGTGACTTAGGAACACATTTTTCAACTAACACTGGACACCCAGGAAATGTAAAGAATAAAAGGATGTATTTGATAACACTGGGCTTCACAGTTGGCTCAAGGGTAAAGAATCCGTCTGCAATGCAGGAGACTTGGGTTCCATTTCTGGGTCAGGAAAATCCCCTAAAGAAAGGAATGGCTATGCACTCCAGTATATTCTTGCCTGGAAAATTCCATGGACAGTGGAGACTGGCCTACAGTCCATGGGGAGAGTCAGACATGACTTAGCCACTAAACAACAACAACAGTTTGATAATAATTAAGCCTTTCAAGTTTTCTTTTTGTTTAGTTCAGTTGTTTTTTTTTAATGTGGACCATTTTTAAAATCTTAATTGAATTTATTACAAAACTGCTTCTGTTTTATATTTTTTGATATTTTGGTTCTGAGGCATCTGGAATCTTATTTTCCTGACCAGAGATCAAACCTGCAGCCCCTGCATTGGAAGGAGAAGTCTAAACCACTGGACCACCAGGAAAGTCCCCTTCCATTTATTCTACATGTTGTATCTCTTTATTTGTTGAGAATTTTTATTTTTTGTACATAGACTTGAAATCTTTTGACCTTGATAAACTTAAAAATTAATACTAATAATTTTAAGATTTCTTAGAATTTTCTGTACACCTGTTTTCTGCAGACAGTTTTATTTCATTTCCCATGCTTTATTTCATTTTATTTCCCTTTGAAAGCATTAGTTACTCTGTCATGCCTGACTCTTTGCAACAGGCTGGACTGTAGCCTGCTGGGCTCCTTTGTCCTCGAATTCTCCAGGCAAGAAGAATACTGGAGTAGGTTGCCATTCCCTTCTCCAGGGGATCTTCCCAACCCAGGGATTAAATCCAGGTCTCCTGCACTGCAGGCAGATTCTTTACCATCTGAGCCACCAGGGAAGCCCTTTATTTCTCTTTATTTTTCCCCATTGGCTAAGGTCCCCAGAATAGTATTGAATAGAAGTGATGATCGCAGACATCCTTACATTGTTCCCTGTCTTTGGTGGAAAGCTTGCAGCACTTAATCTTCAGCCATGGTATTATCTGTATGTTCTTCATAGGTACATTTTGTCAGACTGAAGAAAGTTCATCTTATTCCTAGTTGTGGAGAGTATCTTTCTAAAAGAATCAATGAGTTCTGGTGTTGTTGAATGCTTTTTCTTCATCTATTGAAATGGTTTGTGTAGCATTTTACTTCATTATGTTAGTAGAGTGAATAATATTGATTAGTTTTCAAATGTTGAACAAACTGCAATTATAGATAACTCAGGCTTGTTCTGGATGTGCTTATTATACCCCTCATATATGCCTGGATTTGATTTAATCCTCTAATAATTGTAGAGGATTTTTCATATGTGTGTTTGAGAAATAATTGTGTATAATGTTTTTTCTTATAGAGAAGTTAGGAAGTTTCCTCCCTCTCTATTTTCTGAAATAATTTATATAATATTTCTATCATTTCTTCCTTAAATAAAGAGGAGAATTCAATAAGAAATCATCTGGGCATGGATTTCATTTTGTTTTAGGTTTTTATTTATTATGAATGCAACTTCTTTCATATACAGAGGAAAATTATTACTATATATTTCTCTGATCATTTTTGGTGAATTATATTTTTCAAGAGATTTGTCCATTTTATCTGTTGTTGCATTTATGGGCATAAAGTTGTTCATTGTAATTTTTACCCTTTTAATATATATAGAATCTATCACCTTTTAAATTCTTGATTAATTTGCTAGCTGTTTATCAGTTTTGTTCATCTTTTCCAAAACCAAAGTTTTGATTTTTCTGTTGTTTACTTCTGATTTTATTGATTTCTGTTCTTTATTATCTCTTTTGCTCCACTCTCTTAGTGTTTAACTTGACTGTCTTTTTCTGCGTTCTTAAGATGGAAATTTACATCACTGTGTTTAAAGCTTTCTTATTTATATTTATACTTTTATATTTAATATAAACATTTAAAGCTATATATTTCCTTCTAGGTGCCTCTTTAGCTGATCCCACAAATTTTAGTATATTGTGTTTTTATTTTCATTAAATTTGATTTATTTTTCAGTTTTTTTGTGATTTTTTGACTAGTGTATTATTTAGCAGAATATTATTTTAAGCTTTGATAAGGCTAGTCTAGAATAGGCTTTATTCTAAAGCATGGTACTTATTACTAAGGTACAGCCTTTCTGGTGAGTACCTGGTGTGCTAATGAGGTATTAATGAGATCTCCCCACACCCTGGATGGGCAGGAACTCCAACAATTATTTACCAACACTGCTGGACCTCAAAGACCTCTGATCTATACTCAACCACTCTCTGTTAAGCCTCAGCCAGTCTGTTCCTGTACAGGGGCAGCCTAATCCTTGGTAAAGTGTTCACATGAAATACCCACATGGAATTTAGAGGCCACCTCTCTGCACAGCTTCTTGGTCCCTTCTTTGCTAGAGGGAGGGGGCATGTGGCGAAAGATGTGGGAGGCTTCCAGGAGCTGAGAGAGGCCTCCGGCTGGTGGCCAGTATGAAAATGGAAATCTCAGTTCCATAATCACAAAGAATTAAACTTAGCTGACAACCTAAATGATCTTGGGAATGAATTCTTTCCCAAAAATCCAGAAAGAAACAATACCTGGATAACAACCTAATTATAACCTATGAGACCTTAGGCAGAGGGCTCAGCTAACCCATTCCTGGACTTTTGACCCATCAAAACTGTGAGATAATAAATAGTTTTGCTTAAGCTTTAAGTTTCTGGTAATTTGTTATGCAACAATAAGAAATGAAGCAAATATAAAATAAAAAAGACCTTAGAGTGGTGACAAGTACTAGATGATGGGGAAGGGATGCCTATATGCTGAGTTGAATTGGGTCTGTTTCTTACTCAGCTAATTAGTGTGGTCTATTAAGATGAGCAACTATACAAAAGATTTGGCACCATGTGGGTTCTGTGGAAGAATCAGTCACATGGTACAGAGTAGACAAGAACACCTGACATTTGACATCACTCTCCTACTGCAAGAGTCAATAAAAGACTCATGGGAGTCTAAATATCTGTTCTCTTTTTAATAAGCTAATATGCAGAAACAAAAGAGATTGGGGAGAAAAAGTCAGAGTTACCACAGGAAAACAGGTTACAGTTTCATCACGTGTGTTCAGTTGGAGAGAAGTAAATGCTTTCTTTTCACAGGGTAGTCCTGAACCTGGGAAGATGTCAGAGCTCTGGACTTAGAGGATATTTGCTGGGGTTGCTGATTAGTTATATTTTCTGCAGCTTGAAACATGAGTGGCGTATTTTCATAGCCACTACATATCCTCCTATGTTTGCGTTACTCAAAGCCAGAATTGAATAAACCCTAGAAGGTCTGGGTATTTCTCTTTCCACACTCACCTCTGGAAATGGCCACAGACAGACTTCCCCGGTGGTTTAGTGGTAAAGAATCCATCTACAACACCGGAGAATTAGAGACGTGGATTCTACCTGGGAGGAGAAAATGGCAACCCACTTCAGTAATATTGCCCAGAAAACCCCATCGACAAGGAACCTGGCTGGCTACAGTCCATGACATCGCAAAGAGCTGGACGTGACTGAGCAACTAACAGAGACAGCCCTCGGCAGAAGGCCTGGAGGAAGATTTACAGGTCAGGTCAGCCACATTTGTGGCTGCATTGCAGAGTTCATTCCTTCTCAGAGAAACTCAGTCTCCTCTCAGGCAAGGAGTTCCAAGTCTAAGAACAGGAAGAGAGGTCACAGATTCTACTTTAGTGACTCAATCAGGTTGCTGTTGCCTCAACCAAAGTTTTTCTAATTATTATGTAAATCAAACCATTTTGAAGTAGTGCCTGCCTGCTTAGTCACTTCAGTTGTGTCTGACTTTTTGTGACCCTATAGATCTCCAGTAGCCCACCAGGCTTCTTTGTCCATAGGATTCTCAGGCAAGAATACTGGAGTGGTTTGCCATACCCTCTTTTAGGGGATCTTCCCCACCCAGGAATCCAACCCACATCTCTTACGTCTCCTGCATTAGCAGGCAGGTTCTTTACAACTAGCGCCACCTGGGAAGCAGACTTCTTGTCTATTTCCCTCCTAGAGACTGTATGATGATTAATCACCACCGCATATCCCTGACCCTCCAGGTAGTTGCTCCCACCTTGTCTCTAGGGAGTTAAGTGCCTCCACCTGTCCTGTGTTCCTCCAGAATCCTATTATTCCCATCAACATCATGGATATTGGAAGCCAAATCTGTGCTAGCATCTCCCACCATCACCTCCAGCCTACGGACAATACAACCATAAGGCCTTTTTCTGGAAACCAGTGCTCTTCTCATCCATGCATATCTTAATGCCTTGGTGGGAGGCAAAGAAACAGATAAATACTGCTACACAGACCTCTTGAGAGTTGGGACTGGGGAAGAGGGGCCACTGAAATACCAGAAGGATACAGCTACTGTCAGATGCTCAGTACCAGAGCAGGGAAAGAGAGGGATAAACCGATTTCACTCTCTTCTCACTTTCCAGCCTCCCTCTAGTGCCTTCCATTGGCCAAACCTAACTGAGAGCCTGCAAGCAAGGGAGTCCAAGGCGTGCATCCTAAAGGAGAGCAGACTTCAGTGTCACAAAGCAGGGTAGAGATGCGTGGAGAACAAATGGTGGGGATGATGAGAGTGAAACAACAAAGGAATACTAGCTCATACATTAGTGGTGGTGGTAGTCACACAGTCATGTCCGACTCTTTGACCCCATGGACTGAAGCCTGCTAGGCTCCTCTGTCCATGGGATTCTCCAGGCAAGAATATTGGAGTGGGTTGCCATTCCCTTCTCCAGGAGCTAATACATTAGGTAGCGCTAATATACTTTCTAGGCATTGTTCTATAGATTTTACGTGTGTTGGATGGGTTTAATCATCAGCAAACCCTGTAGGGTAGAACGAGTCCTATCCCTAACTTAGCAACTGAGAAGACTGAGTCTAAGTTCTCCCATCATTTGCGCTCACATTCAGAAAAGAAAACTCAGCATAAATCACTAAACCAGGAGTCAAGGTGTTGGAGTTTGTAATTGTCATTCCAACAGACATGTTATAAAAGGCAAGCCATTTCTGGCTCTTCAGATTAGACCCTGAAGGGTCAGGTAGCATTGGGCCTGGGGCAGTCATGTTCAATTATGTGTTGAGGAGCATACAAAGAATGCCAAGCTAAGGGAAGAAGCAAAAGATGCCCAAAAGGAACCACAGACCATTGGACGACCCTGGAGTCAGTATCTGCATCAGCCACTAATGGCTTCTCATTTCCCCAGGGAGCCCACAAGGCCTAGCCATGATTTATTTATGCAAGATGCTCTCTGTACTTTCAATTATCCCACTAGAATTTGAACTGGCTGGAGAGGATTTCTCCATCATAAACAAAATATCAACTGTACACAGTCTCCAAAGAACTGTGACTGCAGAAGTCAAGTCTAATCCCTGCTTTGATTCCACTATCTCCCTTATAAAATGAGGAGGAGGGAACAATGACCTCTAAATTCGCCTATGGCCTTGACATTCTGTAAGTCTGGTTCCTTTTCAATCACTTTGATTTTGGAAGTACATATCCTAAAGTAACCAGTTGAACACCTTCTCTCTACTGTGCCCAGGCATTCCTAGGGCGATTTCAGATAGGAGGTTCTCAGGTTGCTGTACTCACAAACATTGAACCAACTCCATGACCATCTGTGTTATGGCCAAATGTTTGCTCATTTGACGTGTGCATAAAGGGAGGAGGCAGATAGCAAACTTGCATATTATAAATTTTGTCATACAAAAAGGAAACAAAGGCAAGACATTGCAATAAAACCATAGGTTTATTGATTTTAAGGCCAAACCCTGTGAAGGATGGCCATAAAATTCTTATCTAAAGAATGTTTAGGGGATGGTTAAACAAAGGACATCATTCAGGGGTTTGAAGTGAGCATATGGGCTATATCAAGGAAAAAATAAACAAAGAACTTATATTTTCTCTAGAAAAACAACTGATGGCCTTTTCCAAAGCATTCCCTCTGACTCTACACCATGACCTTGAGGCTTAAATTTGATGCCAATTCATTGCTTCTTGGCATTAAGCCTGCATTCTTCTATTTTTTAAAATGTAATTGGGGGGAAAAACATTCCTCTTTTAAATCTTCCCAAGATTCGAGTTTCTTCAGATATGCTGTTATTTTGTTTGACCATCCTTATCTTCAAAGATTACCAAGAGACAGAGACTGTGTGTACCTGCCCCATGGGCACAGATATCATAATTCATCCCGAGACGCTTCTGTGCCAGTGAACCCAGGGCCTCCCATGTGCTAATCACTTGAATGCTCTGTATGGTTTGACTGGAATTCATGCTGGTCCTTGGATTCTTATCCATTTGACCTACTTCCTAGAGTCCAGGATGATGGTGGTGGTGAAAGTGACCCTGTATCTCTTACTTTTGCCTCTGAATTCACTAGCCATGTCCCTAGACAGAAAAATTCACACATACATAGAGAAATCCCTTCAAAAGTAGCAAAAGCTTTCCCTCTATTCATACATTATTGGTGGGAAGGTAAAATGATATAACTTCTATAAGAAGAAGTTTGAAAGATTTCTTAGAAAACTAAATAACTACCGATTCTATGACTCAATAATTCCTAGGTATTTATCCAAGAGAAGTTAAAACAAAGGCCCACAAAATGATTTATATGAGAATGTTCATAGCAGCTTTATTATTATAACAAAAACTAAAAACATTCAGGTATCTATCAATAGGATAGATAAACTATGATATATTCATTCTATGGAATACTAAAAAGGAATAAATTATACAAAACAACATGGATGTATCTTAATATTTTATTGAGTTGAAGAAGTCATTCACAAAAGAATACATACTCTTTAGTTCCACTGATAGAAATTCTGGAATTTAAAATTGATCTTGATGGAAAAAAAATTGAAACAGCACTTGCCTATGGATGGGGTTAGGAATTGATCTAGAAGGGACACAAGGAACTTTCTACGGTGATGGAAATATTCTAGAGCTTCATAGGGATTTGATTTACATGTTTGTATGCACTTGTCAAAACTGCAATGTATACTAGATATTTGTGCATTTTGTTGTATGTAAATTTTCCCTCAAAAATTTTAAAGATGTAAATAAATATTAAACTTTAGTAACTGATATGTATGTTGAAATATTTAGATGGAAGTGTACAGATGTCTACAAACTACCTTGTTTGGTTCAGTTCAGACACTCAGTCATGTCCAACTCTTTGTGACCACATGGACTGCAGCATCCAGTCTTCCCTGTTCATCACCAATTTCCAGAGATTGCTCAAACTCATGTACATCAAGTCGGTGATGCCATCTAACCATCTCATCCTCTGTTGTCCCCTTCTCCTCCTGTCCTCAGTCTTTCCCAGCATCAAGGTCTTTTCCCATGAGTCAGTTCTTCACATCAGGTGGCCAAAATATTAGAGTTTCAGCTTCAGCATCAGTCCTTCTAATGAATATTCAGGATTGATTTTCTTTAGGATGGACTGGTTGGCTCTCCTTGCAGTCCAAGGGACTCTCAAGAGTCTTCTCCAACACCACAGTTCAAAAGCATCAAATCTTTAGCGCTCAGTTTTCTTTATGGTCCAACTCTCACATCCGTACATGACTACTGGAAAAACCTTAGATTGGACAATACAAACCTTTGTCAGCAGAATAATGTGAAATACATCCAAAAAGACCCATGAATTGATAGGTAAATTGGGAGATGTATAAATGTATAGCTGTATGATAAAGCAAGGATTTTTTTTGTCAGTTTTTTGTTGTTGTTTAGTGTCTAAGTCATGTCCAACTCTTTGTGACCTTACGGACTATAGCACACCAGGTTGCTCTGTCTATGGGATTTCCCAGGCAAGAATACTGGAGTGGGTTGGCATTTCCTTCTCCAGGGATTCTTCCCAGCCTAGGGATTGAACCCGTGTCTCCTGCATTGCAGGAGGATTTTTTTTTTAACACTGAGCCACTAGTAAAATGCTAATGATAGAATCTAAGTGATTAGCATGTTGGTAGAAGTATACCACCTTTGTAAAAGTCTTTCACTTTGTTTTATGTTTGAAATATTTTGTGATAGTGAGGTATTTCGATTGTTTGGAGATCCCTCAATGAGGGAAACTGCCACCCACATCACGCCAGCCACACTAAGGACTGACTGTTCACTAGATAATTCTCACCCAGAATACATTTTATAAGGTGTTCATTTTTAAAAAAACCCTGATATTTGTTAAGTTCTTACCACATACCAAGCACTGTGCAATACTCTTTGCATTCATTATCTCATTTAATTTTCAAAGATTTCTTATGGTAGATATACAATTCATATCTTATTTTTTAAATAAAAAACAGTATTCTTGAGACTAAGTAGCTACCTGAAGACTCTCAGCTAATAAAAAAAGCAGAACCCAATGAGATCCTGAATCTCCCATGCCAATGCACAGAAAACTATGTTCCCTTCTTCCCTGCAGAAGAAAAGTTTGAAACTAGCAGAGGTGGGTTCATGAGGTTTAAGGAAAGAAGCTATTTGAATAACATAAAAGTGCAAGGTGAAGCAACAAGTGCTGACATAGAAGCTGCAACAAGCTATCCAGAAGTTATCTAACAAAAGATAATTAATAAAGGTGGCTATACTAAACAACAGGTTTTCAATTAAGATGAAATAGCCTTGTATTGGAAGAAGATGCTACATAGGACTTAAATAGCTACAGAGGAGAAGTCAATGCCTGCCTCCAAAGCTTCAAAGGATAAGTTCACTCTTGTTAGGGGCTAATGAAGATAATGACTTTAAGTTGAAGCTAATACTCATTTATCATTCAAAAAATCCTATGGCCCTTAAGAATTATATTAAGTTGCGTTTTCATTGTTATTTGTTTCTAGAAATTTCTTGATTTCCCTTTTGACTTCTTCAGTAACCTGTTGGTTATTTAGGAACGTGTTGTTTAATCTCCATGTGTTTGTGTTTCTTACACTTTTTTTTCTTTTAATTGATATCTAGTCTCATAGTGTTGTGGTCAGAGAAGATGTCTGATATGATTTCAATTTTCTTAAATTTACTGAGATTTGATTTGTGACCCAAGATGTGGTCTATCCTGGAGAATGTTCCATGTGCACTTGAGAAGAAGGTGTATTCTTCTGCATTTGGATGGAATGTCCTGAAGACATCAATGAGATCCATCTCATCTAATGTATCATTTAAGACTTGTGTTTCCTTATTAATTTTCTGTTTTGATGATCTGTCCATTGATGTAAGTGGGGTGTTACTGTCAATTTTTCCTTTTATGTCTGTTAGTGTTTGTCTGATGTATTGAGGTGCTCCTATGTTGGGTGGATCGATATTTACAATTGTTATGTCTTCCTCTTGGATTGATCCCTTGATCATTATGTAGTATCCTTCCTTATCACTTGTAATCTTCTTTAAGGTCTATTTTGTCTAATATGAGGATTGCTACTTCAGCTTTCTTTTGCTTCCCATTTGCATGGAATATATCTTCCCATCCTCTTACTTTCAGTCTATATGTGTCTTTGGTCTGAAGTGGCTTTCTGGTAGACAGCATATATATGGGTCTTCTCATTGTATTCATTCAGCCAGTCTGTGTCTTTTGGTTGGAGCATTTAATCAATTTACATTTAAAGTAGTTATTGATATATATGTTCCTATTGCCATTTTCTTAATTGTTTAGGGTTGATTTTGTAGATCTTTTTTCTTCTCTTCTATTTCTTGACTATATAGGTCCATTCAACATTTGTTGTAAAGCTGATTTGGTGGTACTGAATTCTCTTAACTTTTGCTTGTCTGGAAAAATTTTTATTTCTCTATCAATTTTGAATGGGATCCTTGCTGGGTACAGTAATCTTGGTTGTAGGTTTTTCCCTTTCAGTACTTTAAATATATCCTGCCATTCCCTTCTGGCCTGCAGAGTTTCTGCTGAGAGATCACCTGTTAAGCATATGGGGTTTCCCTTGTATGTTACTTGTTGCTTCTCCCTTGTTGCTTTTAGTATTTTTTCGTTGTGTTTAGTCTTTGTTAGTTTGATTAGCATGTGTCTTGGCCTGTTTCTCCTTGGGTTTATCCTATATGGGACTCTTTGTACCTCTTGGATTTGATTGACTATTTCCTTTTCCATGTTGGGGAAATTTTCAACTATAATCTCTTCAAAAATTTTCTCATATCCTTTCTTTTTCTCTTCTTCTTCTGGGACCTCTATAATTCAAATGTTGGTGCACTTGACCTTGTCCCAGGGGTCTCTGAGACTATCCTTAGTTCTTTACATTCTTTTTACTTTACTCTGCTCTTCAGAAGTTATTTCCACCATTTTATCTTCTAGCTCACTGATTTGTTCTTCTCTGCTTCAGATATTCTGCTATTGATTCCTTCTAGAGTATTTTTAATTTCAGTAATTGTGTTGTTTGTCTCTGCATGTTTATTCTTTAATTCTTCTGGGTCTTTGTTAATTGATTCTTGCATTTCCTCCATTTTGTTTTCAACATTTTTGATCATCTTTACTGTCATTATTCTGAATTCTTTTTCAGGTAGTTTGCCTATTTCCTCTTCATTTATTTGGACTTCTGTATTTCTACTTTGTTCCTTCATATGTGTAGTATTTCTCTGCTCTTTCATTATTATTTTTTACCTTATTGTGTTGGCTTCAAGGTTGAATTCTTTCTTCCTTTTGGTTTCTGCCTTCTAAGGTTGATCCAATGGTTTGTGTATGCTTCTTATAGGGTGAGATTTGTGCTGAGCTTTTGTTTGTTTGTTTGCTTTTCCTCTGATGAGCAAGGCTGAGTGATGTAGTAATTCTGTCTGCTGGTGATTGGGTTTTTATTTTTGTTTTGTTTGCTGTTTAGATGAGGCATCCTGCACAGAGAACTACTGGTGGTTGGGTGATGCCAGGTCTCGTATTCCAGTGGTTTCCTTTGTGGAAACCTATCAAAGAACTCTTCCTATCAAAAAATTCTCACTATCTGATACACCCTAGGGTTAGTTCTCTGGTAGTCTAGGGTCTTGGAGTCAGTGCTTCTATTCCAAAGGCTCAGGGCTTGATCTCTGGTCAGGAACAAAGATTCCATCGAATTTTGCATGGGTCTATATATTCTTTTATGCTGGTCAGGCACTCCTGTCTGCTCTCAGCTGGTGTTCTGCAAGCACTTCTGTGTCTGAAGGCGTATTCCTGATGTATCCATGGAGAGAGATATACTCCACTCAAAACCTAAGAGATGCAGCAAAAGCAGTCCTAAGAGGGAAATTTATAGCAATATAATCCTACCTCAAGAAACAAGAAAAATATCAAATAGACAGCTAACTTTACACCTAAAACAACTGGAAAAAGAAGAATTTTAAAAAAATTAGTTGAAGGCAAGAAATCATAAAGATCCAAGCAGAAAGAAATGAAAGAAACAATAGTAAAGATTAATAAAACTAAAAGCTGCTTCTTTGAGAAGATAATCAAAATTGACAAATCTTTAGCCAGACTCATCAAGAAAAAAGAAGAATTGAATCAACAAAATTAGAAATGAAAAAGGAGAGGTTACAACAGACAATGCAGAAATACAAAGGATTATAAGAGCCCATTATGAACAACTATATGGCAACAAAATGGATAACCTGGAAGAAATGGACAGATTCTCAGAAAACTTGAATCTTCCAAGACTGAACTAGGAAGAAATAGAAATTATGAACAACCCAATTACAAGCACTGGAATTGAAGCTGTGATCAAAAATCTCCCCCAAAACAAAAGCCCAGGACCAGATGGCTTCACAGGATAATTCTATCAAGCATTTAGAGAAGAGCTATTGCCTATCCTTCTAAAACTCTTTCCAAAAATTGCAGAGGAAGGAACACTTCAAAACTCATTCTACAAGGCCACCATCACCGTGATACAAAAACCAGACAAAGGCAACACACAAAAAGAAAGCTACAGGCCAATATCACTGATGAACATAAATGTAAAAATCCTCAACAAAACTGTAGCAAACAGAATTCAGCAACACATCAAAAAGCTCATACACCATGATCAAGTTGGATTTATTCCAGGAATGCAAGGATTCTTCAATATAGGCAAATCAATCAGTGTGATATACCACATTAATGAATTGAAAGATAAAAGCCATATGATGCTCTCAATAGATGCAGAAAAAGCCTTTGACAAAATTCAGCACCTATTTATGATTAAAACTCTTCCAAAAATGGGCATAGAAGGAACCTACCTCAACATTGTAAAGGCCATATATGATAAGCCTACAGCAAACATTATTCTCAATGATGAAAAACTGAAAGCATTCCCCCTAACATCAGGAACAAGACAAGGTTGTCCATTTTCCCACTATTATTCAACATAGTTTCTGGAAGTCATAGCTACAGCAATCAGAGAAGAAAAAGAAATAAAAGGAATCCAGATCAGAAAAGAAGAAATAAAGCCCTCACTGTTTGCAGATGACATGATACTATACATAGAAAACCCTAACGATAGTATCAGAAAATTACTAGAGCTTATCAGTGAATTTAGCAAAGTTGTAGGATACAAAATCAATACACAGAAATCACTTGCATTTCTATATACTAGCAATGAAAAATCAGAAAGAGAAATTAAGGAATCAATCCTATTCACCATTGCAACAAGAAGAATTAAATATCTAGGAATACACTCACCTAAGGAGACAGAAGAACTGTACACAGAAAATTAAAAGACACTAATGAAAGAAATCAAAGATGACATAAACAGAGATATTCCATGTTCCTGTGTAGGAAGAATCAATATTGTGAAAATGACTATACTAAGAAACACAATCTACAGATTCAATGCAATTCTTATCAAATTATCAATGGCATTTTTCACAGAACTAGAACAAAAAATTTCACAATTCATATGGAAACACAAAAGACCCCAAATAGCCAGGCAGTCTTGAAAAAAAAGAATGGAGCTGGAGGAATCAACCTGCCTGACTTCAGGCTCTACTACAAAGCCACATTCATCAAGACAGTATGGTACTGGCACCAAAACAGAAATATAGACAAATGGAACAAGCTAGAAAGCCCAGAAATAAACCCGTGCACCTATGGGTACCTTATTTTTGATAAAGGAGGCAAGAATATACAATGGGGCAAAGACAGCCTTTTCAATAAATGGTGCTGGGAAAACTGAACAGCTACATGTAAAAGAATGAAATTAGCACACTTCCTAACACCATACACAAAGACAAACTCAAAATGGATTAAAGACCTAAATGTAAGACCAGGAACTATAAAACTCTTAGAGGAAAGCATAGGCAGAACGCTCAATGACATAAATCAAAGCAAGATCCTCTATGACCCACCTCCTAGAGTAATGGAAATAAAAACAAAAGTAAACAAGTGGGACCTGATTAAACTTAAAAGCTTTTGCACAGCAAAGGAAACTATAAGCAAGGTGAAAAGGCAACCCTTGGAATGGAAGAACATAATAGCAAATGAAACAAATGACAAAGGATTAGTTTCCAGAATATACAAGCAGCTCATACAGCTCAATGCCAGAAAAACAAACCACCCAATCAAAAACTGGGGAAAAGACCTAAACAGACATTTCTCCAAAGACGTACAGATGGCTAACAAACACATGAAAAGATGCTCAACATCACTCATTATTAGAGAAATGCAAATCAAAACCACAATGAGATATCACCTCACACCAATCAAAATGGCCCTCATCAAAAACTCTACAAACAATAAATGCTGGAGAGGATGTGGAGAAAAGGGAACTCTCTTGCACTGTTGGTAAGAATGTAAATTGATACAGCCACTATGGAAGATAGCATGGAGATTTCTTAAAAAACTAGGAATAAAACCACCATATGACCCAGCAATCCCATTCCTAGGCATATACCCTGAGGAAACCAGGGTTGAAAAAAAACATATGTATCCTGTTATTCATTGCAGCACTATGTACAATAGCTAGAACATGGAAGCAACCTAGATGTCCATTGACAGATGAATGGATTAAGAAGTTGTGGTACATATACACAATGGAATATTACAGCCATAAAACAGAATGCACTTGTTAGTTCTGATGAGGTGGATGAACCTAGAACCTATTATGCAGAGTGAAGTGAATCAGAAACAGAAAAATAAATATCATATTCTAATGCACATATACAGAATCTAGAAAAATAGTACTGAATAATTTATTTACAGGGAAGCAATGGAGAAACAGATATAGAGAATAGATTTATGGACATGGGGAGAGGGGAGGAGAGGGTGAGATGTATGGAGAGAGTAACTTGGAAACTTACATTACCATATGTAAAATAGATAGCCAACTGTATGGCTCAGGAAACTCAAACAGGGTCTCTATCAACCTAGAGAGGTGGGATGGGGAGGGAGATGGGAGCGAGTTTCAAAAGGGAGGGGGCATATGTATACCTATGGCTGATTCATGTTGAGGTTTGACAGAAAACAACAAAATTCTGTAAAACAATTATCCTTCAATAAAAAGCTAAATTAAAAAAAAGAATTATGTTAAATCTACACTGCCTCTCCTTTATAAATGAAACCTCAAAGCCTGGATAACAGGTCAACAGCTTGTTGACCTGTTTACAACATGGTTTACTGAACATTTTAAGCACACTGTTGAAAACTATTGCTCAGAGAAAAAGATTCCTTTCAAAATATTACTGCTTATTGACACAGCATCTGGTCGCCCAAGAACATTGATGGCAATATACAATGAAATAAATGATGTTTTCATGCCTGCTAACACAAAATCCATTCTGTAGCCCATTGATCAAGAAGTGATTTTAACATTTAAGTCTTATTACTTAAGAAATACATTTTGTAAGGCTATAGCTGCCATCAATAGTGATTCCTCTGATGGATTTGGGCAGAATAAATTGAAAGTTTTCTGAAAAGAATTAACAATTCTAGATGCCAAAATTACTGCAGATGGTGATTGCAGCCATGAAATTAAAAGATGCTTACTCTTGGAAGAAAAGTTATGATCAACCTAGATAGCATATTCAAAAGCAGAGACATTACTTTGCCAACTAAGGTCCATCTAGTCAAGGCTATGATTTTTCCAATGGTCATGTATGAATGTGAGAGTTGGATTGTGAAGAAGGCTGAGCACCAAAGAACTGATGCTTTTGAACTGTGGTGTTGGAGAAGACTCTTGAGAGTCCCTGGGACTGCAAGGAGATCCAACCAGTCCATTCTAAAGGAGATCAGCCCAGCCCTGGGATTTCTTTGGAAGGAATGATGCTAAAGCTGAAACTCCAGTACTTTGGCCACCTCATGAGAAGAGTTGACTCACTGGAAAAGACTCTGATGCTGGGAGGGATTGGGGGCAGGAGGAGAAGGGGATGACAGAGGATGAGATGGCTGGATGGCATCACGGACTCAATGGACGTGAGTCTGAGTGAACTCCGGGAGATGGTGATGGATAGGGAGGCCTGGCGTGCTGCAATTCATGGGGTCGCAAAGAGTCAGACACGACTGAGCGACTGAACTGAACTGAACTGAACTGAACTGAACTGAGATGCCATTAAGAACATTTGTGATTCATTGGAAGAGGTCAAAATATCAATATTAATGAAAGTTTGAAAGAAGTTGATTCCAATCTTTATGGATGAATTTGAGAGGTTCAAGACTTCAGTGAAGGAAGTAGCTGCATATGTGGTGGAAATAGCAGAAGAACTAGAAGTGGAGACTGAGGATGTATCTGAATTGCTGTAATTTTATGATAAAATGGATGAGAAGTTGCTTCTTATGGATGAGCAAAGAAAGTAGTTTCTTGAGATAGAATTTACTCTTCAAGATGATGCTATGAAGATTGGTGAAGTGACAGCAAAGAATTCAGATGCAACATAAACTTAGTTGATAAAACATTGGCAGGGTTCAAGACGATTGATTCTGATTTTGAAAGAAGTTTTACTGTGGGTAAAATACCATCAAGCAACACTGCATGCTACAGAGAAATGATTGATGAAACAACAGAGTCAATCAATGTGGCAAACTTCATTCTTTCTTATTTTAGGAAATTACTCCAGAAGCCCCTGTCTTCAGCAACCATTATCCAGACCAGTCTACTGCCCTCAATATTGAGGCAAGACCCTCCACCTGCAAAAAGATTATGACTCTCTGAACGTTCAGATGCTGTTTAGCATTTTATAGCAATAAAGTATTTTTACCTAGGTTTGCACATTGTTCTCTAGACATAATATTATTGTACACTTAATAGACTGTAGTGTAGAGTAAATACAGCTTTTACATACACTGCAAAACAAAAAAATTCATGTGACTTCCTTTATTGTGATATTTGCTTTTGTTGCAGTGGACTGGAACCAAGCCCATAATATCTCCAAGGTATGCCTATATATATTTTATGCTTCCACCCTACTAATAAAAATCCTAAGGGTCTTAATTATCATCCCCATCTTCTTATCAAGGTAATGCCTATTCTTAATATTATCCGTTTTCTCTGGTTACAGTGAGCAGGGGCTCCTCTCTAGTTGTGGCGTGCAGGCTTCTCACTGCGGTGGCTGCTCTTGCTGTGGGGCTCAGGCTCTGTGGTGTGCAGGCTTCAGTAGCTGCTGCGCATGGGCTCAGTAGTTGTGGTTCCTGGGCTCTAGAGCAGACATTCAATAGTTGCGGCGCACAGGCTTCATTGCTCTGCAGCATCCAGGATCTTCCAAGACCAGGGATCGAACCCATGTCTCCTGCATTGGTAGGCAGATTCGTCACCATTGACCACTGGGGAAGCCCCAAGTTAATATGTTTGAAGATGACGCCCCCTCCTCAAAAATGAATTATCTTTTCACTTAGCCACGACCAACTCTTTGCAACCCCATGAACTGTAGCCTGCCAGGCTCTTCTGTCCATGGAGTTCTCCAGGCATGAATACTGGAATGGGTTGCCATCTCCTTTCCCAGGGGATCTTCCCAACCCAGGAATGAAAACCCAGGTCTCCTGCATTGCAGGTGGACTTTATAACATCTGAGCCACCCCGGGGTGCCTGCTATTATTATAATCTTTTCACATCTCTGAGTATGCATACATTATTCTGAAAATATAGAAAATGGAAACTAATATATATTGTGTATCTTTTACGTCTCAAGAATCTTGGAGACTTTAATATATTGAGTTTGGTCCAGCAAACACATTTTGAAAACCACCCAAGTGCCAGACACACAGATAGAGATCAAGTCACATTCTTGTTCTTGAGAGCAGGATCTGTGCCCACAAATAAATAATTTCCATGCAATAAGAGAAATCTTATTACAAAAGAGGGGCTGATTTAGGGTAGGGTTCACAGAGGAAATAAAGCCTGGATTGAACACACTGAAGGATGAAGAAGAGAGCTAATGATGTATAGACTTTTCAGTTTACAATTCGGTGGCATAACTTCTACTGTGTTTCTTGGGCAAATCAACTGATGCTTTGTAGCTGGCAAAGGCTGTCACAAGTATAGACAACATTTTGCCCAGGAAATGTGGAGAGGAGGAGATTGCACTATACCACCTGTCCACTACAGCAGGGGCTGAGTGGGTGGCCATAAACTCTATGTCGTCAAGACTAGAGTTTCTCCAGACTGGCTGTAAAAGTTAATGAGCGCCTCCTCGGTGACTCATTTCCTCTCTCCTACTGATACCATTTGTTCCAATATCATGGGATATTACAGGGCTTTCTTGCAGTAGTACTCAGGGTCAACATCTCTGTCAAATACAATAACACAAAGTCCAGGTTGTAAAAATTTGCTCCTTAGGGGGAAAGGAGGAATTCTGATAGTTTCTTAAAATAATGTGTGGTTTATGCTGTTTTCTTAGGAGGTAGGATTGGAAAGCATTTCAAGACTCACCTTCTTATTATGTGTTAGTCCCTTCAGATTTTTCCAAATCCCTCTACCAGACTTTACTTTTCACATTCTCCTAAAGCACCTTTGAAAAAAATCATCTCTTTCTCTGATCTCTGATCATTCCATTAGGTGTTCCCCACTCCACTACCCCTGCCTGACTGAGGTTCTTTATTCATGCCAGTCTACTAGCACTGAAATGTTTAGCTGTCAAAAAGTAATTGACCCTTTCCAAAAAAATCTTCCACCAAGAGTAAACTGCTCATTAGTTAAAATGGGTATTAAGTGAGTTGCTGTCACACTAAAGCTGAAGACAATTTCTGCTTGACCTCAAATGATGAAGCAGCGAAAAGCGTTACTATCAAACTGAAAATGAAGTTCACTGGTCATTTGAAGAAGAAGGCAAAGGGATCACTGCCATTCACATTTCAAATAGGGAAACTGGAGTCAAAAAACATCCTGCAGATATGATGAAGAATTCTTACTAAAGTGAAACCTAGGTGTCAGGCTGGCAATCTAATTTAATTTGACTCATTGGAAAAGACCCTGCTGCTGGGAAAGATTGAGGGCAGGAGGAGAAGGGGGCAACAGAGAATGAGATGGTTGGATGCCATCACAACCCAATGGACATGAATTTGAGCAAATTCTGGGAGATAGTGGAGGGCAGGGAAGCCTGGCGTGCTATAGTCCGTGGGTTCTCAAAGAGCTGGACATGACTTAGTGACTGAACAACAGCAATAGCTTTCCTCCAAAACTTCTCACGATTCCTTCACGTTATAAGGACTTACTTCTATGAAGTTGCTCTCTGTTTCTAAGCTTCCTCAAAAATAAGAGCAAATTCTTTATGTTTCATATCAACCTCCTTTGGTAAGAAATCCACCCCCATCTTCTTGGTCTTTCCTGTCTGGTGTGGTAGCCACTAACCAAATGTTTAAATTTAATTGACAAAAATTGAATAAAATTAAAAATTCAACTCCTCATTCTCACTAGCCTTATTTCAAGTCCTGGATGGCTGTATGTGGCTAGTGGCTAAAGCGTTGATAGCCCAGATTAGGACATATCCATTATCACAGAAAAATCCTATTGGGCATTTGTAACCGTGTGTCATGACTCAATGAGTACTTACTGGATATTACATTTGTGGCTATATGTCAAGAGGTAATATTTTTACTTTCCATAAGAAAATTTGTTTTGATGTGTTTTTAACCACCCTCCTCTTTTCAGAAATGTATCATCCATCTGGGACATCCAGTTGTCCCAGCAGTAAAGAATCTGCCAGCAGTGCTGGAGCCACACGAGGCTCGCGTTCAGTCTCTGGGTCGGGAAGGTCCCCTGGAGGAGAGCATGGCAACCCACTCCAGTATTCTTGCCTGGAGAATCTCCATGGACAGAGAAACCTGGTGAGTTACAGTCCATAGGGTCCCAAAGTGTCAAACACAACTGAAGCAACTTAGCACACACACACACCATCCATCTGGGCTTTCCAGGTGGCGCCAGTGGTAAAGAACCCACTTGCCAATGTAGGAGACATAAGAAACGCAATTCCCATCCAACTGCTTAAAGGGGAAGAGGCTTGTGTTTAATGTAAAAACTAAAATTCATCTGGTAATATCTGACCACATACCAGTAGGAAACTGAGGCTCAAAGAGGTTCAGGAGTATGCCTAATGTTACACTGTGAGTAGGAAACAGAATTAGGATTTGAACCAAGATTCTTCGGAAACCAAGCCCTGTGCTTCCCCCCGCCCCCCGTCCCCCCCGCCCTCCCCCGACCCCCCCCCCAACTCCTATGGCATCATCTGAGTGGCAGAGGTCCTCCAAGGTATACTTTGTAACCACGGAACCATTAGTTTTTCCTGTCCTACCATGAATTTATACACAGGCTGGAAAAAAATCCAATAACAAAGGCTGAGTAGCCTCATAAAAAAGTACTGAACTGGGAGTAAGCAAGCCTGGCTTCTAATATCAGCTTCAGTCCAACTAGCTGTGAATTGAGCCAGGCAGAGTACTCCTCTGGGCCTCAGGTTGTTCATCAGTAGAATAAAAGAGAAAGAGTTGATAAGCACCATTATTCTCTCCAGCCTTAAAGTTATAGTCTGTCGAGGCTGTAGTCTAATTAAGGTTGAATACTCTCTGAAACCTACAGCATAGTTTAATCCTTTGCTATCTATAAGAGGAGAGGAGAGCTTGTGGCTCTTTCCAAACAGGCTATTAAAAAAAAAAAAAGCCTATGATTCAACAAACAGCTCGATTGGGAGTTAAAAGGCTTAGAGTCAATGTTCAACTCTACCACTGACTATGACTTTGAACCTGGATTCAGGTTCAAAGGAACCTGGAACCAACCTTCCTAATCTCTCCTTATATCGAGTTTCCAGGGTGTGAAATGGAGTAATGTCCTACATCACTCCCAGAGATTCCGTTAGGATCTTGCTTGATGACTTAAGTGAAAACACTTTACTGTAAAATATTTTACCACTGCAAGTTATTCTGACATGGCTTCTCTGTGTTAGAACAAAATTTCAGTGACTTGTTCCTCAGGAACAAGGAGGAGCTCCAGGAGGTATTGGGGGAACCGGGGACCTGCTGAGGGTGATTTGTACTTTAGAGTAAAGTGTTCCTTAAGCAGAGCACAGGGTACATAACCTATGTCCAGCCCCAATGACAAATCCTTCCAGCAAGGATAGAAACATCATGATCCTCCAGAGTGGAAGCAAGCCAATTTTTATAGAGAAAAGGAAAACTAAAAGAAATCAACAATACAAAGAGATAAAAAGAGAGATAAGAAAGAAAATAAAGGGAAAGGAAGACAGGCTTATAATAGGTACCAATGGAAGTAATCAATAAACAATCTATAATAAGAGTTTTAGCTGAGCCACAATGAGGGCTATATCCCAGGAGACACAGATTCAGGAAGCACTTGAACTGTATTCTGCTAGATCACAAATAGGGGGAGGTTTATAAAGGCAAAAATTGCAAAATTCCGTAAGTTGTCAAGAATTGTAATAGGAGCTGGCAAGACATAAGGGTGTTAAGCAAAGATTGGCTGGGGCACTAAATAGTTGCACAGTTACAAGGGGACATCTTGAGGTCACGAGGTTGCAGTGGCAGCTGCCATGAGATATTATTTTGAAAGCAGCTGGTGGTATCCTTGATTCTGCTACAGTTCAGAAAATCCAAGTTCTTAGGGACACAGGAACATGTCTGAAACCACATTCACAATGGCCCCCCTCCCCCGAGCTCCGTTTTGGATTCCTGAACCACAGTCTTTCCATTTTAATTGTTAAATGCATTCTTTTCTTTAATGGTTAAGGCAGATGTACATTTGCAGGTTTAATAGGCCACAAACAGGCTGAGTTTTATTTAATTTTCAGAAAAAAATTAATAGAGTATAGTTGATTTATAATGTTATGTTAGCTTCAGGTGTAACAGCAAAATGAATTAGTTATACATATGCATATACACACCCTGGGTTGCAAAGATCCGCCAGAGAAGAGAAAGACAACCCACTCCAGTATTCCTGCCTAGAGAATTCCAAGGATAGAGGAGCCTGGCAGGCTACAGTCCATGGGGTCACAAAGAGTCAGCTACAACTGAGCCACTAACACTTTCACTTTTTCACTCTTTCTTAGATTCTGTTCCCATATAGGTCATGACAGAGTACTGAATAGAGTTCCCTGTGTTACACGGTAAGACCTTATTAGTTTATTTCACATATAATAGTGTGTGTATGTCAATCCCAATCTCGCAATTAATCCCTCCTCTGCTTATCCCCTGGTAACTGTGTTTGTTTTCTACATCTGTAGCTCTATTTCCTGGAGAAGGCAATGGCACCCCACTCCAGTACTCTTGCCTGGAAAATCCCATGGACGGAGGAGCCTGGTAGGCTTTAGCCCATGGGGTCGCTGAGTCGGACACGACTGAGTGACTTCACTTTTGCTTTTCACTTTCACGCATTGGAGAAGGAAATAGCAACCCACTCCAGTGTTGTTGCCTGGAGAATCCCAGGGACAGGGGGGCCTGGTAGGCTGCTGTCTATGGGGTCGCACAGAGTCAGACACAACTGATGTGACTTAGCAGCAGCTCTGTTTCCACAAATAAGCTATTCTCAGTTCAGCTCAGTTCAGTCTCTGAGTCGTGTCCGACTCTTTGTGACCCCATGAATCGCAGCACACCAGGCCTCCCTGTCCATCACCAACTCCCGAAGTTCACTCAGACTCATGTCCATCGAGTCAGTGATGCCATCCAGCCATCTCATCCTCTGTCGACCCCTTCTCCTCCTGCCCCCAATCCCTCTCAGCATCAGAGTCTTTTCCAATGAGTCAACTCTTCGCATGAGGTGGCCAAAGTACTGGAGTTTCAGCTTCAGCATCATTCCTCCCAAAGAAATCCCAGTGTAAATTTCAAGTTAAATCATATATAAGCCAAAATTACTTTCCTATTCTTCAATATGTGTAATTTTCTTTCATCACAAATTACAGGATATTGCTAAAATGGGTTGTAAAGAAAAGACTCTATTTGCAATTAGGGAGAGGTTCTCTTAAATAATTAAAACACAACTTAGATATGTTCTCAATTCATATCTCATCCAGCTCACTTTGACTGTAGATAAGACTTTTATGGATGGCTATTATTTGTAAACATCGCTGCTGTGTGATTAAAGCAAACGTCATAAATTCCTGAGGCAAGAAGATATAAGAACTTCAGAAACTGCCTGGGATCTCTAAGGGCACTGAAGAAGGCAGAGGTCCTCAGAGCCTTGAATGCCAACCAGGTAATTAATCCTCCATGCAGTTGAGGGCACAGGGCTTTCTTTGAGTATCTGTTTTTCTTTGCCAGCTTTTAACTGGGCCAGAAAGGACAAGTTATAGTTCAAAACATGTTAATCATGCTGGTGTTGCTGTTTTGTTTAATTTAAATTACTTATTTCCTTTCTTGTCTTATAAAGAGCATTGGCTTTGGTCTCAGATAGTGTTGAGTTAAATCCTGGCTCAGCAATCTAGAAACTGTGAAACTCTAGGATAGATACTTAATCTCCATAAACTTCAGGGTCTTCATGTGCAAAATAAGCTAATGATATCTGGAATGCAGCCCAGTTATGGGGATTAAACTGGATGACATGGGGGCATTCAATGAATGTCAATTTGTTAAGATTCAGTTATAGGTTACAGTAGTGCCCCTGCCTTATCCTGATATCTTACCAAAAATATTTCCCAGTTTGTATTTTCTCTTGTTTACAATATATTTTTTTGCCTACTGAAAATTTCAAAAATTGTCATGGTTATCATATCCTCTCCAGTTTGCTATCCTCAGTCAGCTGGGGTCAGAAAATATTAAACGTAAACTCCAAAATTTAAAAAGTCATAAATTATAAATTGTGCCAGGCTCTGTTCTGAGCAGCCTGATGAAATCTAGCATGATCCTGCTTATTCCCACCCAGGAGGCAGATCATCCCTTTGTCCAGGGTACTGCTTCCCTCCACCCCCACCCCCACCACCCCGATTAGCATAGGAAAAACAGTATATATAGGGTTCTGTAATATTTGTGGTTTCAGGGGGTCTTAGAACGTATTCCCTGCAGATAAGTGGGGAGGACTACATTTAAAAAGATGCTGAGCCTCCCTTCCCCAGATTGTTGACCTGAGAGCGAAGCTTTTACCATTTGTGTCTTCAAGCGGGTACGGGACAGCCAAAATACCTCTATCACTTTGGGAATGGAGGCTCCTCAGAGGAATTAATTGCAGGGTTAATACCATAATTAAAAGAGAGAGAGAGAGGTCATCACAGCCACACACTCTTCACTCTTTTGTCTCCCTCCTTATCAGCACTGTGTCAGAGGTCCATATGGACCTAATCTTTAGATTTTCTGGGAAAGTTTCCATTTCAAATACCCTGTTCCACCATTTCCCTTAAGCAATCTATTACTTGAGAATTAGAACATGTATGCTGATTTGGGGATCATAAAGTATGCCCAAATTAAAATGCAATGAATTACTCATCTTAGTAATAATTTGGGGGAAAAACTTTTTTCCCAACCCCATGCTTACACTAAAGTAGTTGCCTACTGGATAAAAAATAGAATAGAGGTAGATACTTTAATCTTATGTGGGTGGCAATGGCCAGTTTTTCAAATATAAATTCCAAAAGTTATAAAGGATATGATAACTATGACAACTTTTGAAATTTTCAGTAGGCAAAAAAAATTATTGTAAACAAGAGAAAATACAAACTGGGAAATATTTTTGGTAATATATCAGTTCAGTTCAGTTCAGTCGCTCAGTCGTTTGGTAAGATATAAAAGACAATAAATATACAAAGAAAGCCCTCCAAATTCCTGAGGAAAAAGATAAAAAAATCTGACAATAAGCTGTGCAAAGCTGTAAACCAAAAATTCATAAAAGAAATTTTAAAAGCTAATCATTACATAAAAAGACATTCCACTTTATCAGTATTTTTTAAATGAAGTTTTTCTTTAATATACCAAAATTAGCAAGAAAAAAAAATTGACAAATCCGGTGTTCATTAAGGGCTGGGGAAAGCAGCATTCCTGCCCACTAGTGTTAGAATGAACACACAGTACAGCCCATTCAGAGGGCATTTTCAAAAATTTTTTTAATTTATTTTTTAATTGGATTATAATTGCTTTACAATGTTGTCTTGGTTTCTGCTGTACCACAACCTGAATTAGCTATAAGTATACGTATATCCCCTCCTTCTTGAGCCTCCCTCCTAATCCTCTAGGTTCAGAGGGCATTTTAGCCAAGAATATCAATGTGACAATTTGTGTGTTCTGTGAAATTACAACCCTGTGTATGTGAATTCAGACTTACCAGGTGGCGCTAGTGGTAAAGAACCCACCTGCTAAGGCAAGAGATATGAGAGACAAGAGTTCGATTCCTGGGTCCAGCAGATCCCCCTGGAGGAGGGCATGGCAACCCACTCCGGTTTTCTTGCCCAGAGAATCCCATGGACAGAGAATCCTGTGGACAGAGTAGCCTAGCAGGCTACGGTCCATAGGGTTGCAAAGAGTCAGACCCGACTGAAGCAGCTTAGCAGGCTCTCACGTATGTGAATTTATACTAAAGACAGAAGCAAAATTTCATAAAAGTTATGTGAGGGGAGGAATGTTTATTACAATCAATCTGTTTCTGAGTGATGAAACCAGGTTACAGAATTATATGACTCTTTATACAAAATTATGTAAACAACACATGCCTAGAAAAATGTTAATAAGCTCTTCACTCAATTGTTTCTCTGGAAGATTGCTTCGTATTCTCTAGTTTTTCAATGATCTTTTAATAATTTGTGTACTATTTAGTCACAGGAAAAGATAAAATTATTTTTTTTAAAGTGTGATATCTCCTAAGTGTAAAGTTGAACAAGTTAGGAAATCTTGTTGTAGCTGTGTGACAATGAGAAAATGACTCCATACCTTAGGTTTTCTAAACTGTAAAGTGGAGATATCAGATAACATATTCAGTTTTTTTTTTAATTTAATATGTCTTTATTTGGCTGAGCCAGGTCTTAGTTGCAGCATGTAGGATCTAGTTCCCTGACCAGGAACCGAACCTTGGTCCTCAGCATTAGGAGCACGGAGTCTTAGCCACTGGACCACCAGGGAAGTCCCACATATTCAGTTTTAATTCTACCATTTAAAAACTCTCGGTTGGGATTGACTTGATTGACTTAAACTGCTGCTGCTGCTAAGTCGCTTCAGTCGTGTCCGACTCTGTGCGACCCCATAGACGGCAGCCCACCAGGCTCCCCCGTCCCTGGGATTCTCCAGGCAAGAACACTGGAGTGGGTTGCCATTTCCTTCTCCAATGCATAAAAGTGAAAAGTGAAAGTGAAGTCACTCAGTCGTGTCCGACTCTTAGCGACCCCATGGACTGCAGCCCACCAGGCTCCTCCGTCCATGGGATTTTCTAGGCAGGAGCACTGGAGTGGGGTGCCATTGCCTTCTCCATGACTTAGACTATTAAAGCTCAAATACTGCCTCATCTGAGAGAAAGCTTGCTTTCGACGCCCTCTGCTGGCTATCCTGAGAATAGCAAGGGCGGGCTCTTCAGAGCATACCAAATGCCTTCAGGCTTGAAACCACGCAGCCCAGCAGAGTTAGATCTTTGGCATTGGCTCAAAGGGCTGGCATAAGATAAATTTTCCTAACCTTTTTATTTAGCTTGAGATTCCTATTTATTTACTATTGAAGTATGTTGTTCAGTCGCTCAGTTGTGTCCGACTCTTTGCCGCCCCATGGACTGCAGCATACCAGGCTTCCCTGTCCATCTCCTGGAGCTTGCTCAAACTCATGTCAGTTGAGTCTGTGATGCCATCCAACCATCTCGTCCTCTGTCGTCTCCTTCTTCTCCTGTCTTCAGTCTTTCCCAGCAGCAGCGTATAGTTGATTTATAGTGCTGTTAGTTTCTGGTGTACAACAAAGTGCTTCAGTTATACGTATATACATATGTTCTTTTTTAAATTCTTTTCCCATTTGGGTTACTACAGAAAAGTGGAGTTACTATTATTAGGAAAGTGGACTTCCCTGTGCTATACAGTAGATGCTTGTTGATTATCTATTTTAAAGATACTCTGTATATATCAATCCCAAACTCTCAATTTACCCTATCCCCATACCTTTTGCCTTTGGTAACTGTTAGGTAGATAAAACAGGGAAAAGGAGTCCAAAATGGCGGTGGCTACAGCCAAGAAAGGGAAAAGCCGGCGAAAATGAAACAAAAGAAGGTCAGAGGACCGGAGTGAGGACCTCAGGTAAAACAAACAACACTCCTGGCTGGCCCAATTTACATAGGACAGGCCCAGGGAGAGAGAAACATATAAATAGAGGAGCCAAAGCTAGCTCTCTCTCTGTCTCCAGCGCGCTGGGGCACTCTTCTCCTCGTGTCTTTAGATTGATGTGCCCTCACGCCTCGAAGATGGATTTTCCTGCTATCTTCTAAATAAAATAGAGCTGTAACACTGAGCTGTAACACTGATTTGTCTAAGAGCTATAACATGGTCCATTCAAGACCTGAGAGCTATAACACGGTCTATCCAAGACCTGAGAGCTGCGACACGCCGAGTGGGCTTTAATGCCCATCACTCCAAATCTTTGTTGTGACGAGACAAAGAATCGAGGAACATACACTCGCGTGACATCTATGGGAGTAGTGGCATGTAAGGAGTTAACCAACTTCCAGTAACCATAAGTTTGTTTCCTAAGTCTGTGAATCTGTTCCTGTTTTGTAAGCTCCTTTGTTTCATATTTTAGATTCCATGCAAGTGATATCATATGGTATTTGTCTTTCTCTTTCTGACTTACTTCACTTAGTATAGTAATCTCTAGGTCCATCACATCTTCTTTATCCATTCATCTGTTGATGGACATTTCGGTTATTTCCATATCTTGTCTGGGGGCTTCCCTGGTGGCTCAACTGGTAAAGCATCCACCTGCAATGCAGGAGACCTGAGTTCGATCCCTGGGTTTGGAAGATCTCCTGGAGAAGGGAAAGGCTACCCACTCCAGCATTCTGGCCTGGAGAATTCCATGAACAGTATAATTCATGGGGTCACAAAGAGTCACTCAGACATGACTGAGTGACCTTCACTTTCTTCATGTCTTGTCTATTGTAAACAGTGCTGAAATGAACATTGGGGCACATGTATCTTTTCAAATTCCCTTTGTTGTATAATTTGGGTTTAGCCAGAGAAATATTTTTTCCTTCATTTATGATTTGGGCTTCCTAGGTGGCACAGAGGTAAAGCATCTGTCTGCCAATGTAGGCAGTGCAGGAGACACATATTTGATCCCTGGGTTAGGAACATCCCCTGGCGGAGGAAAAGGCCGTCTGCTTCACTATTCTTACTGGAAAATCCTGTGGACAGTGGAGCCTGGCAGGCTACAGTCCATGGAATCACAAAGAATTGGGCACAACTGAGCGACTGAGAAGCATGCATTTACTAATATGATTTGGCTTTTATAAATTCCTGGGTCCACTTCACTAGTGTAAATGTGTTGAAATTTCAGATCTGGGGAAGCCAGGAGTATCAAGGAAAAACTGACAAGGACTCTGAGACCCGTGCTTCCTGAAGCACTTCTGTCCCTGCGGGAAGAGGAAGATGGCTCTGAAAAGCATGTGGCTGGTTTTTCTGATGAGCTATGTAGTCAGCACTGAAGTCGTGGATGGTGAGTATCAGTCATGAAGCTGGAATTGAGCCTATGGTCAATGTTCTTTGCATGGTTGTAAGCCGTAGTGAAACCATCATCAATCAAATGTAGATTATAATAATTATTTTGCAAATTTATTGTGAAGGGTGGAGGTAATGTATTTAAAGTACCTGTCACCTGGCAGTCAAGAAATGATAACTATAATTAGAACTACCCAGTGTTTTATGCATTATTTTCCTATTTGAACATATTGGGGGATTCCAGAACATAAAGTCTTCCAGAACATAAAGACTAGTTGGAGAGATGGCTCCAACACATATAGGCCCAGCATCAAGTATAAAGTCACATGTCAGGACTTCCCTTGTGGTCTAGTGGCTAAGACTCTCCGCTCCCAATGCAGGTGGCCAGGTTCAGTCCCTGGTCACTCACATCCCACATACTGCAACTAAGACCTGGCACAGACAAATGAAGAAATAAACAAAAATAGGGCTTCCCTGATAGCTCAGTTGGCAAGGAATCTGCCTGCGATGCAGGATACCCCAATTCAGCTCTTG